>NC_071353.1:106220638-106525638 GCF_943734655.1 Sabethes cyaneus | reverse complement strand
AGACAGACAGACAGACAGACAGACAGACAGACAGACAGACAGACAGACAGACAGACAGACAGACAGACAGACAGACAGACAGACAGACAGACAGACAGACAGACAGACAGACAGACAGACAGACAGACAGACAGACAGACAGACAGACAGACAGACAGACAGACAGACAGACAGACAGACAGACAGACAGACAGACAGACAGACAGACAGACAGACAGACAGACAGACAGACAGACAGACAGACAGACAGACAGACAGACAGACAGACAGACAGACAGACAGACAGACAGACAGACAGACAGACAGACAGACAGACAGACAGACAGACAGACAGACAGACAGACAGACAGACAGACAGACAGACAGACAGACAGACAGACAGACAGACAGACAGACAGACAGACAGACAGACAGACAGACAGACAGACAGACAGACAGACAGACAGACAGACAGACAGACAGACAGACAGACAGACAGACAGACAGACAGACAGACAGACAGACAGACAGACAGACAGACAGACAGACAGACAGACAGACAGACAGACAGACAGACAGACAGACAGACAGACAGACAGACAGACAGACAGACAGACAGACAGACAGACAGACAGACAGACAGACAGACAGACAGACAGACAGACAGACAGACAGACAGACAGACAGACAGACAGACAGACAGACAGACAGACAGACAGACAGACAGACAGACAGACAGACAGACAGACAGACAGACAGACAGACAGACAGACAGACAGACAGACAGACAGACAGACAGACAGACAGACAGATAGAAATCTCTTTTTATAGGTACAGATTCGTTTGAAAACTTTTAATTATAGTTTGAAATTTGTAAGGAACTCCTAACTATCGTAGATCTCGACTCTGTGTCTTCGTAGTTGCGAATATATGTCCATTTTTTCGTCGCGTGGGTCTACTTTAATTGTTCCAGTTCGCAGGTTTTTGTTTTGTACAACGCAGGGCTAAAAAACAAGGTTAAGTGATTCTAACAGGAAATTAGCAATTATTGACGTTTCGTCGGAGAGCCCAATTTCGGAAGCAGTTTTTGGGCCCAAAAGCAAGATTCTGGTAATAAATAGGGGAGTGTCGTCGTGGTTGGGCCACGTTTAGGAATTCGCTCATAACTTTCGTTTCAAAAGGAATTCTGGAATTCTAAATACATCGTTGCAAAGGTCTAAGAATAAGGTATATTTCCGGAAAGTTTTGAACTGATTGCTTGAAAAATAAAAAAGTTATAGGCATTTTCGTGAAGACAAAAAATGTTGTCACAGTGGGGCCATGTTGTGCAGGTTGGGCCACCGCAGAAAATCTACGATATACGTATTTAAATTCTATATAGAGACATGAATTCCGTGAACAACGGCTCATATAGGTACGAATACCCTATTTTTAATTGCATTTTTGCGAAATTTTGGCGATCTTGTAAAATCAATATTGCTACAATCGCCTTTTCCGAAGTGTACATCTACAATAAAAAAAACAACAAAAATCTAGGTTTTTATCGCATTAATTTTGCTTTATTTTATCACATTTTACGTGACTGACATTCTCTAGCGATTATTGCGCTTCTGGGCTTAAAATTATGGAGGCCCAACCGACTACTCAAGTGGCCAGACCTTTACAAATAGCGCTTTTCTAGTATTTCACCTTAGCCTTCCCAAACACCTTACTGGAGGGGATTTCTCTATAGTCTTCATGTGCAGCACAACACACTTCATACATTTTCAAAGTCAATCTCGATAATTGCATTTCATGAATCATTTCTTGAAGAAAAGTTCATTGCGCCTCGAAAACTTTTTTTGCGAGATTTACTCACTGAATTCAGTACGGGTGTTTTGAATACACGATTGGAACTCACAATATTGTGAAAAGTTAGCTATCACAGTAAGAAGTTTTACAATGGTTGTATCAAATATATCATGAGTTACTAAAACTGTAAAATTGTGATGGCCCGACCATAACAGTGGCCCGACGATAACGACAATACCCTATATATTCACTGCATTTTTCTTGCCAATCTGAACACAGCGAAGATATTTTCACGAACAAAATTTATGTTTCAAACAAAAAAACTGCTTTTGAAATTTGCAGAATCGATGACGGCTAATTTCACCTTAATAGTTTTATTTGAATACAAGCAGCGCTTTATTTTGTCATTATTTTCTAATATATTATTGCATAATTTATTTATTAGGCAGAGGTTTCAAATATAAAGGCGAAAATTAGGATGTTGTTAAAATTATTATTTCAATTGAGTTCAATTCATTCTGTCTATAATTTTTACTGATCATTACAACAAGCAATTGATTGCGAAACAAACTTTTGATTTCATTCAAACCTCGAACAATTGATCAAATAAAATATTAGAAAAAATCAAAAAAAAGAAATTAGAAACGATAAGGTTTTCCAACGTCTTTCGGAAGCAAACAAAAAATTCAATCAATTCCAACATCTGTTCGGTATTCTCCCAAAATCGTTTAGTACCTCTCGGGCAAAGTTGTGACTGGTTCAAAATAAATTAAGTTTCATTAATCTTCTCACAATTGCTGTCAAATGATTGAAAGCTGCTTATTCACGGGCAGCCACACGTTTAATCGTTTCGTCCCCCGTGTTCCTCGTCACCCTGTTCCATATAGGCACTGAATACCAGTCAGTACCTACCTATAAATCTCTGAAGGTTAGGGTATTCGGTATGACCTCGTTGCTGGCATCAGTGGCTTCCTTCACACCTTTCTGTTAATGGCATTCCCCTGCATTTGTCCCTACCAACGATTCGTTACTATTATGTGTCCTACTTTCAATCAGATATTACATTCACCCGGAACGTACCATCAAAGAAAACTCGGTCTCGTCCTACGAGTTTAGTTTAGTTAATCTGCTCAGCTCCGATCATGTTCAGAGGGATTACATCGGCAGGAAACTTTTCGCTCTGTTCCCTCTGTTTCTTCTTCTCTGTCTCTTCTACATTAGAACCGAGACCTTTGCTAGTGACGAATAGTCCATCCCTCAGTTTACCTGGGCGACCGCTTTCATCAAATTTCATTGCTTCATATTATGAGTTTCAATATTTACCTAGTTATTAAATCTATTCATTCTTTCCCTCCGACCCAAAATCCGGACTCTGGGAGGAATTTGTCATTTATGTTATTATTTCGATTGTTTGCTCCGTTCGGTTCTCGCCCTTACCATGTGGTCCATGAGACTATGCAATGGAAGTTCTTCTCAGTTTCTTTTTTGTTTAGCAAAACCGAGTTCCCTTTTTATGTGTACCTTTACACCTCCAAATTACTACCGAGGTGTGAATTCCTACCTTTGTTTGCAAATGGTCCGTTTTTTTTATGATTCTCTCGCATACAGGGTTTGCTTTCGTACCTTAAATTAATGTTTAGGAATGTTATCAGGGGTTTTAAAGTTACAACTTACTTACTTTGGAATGGTAGTCCAGCTTGAACACCCATGTCGCGCAAAACAGCCAATATTTCAAAAGCCGTTTATATTGCAGAAACAACAAATCCGTTTCACAGAAAATAACAAACATAGAACTGTTTATATCGAAACGTGAACAACCACATTTTTTTTTGTATCGAAGAGATGTGCCGTAAATGATACAACTTCACAAATGGTTTTCCAATCAACCATTTGCTTTGAAAACATGCACACAAAAATGTCCAACTTGCAAAACACAACAATTTCACGCAACAACGGGAAATTGCGACTGTACCCAGTTCAAGGTTCGACGCCAAAATATGGGATGAAGGCAAAATAATTAACTAACCCAAATAGATTTTGTATAATTGACAATGCATGTTAAATCAAGGTATTTGTTAAAACTGGAACCAAAAGAATACCCAAATCAGGATTCACCACCACCAGCCTAATTTAGCAGCAAAACATTCCCGCTGGGAACACCGCTCCGCTTCAGCTGCTTCCGGTCCGCGGAGAGTAGCACGTTTGAAATGAATTCGAAATTTAATAACAAAATTGAATCCATTCCTGCCGTCCTGCAGAACTCGATCGAAACCGGTTGAATGGCGCTTCCAATTCTGGGAAAATATAAAACCAAACAAAACCCGGTCACCGGACATTGCGTTCCTGCTTGCAGTTCCATCGGGTCTGCTCGTGGTTCTCGGGGCTGGTGGATGCGCATATTTCCCTGGCCAACACCACCACCATCGCCACCACCGCCGGATGCCATATTTAGATGCATGAATGAACTCCGGGAAACGCATGACTGATCCGATCGGCTGTTTACCGGCAGCTAGCCTAGCTGATAGAAGAAGTATCGCACAAAAAAATCAGAAGGATTGTGGATACGACCGCACGGGTAACGTAGGCCACGTTAGACTCTTTGTTGCATTATTTTGTATAGCTTATTAACTTTTCTGAGATAATTTGGAGGTCTTTTCCGTTCAGCAACGATGGACGGATCGGATTTTGCTTGTTCTGGTTGATTGTTGATTAATAATATTATTATTGCTATGTCGTACCACCAAGAGCAACACGAATGACGTCACAACTAATTGCCACTTTTAATAATTGTTACCTATGGGTCATTCCACGTCAAGTGTCCGAGTCACCTGTAATCGACCTTCTCGGATTTTCACCAAACTCGGCCAGATTGTTCTTTTTGGGTCAAGAAGCAAAAATCCCAAGTATGGTGCCGATTGGACTTTCCCTCGATTTTTGGGAACCCCCCCTTTTATTAGAAAAAGCATCATTTTCGTCATATTCACTTATTTTCTTTTGCTTATATCTTCAAAATATTCAATTTAGAAAAAAACTTTGTTCTACATTTTCATGGGAAATCATCTGAAGAAACCGGCAAAAATATTAGTTTTTTGCGGCAGTGCTGCCAAATACTTTTATTTTCGATCTGAAAACTAAATTTGCATTTTGCTCTCAATGAGTACAATTTGATCTCAAAAATTTCAACACCATCGTATTCCTCAGACTTTTTTACATAACAATCATTCAAAACCACGAGGTGTTTCGTCTCGTTCTCGAGATATAGCGTCTTGATCAAATTATGCTCATTGAGAGAAAAATGCAAATTTAGTTTTCAGATCAGAAATAAAAGTATTTGGCAGCACTGCCGTAAAAAACTAATATTTTCGTCGGATTCCTGATTTCCCGGAGATGATTTCCCATGAAAATGTAGAACAAAGTTTTTTTTCTAAATTGAATATTTACGAAGATATGAGCAAAAGACAATAAGCGAATTTGACGAAAATGATGCTTTTTCTAATAAAAGGGGGGTTTCCAAAAATCGAGGGAAAGTCCAATCGGCACCCAACTAGGGATGTTTGCTTCTTGACCCAAAACGAACAATCTGGCCGAGTTTGGTGAAAATCCGAGAAGGTCGATTACAAGTTTGTACTTTTTCTCGGTCACTTGACGTGGAATGACCCATATTGTATAGAGTAGGGCGGGGCATAAGTGCGATGTTTGAAGTTGTCATCAATTTTCGTGAGATATAAAGAAGGACAACAACAAAATACATGTTGTAGTGATGCAGTAACTCAATATCTTCACATTCAACTATAAATCATCTGGAATAATAGTGTTATGCAAAATAAATTCATCATTCTTTTGATCAAGTGCCGATTCGCACTTTTACCCCACTAGCGGGGCAAAAGTACGACTACCGCGGGGCAAAAGTGCGAAGCTCGAATCCATGAAATTAGCTCAGCAGTAGCTAACAAAACTATATTATCATCAATCTACGGTATGTTTCGGTAAGGAATATTCTCAATTTGCACCTTTCCTATTTTGTGCTGGTATATTACAGCCTCCGTCAAAACGGAACTTTTCCAAACGTGTATTTTTTGTTTCATCAGCGGAAAAACATTGTTTTCCTTCGGCCAACATCTGTAGAGCACACAGTTTTCTGCAGATCTTCCATTTATAGTATCTGTAATACAGTGCCTAAAGCTGTATATAATATGCTATACATTTTTGCCTCGTCCATGAAAGTGGCGCTACTTCCTTTTTTACAGATTGTCAAAAAAAGTTATTTTTCTGATTTAAATATCTCTGAAACAGTTTGATGTGAAGACATGCAAATATACTTTTTCTATAGGTTTTTGGTCGCGCAATCGAATGATGTTATCAGTTTTTATTTAATTTGCTAACATCGTACAGTTTTTTGCAATTTAAAATGAAAAATGCGAATATCTCAAAACACCCCCAATTTTGTTTTCAAATAAATATGCTCAAAATGGTAGTTTGGGAGATATGGCGTTTTGAATATCTGGGGCATGCGTAATTCTATCTGAATTGTTAGTGAAAGAACGATTAAACACGTCTACCTGAAGCTTCCGGACATTTTCATGACTAAATAATGTATTTTAATGAAAAAGATGCATTTTCAACATAGAATCGGAATAATAAATTTTGATGTTCTGGATACTTTTGCATATCTATACCTATAAAGAAGGATTTCTGTCTGTCTGTCTGTCCGAATGTTCCTTATAGAATCGAAAACTACTGAACCAATCGGCGTGAAAATTTGCATGTAGAGATTTTTGGGGCCAGGAAAGGTTTTAGTGATGGTTAGAGACCCCTCCCCACACTAAGAGGGGGGGCTCCCATACAAATGAAACACAAATTTCTGCATAACTCGAGAACTAATCAAGTAAATAGAACCAAATTTGGCATGTGGGTGTTTTCGGTGACAAGAATTTATTCAAGGGTAATTTGAGACCCCTCCCCTCTTTTTAAGGGGAATTATAACTCCTCTCCCCTTTAAGAGGGTGGGCTTCCATACAAATTTCCTCATAACTCGAGAACTAATCAAGCAAATGGAACCAAATTTGGCATGTGAAGGTTTTCAAGGGCAAGAACATTTTCTATGTTGAATTAGGACCCCTCCTCACTTTAAGAGGGGGAGCTCCTGTACAAATGAAATACAAATTTCCTCCTAACTCGAGAACTAATCAAGCAAATGGAACCAAATTTGGCATGTGTGTGTTTTCGGTGACAAGAATTTATTCTATGGTAAATTGAGAACCCGCCCTCTTTATGAGGGGAATTATAACTCCTCTCCCCTTTAAGAGGGGGGGCTTCCATACAAATTTCCTCACAACTCGAGAACTAATCAAGCAAATGGAACCAAATTTGACATGTGAAGGTTTTCGAGGGCAAGAAAATTTTCTATGGTGAATTAGGACCCCTCCCCACTTTAAGAGGATGGGCTCCTGTGCAAATGAAATACAAATTTCCTCATAACTCGAGAACTAATCAAGCGAATTGAACCAAATTCGGCATGTGTGTTTCTGGAGACAAATTTTTTTTCAATGATGAATTAGGACCCCTCCCCACTTTAGGAGGGGGGTCCTATACAAATGAAATACAAATTTCCTCATAACTCGAGAACTAATCAAGCAAATAGAACCAAATTTGGCGTGTAGGTGTTTTTGGAAGCAAGAATTTTTTCTGTGATGAATTAGGACCTCTTCCCACATTAGGAGGGGGGGCTCCTATACAAATGAAATACAAATTTCCCCATAACTCGAGAACTAATCAAGCAAATAGAACCAAATTTGGCATGTGGAGGTTTTTGGAGGCAAAAATATTTTCTATGGTGAATTAGGATCCCTCCACACTTCAAGAGGGGGGGCTTCTACACAAATGAAATACAAATTTCCTCATAATTCGAGAACTAATCAAGCAAATGGAACCATATTTAGCATGTGGGAGTTTTAGATGGCAGATTTTTTTTCTGTGGTGTATTACGACCCCTTCCCCTTTTAAGAGGGGAGCACCCATACAAATGAAATTCAAATTTCCTTATAACTTGAGAACTAATCAAGCAAATGGAACCAAATTTGGCATGTGGGAGATTTTGGAGTCTTGAATTTATTTTCGATAGTTAGAGACCTCTCACCCCTGTGGTAGGGGGATATGGACTCTCATGCAAATAAAACAGAAATTTTTGCGAAACTCAAAAACTAATCGAACTCGAGAAATTCGAGACTCTTCCATAAAACATTAGTCAATACAAGACCACAAAAACTATCTATAGTAACACTAGATCATTCAGGACGAGCCGGTCGCGAGTGTTGCCGGTGACCCGCCGTCGGAAGCGCCGCCCACTGGGGGGCTTGCAAAACTCGAGATTGTGACAAAGATCATCCGAGATTCATGATTTATGTACAACACAGGTTAATTTATGGCAATACGAAGTTTGTCGGGTCAGCTAAAAATGGATTTCTGTCTGTCTGTCTGTCTGTCGGGATGTTCCTTATAGAATCAAAAACTACTGAACCAATCCGCGTGAAAATTTGCATATAGAGGTTTTTGGGGCCAGGAAAGGTTTAAGTGATGGTTAGATACCCCTCCCCCCACTATGAGTGGGGGCTCCCATACAAATGAAACACAAATTTCTGCATAACTCGAGAACAAATCAAGCAAGTAGAACAAAATTTGGCATGTGGGTGTGTTTGGTGACAAGAAATTATTCTATGGTAAATTGGGACCCCTCCGCTCTTTAGAAGGGGAATTATGACTCCTCTCCCCTTTAAGAGGGGGAGCTTCCACACAAATGAAATACAAATTTCCTTATAACTCGAGAACTAATCAAGCAAATGGAACAAAATTTGGCATGTGAGTGTTTTCGAGGGCCAGAATATTTTTATGGTGAATTAGGACCCCTCCCCACTTTACGAGGGGGGGGCTCCTGTACCAATAAAATACAAATTTCCTCGTAACTCGAGAACTAATTAAGCACATGGAACCAAATTTGGCATGTGAGTGTTTTTGGAGACAAAAATTTTTTCAATGATGAATTGGGACCCCTCCCCACTTTAGGAGGGGGGGTCCTATACAAATGAAATACCAATTTCCTCATAACTCAAGAACTAATGAAGCAAATGAAACCAAATTTGACATGTAAGCGGTTTTGGAGGCAAGATTTTTCTCTATGGTGAATTACGACCCCTTCCCCTTTTAAGAGGGGGGCTTCTATACAAATGAAAAACAAATTTCCTTATAATTTGAGTACTAATCAAACAAATGGAACCAAATTTGGCATGTGGGGCTTTTAGGGGGCAGAAATTTTTTCTATGATGAATTAAGACCCCTCCCCCGTTTAGGAGAGGGGCGAAGGGGTCCCATACAAATGAAATTCAAATTTCCTTATAACCTGAGAACTAATCAAGCAAATGGAACCAAATTTGGCATGTGGGAGATTTTGGAGTCTTGAATTTATTTTATGATAGTTAGAGACCTCTCATTCCTGTGGTAGGGGGATATGGACTCTCATACAAATAAAACAGATTTTTTTGCGAAACTCAAAAACTAATCGAACTCTAGAAATTCGAGACTCTTCCATAAAACATTAATCAATAACAAGACCAAAAAAGCTATCTATAGTAACACTAGATCATTCAAGACGAGACGCCCGCGAGTGTTGCCGGTGACCCGCCGTCGGAAGCGCCGCCCACTGGGGGGAGGCAACTCCTCGCAGAAATCACTACTGTCTAGGTTTATTTGTTTTCCTAGGTCTACCTGGGTTTCCTGGAACGAGCGACAGCGAGTAAGGAGAGGATCGCGAAATGGGACTTTCCACAAAAAAGTTTTCCGTAAAATGGTACATTCCACTTAACGTTTTTCGCAAAATAATATTAGGCGAAATGTTGAACAATCATGGCGAATATTACTATCCGCTTTCTGGCTATGCAATGAGGGGACAGGGGAGTTGTTTTCTACTTTACTGTATAATTTGTATATTAAACTACCCATTCCTGGTAACTAATAAGCATTAACATAAGCAGCAAATCAGCGTATCTGGCATTTTATAATGCACGTTGTTGTATATTATGTTTTTGACTGCATAGGTGTTGTAAATTGGCATCTAAAATTGTATTCAAATTCTTCGTGTCGGTAATTAGCTGTAAATTAGCATTGTCAGCACTATAAGAAGGTTATCAGTAAAGTAGCTGTATATTTTGCCAAAATAGCATTTAATTAGCATTTAAGGCGACTTAAATGCGTATTGGCCTACATTTGAATAGCATTGATGATGCTTATTGGTTACCTGGGATGCTTTCATAGTTACGTAACTGCCAATATGAATCATCTAAGGTTGAACTCCTCAGAAACTTGCAAAACTCGAGATTATGACAAAGATCATCAAAGATTCATGGTTTATGTACAACACAGGTTATTTTGTGGCAATACGAAGTTTGACGGGTCAGCTAGTATTTAAATAAAAGTAACAATTTCGAACAAATTTTTATAGTTTTATTATTTAAGTGTGCTAGTTATTTGAGCAATATAATTGTTATGTCGATTAATGTGGTATTTCACTCCCGTGATTATTCGAAACTTCGAAGTGATTTCGAAACTTGAAAATGGCTTTATCAACACTTTAGGGTACTACAGGAAAAACTAACCTAAAAACGAATGAAATTCAGAAATGGCCTGCCAACTGACAAAATATAAGTGATCTTATGTAAAATTTTCCGGCGAATCTCATGGTGCCCACCCCTTCCCTAATTGTCATCGGAAAGTGTTAGGTTTTGCTAATATTGTTAGAAATAGGGGAAAATCAGCAAAACTTGGTGCCCAATAAACCATCTGATTTGTATATATCGATTGCAACTGAGAACCTACTATGAAAAGTGCTTTGAGGCTCAAGCGATCCATGAGGTTCTTCGATGGTGATCTCGTTGGACACTTGAGTATTCTCAAAGAGTTTTCCATAAATCCCTTAATATTAATGAACGAAGACCATATACCTGAACTGGAGATCAGTTGCCATGGACCGAAACAGATGGAGAAATTATACTGCGCAGGCCTTGTCATAAGACGTTAGGCCAATTAAGTAAATAAGTAAGACCATATGCCTAAGCGTAACTACTTCGATCACAAATTTCGTGTGCTTGATTTTACTCGTTCTGATTGGAATGCCAGAGAACCTAACTTTCGCTCAGGATCACTGGTGTTCTACAAAGACGGACCAAGAAAAAATAACATGGCAGGTGCTGGTATAACAGGCCCAGGGATTAACGTTTCAGTTTCAATGGGAAAGCATCCCACTGTATTTCAAGCAGAAATATATGCAATACTAGAGTGTGTATCGATCTGCATAAAAAGAAACTACAAAAATGCAAATATCTGTATTTGCTCGTATAGTCAAGTAGCATTGAATGCTTTAAAATCAAAAACTCACACTTCTAAACTGGTGTGGGAATGCATAAAACTGTTGGAAAAACTTTCCTGTCGCAATATGGTCAACCTCTATTGACACATTCCAGCGTTACGGGACACTATCCCTGCTATGCAGATCGGTTCCTGCTTCATCAAATCCCTGGCACCCACTAGATGGGAAATGAAGTACTATTTAAACAACTATTTTACAAAATATTTGCCAAAATATTGGTCAAACAGGAGGCGATTCACACGGTAACAATGGGTGCTGATTGTGTTCCGTAACGCTGGAATGTGTCTATTGGGTTCCTGATCACTGCGGAATCAAAGGGAACGAAACTGCTGATCAATTGGCAAAGAAGGGGTCATCCATGCAGTTCATAGGACCCGAACCCTTTTTTGGACTATCTTCATGTACCCTTAAAATGGAACTTAGGAATTGGGAAAAACTAAAGGTACAGTCTAACTGGAATATTACCTCAAATGCCCGGCAATCGAAACGTTTTATAGAGCCAAATGCTCTTCAATCGCAAAAACTATTAAACCTTTCAAAGTCCGACTTGAGCGCATATACCGGTTTGATAACAGGATATTGTCCTTATAAATACCACCTGAAACTCATCGGTAAACTTAATGAAGCTAACTGTCGCTTTTGTATTCATGAGATTGAAAGCTCCAAACATTTGTTGTGCGACTGTGTTCACTGTATCATAAACGACGTAGATATCTTGATAAAGGGCTGACTCAGCCCTGCGATATTTGGAATGCTGCTCCTAATCAGGTGATAAATTTCATACAAAATACATTATCTGATTGGGATAAATGCCGACAGTAGTTGAGGTTGCTCATCAAACTTTGATAGCTAACTGATACGACATGGCATAAATTAAAAGAGGACACACCACAATAGATCAAAATAATGGTCGCGGTGGTAAGTCCCCAACACGGGGAAAAAACTAAAACCCGATTTAATCCACCTAGTGGTGAAAAGAACCTTTGTTATACGGTCTTACTTGCTATATGAGATAGAAATCGACACGTCTTCGGAACATAATTCATCTATTGGTTAACGTTGCGTAGTGCGTTGGTTTACATAAAATTTTTAAAAATTGAATAAGTTTACAAAATTTGAACAAAATAGGAACACTTTTAAATTTTGATAGATCCTTTTTTCATGAAATTGCTGAGTAAGGATAAGTAAGTTGTTATTAATATAAGTAAGTGCAAATAAAAGTAAGTTGTAAGAAGAACTCTTATTCTTTAACATATACATTGCCTAGTAAAGGTAGTTTATAGGTTTTTGAGCTATGCATAATTTCCTGTAATGCCATTCTATTTCACATTAATAGAGTTTCCTTAAATAATTTTCATCAATTTTTATCAACCTTCGGTTACTCACGCTGTTGTATTTTGTACAACACGTGTAGGTTTTCCAACGCCATATTTTTATAAAGTTACAAATCGTTGTTTAACTAACGTATATTCTTCAATAAACTTATTGTGAGCAAAATGTCATAACTATTCAATGCATTAATAATTTGAATTGTTGGGAAAATAGATCAGCATAAACCGCCATCACAGAAACGAAGCAATCAGCATGTGTGGTGTACCAGAATTTGGCCCCAACTGGAATTGTCTTTTGTTTCTTCATATGGAAAAATGGTGTCTGTATGCAGCAAAACTATCAGCAAATGTAAAATGTTTAAAATGTATCCGTCTGCCGATAGTCGAGTAATTCGGGGTTAAAATTTGGGTATTTTTTATAATTAAAGTTCTACAGTTCCTAAACAAGCAAACATGGAGGTATACTACATTCAGCAAAGTTGTGTATTTTTACTATTTGTACGACTTTGTAATACATGAAAAAGTCATGCAACAATTACAAAAAGAGCTGAAATAGCAAAACTGATTTTACAAATTCATCTATACCTATAAAGAAGGATTTCTGTCTGTCTGTCTGTCTGTCCTGTATTCCTTATAGAATCAAAAACTACTGAACCAATCGGCGTGAAAATTTGCATGTAGAGGTTTTTGGGGCCAGGAAAGGTTTTAGTGATGGTTAGAGACCCCTCCCCCCACTAAGAGGGGGGGCTCCCATACAAATGAAACACAAATTTCTGCATAACTCGAGAACTAATCAAGCAAATAGAACCAAATTTGGCATGTGGGTGTTTTCGGTGACAAGAATTTATTCTAGGGTAATTTGAGACCCCTCCCCTCTTTATAAGGGGAATTATAACTCCTCTCCCCTTTAAGAGGGGGGGTTTTCATACAAATTTCCTCACAACTCGACAACTAATCAAGCAAATGGAACCAAATTTGGCATGTGAAGGTTTTCGAGGGCAAGAAAATTTTCTATGTTGAATTAGGACCCCTCCTCACTTTAAGAGGGGGGGCTCCTGTACAAATGAAATACCAATTTCCTCATAACTCGAGAACTAATCAAGCAAATGGAACCAAATTTGGCATGTGTGTGTTTTTGAAGACAAAATTTTTTTCTATGATGAATTGGGACCCCTCCCCACTTTAAGAGGGGGGGGGGGGCTCCTATGCAAACGAAATACAAATTTCCTTATAACTCGAGAGCTAATCCAGCAAATGGAACCAAATTTGGCATGTAGGTGTTTTTGGAGGCAAGAATGTTTTCTATGATGAATAAGAACCTCTCCCCACTTTAGGAGGGGGGGCTCCTATACAAATGAAATACAAATTTCCTCATAACTCGAGAACTAATCAAGCAAATAGAACCAAATTTGGCATGTGGGTGTTTTCGGTGACAAGAATTTATTCTATGGTAAATTGAGACCCCTCCCTCTTTATAAGGGGAATTGTAACTCCTCTCCCCTTTAAGAGGGGGGGGCTTCCATACAAATTTCCTCATAACTCGAGAACTAATCAAGCAAATGCAACCAAATTTGGCATGTGAAGGTTTTCGAGAGCAAGAAAATTTTCTATGGTGAATTAGGACCCCTCCCCACTTTAAGAGGAGGGGCTCCTGTACAAATGAAATACAAATTTCCTCATAACTCGAGAACTAATCAAGCGAATTGAAGCAAATTTGGCATGTGTGTGTTTTTGGAGACAATTTTTTTTTTCAATGATGAATTGGGACCCCTCCCCACTTTAGGAGGGGGGGTCCTATACAAACGAAATACAAATTTCCTCATAACTCGAGAACTAATCCAGCAAATGGAACCAAATTTGGCGTGTAGGTGTTTTTGGAGGCAAGAATTTTTTCTGTGATGAATTAGGACCTCTTCCCACATTAGGAGGGGGGCTCCAATACAAATGAAATACAAATTTCCCCATAACTCGAGAACTAATCAAGCAAATAGAACCAAATTCGGCATGTGGAGGTTTTTGGAGGCAAAAATATTTTCTACGGTGAATTAGGATCCTTCCACACTTCAAGAGGGGGGGCTTCTACACAAATGAAATACAAATTTCCTCATAATTCGAGAACTAATCGAGCAAATGGAACCATATTTGGCATGTGGGTGTTTTTGGAGGCAACCATTTTTCCCATGATGAATTAGGACTTCTTACCTTTTTAGGAGGGGGGGGGCCTCCCATTCAAACGAAATACAATTTTGCACATAACTTTAGAACTAATCAAGCAAATGGAACCAAATTTGACATGTGAGAGTTTTAGATGGCAGAATTTTTTTTCTGTGGTGTATTACGACCCCTTTCCCTTTTAAGAAGGTGGGCTCCCATACAAATGAAATACAAATTTCCTTATAATTTGAGTGCTAATCAAGCAAATGGAACCAAATTTAGCATGTAGGAGATTTTTGAGTCTTGAATTTATTTTATGATAGTTAGAGACCTCTCACCCCTGTGGTAGGGGGATATGGACTCTCATACAAATAAAACAGAAATTTTTGCGAAACTCAAAAACTAATCCAACTCGAGAAATTCGAGACTCTTCCATAAAACATTAATCAATAACAAGACGCAAAAACTATCTATAGTAACACTAGATCATTCAGGACGAGCCGGTCGCGAGTGTTGAAGGTGACCCGCCGTCGGAAGCGCCGCCCACTGGGGGGCTTGCAAAACTCGAGAAGTGACAAAGATCATCCGAGATTCATGATTTATGTACAACACAGGTTAATTTGTGGCAATACGAAGTTTGTCGGGTCAGCTAGTATACAATAAATAAGATTTCTCTGTCTTCGCTGAAGAGATGGAAGGTTACAGTCTTCAGCAAAATTTCTTGTAATAATATGCTCTAAAACTTTGCAGACCATAGGAATGTATTTTATTGAAACTGAAGAAAAATAATTTTTTTATTTCACTTTTCGGGGGTTAATTTTAATTTTACCAGACGATAGAGCTTTTAATTTTAAGAAACTCTTCCGAAGGTTCGATAAACCTAAAACCAAGTTTTCCTAGTCAAAACTCTAATGCGCACATTTTTTTTTGGTTTTGGGATATTGTGCACGCGAGTAACCGTGTTACAAAAGTTGGTGTGAGTGTTCGAGAGTTAATATCTTTTGACCGGTAAAACCAATTCTTATGAAAGTTTTGCATTTATATTAGTAGTGTCAAAACCTTTCGTTTGATACTAAAATAATTGAAATTAGGTAAATTATCTTGGTTAAAATCATTATAAATTATTATTGATTTTGATGTGTTGTACACGATTGCTCATAACTCTTAAATTAAACGTCCAATCAAAAAACAAATCAATAGCGATCTATCCGGCTATATTACCTTACAAATGAAACTAATAGCGCATAAATCGGTTTGGCCATCTCTGAGAAACAGGCGTTCATTTGAACCTTGTCAAAACTGGTTTTTTAAGGCTAACTTTTAAACTGATTGTTTGATTTCAATAAAACTTAAAAAATTAAAAAATAAAAATAAAAAAAGTAAAAAATTTAGCAATAGCAACAGCATTCATTTGGAACTAAGAACGTTGAAATGAATTGTGTAGTTCCGGAGAAAATCGTATCGCGTAATTTTCACATTTTTGCTTATAACTTTTAAACGAAAAGTCGGACCACGAAACAATTCAATAGCAATATACTAGGCAACAATACCTTTCAAACAAAAATAAAAACGAACGAATCGGTTCAGCCATCTCCGAGAAACAGGCGATAGAAAATCCAAGTATCACACACACACACACACACACACACACACACACACACACACACACACACACACACACACACACACACACACACACACACACACACACACACACACACACACACACACACACACACACACACACACACACACACACACACGCACACGCACACACACACGCACACACACACATACACACACACACACATACACACACACACACACACACACACACATACACACACACACACACACACACACATACACACACACACAGACATTGCTCAGTTTGTCGAACCCTATCGATTGGTATATGTGACTCGGCCCTCCGGGCCTCGGATCAATTTCGTGTTTTTCGACCAATTCCTAAGCCTTTGTTATATAGTATAACAAAGGTAAAAAGGGGATTGCCCCATAAAAAATATTTGCTGGTTCGAGGGATACTCCAGTTGTTATTTGAAATTTGGGAATGTCGATCATAGATGGTGCTAATGTTTAGGCAAAATGTGAGGTACGATAATTTTTGTTGATTTTTCTTCCAAGACTTATATCTGTTTGTCATTATTTTACAATTTTTTAACAGTGCGCACCTCAAAATCAATATTTTACTTTATCGGAATCGATGCCTGGAAGATTTTCTGATCGATTGTTGAAAATATCTCTGAAATCTATTGAGAACTGACTTAATTATAAGCGTGTAAAACATTGTCTATTTGATGATATCTTTTGCAACCAATTATGAAGGGAGAATCTCTAGCTTCTCAATCGTTTCCTTTATTTGTGTCGATGCACAAAGGAACGATTGGTGCAAAAATATAAAAAAAACAATTAGGAAACCACTACGTTATTAGCATTCAAAACCTGACCACTTTTCCAGAAAGATTTTTCCATATATAGCTAAACCTTGCCGTAAGACGTAGTCCTACGTCGAAAAAAACCGAACGCTCTGGCCATTTGAATGCCCAAAATCGGAAAAAATTCGAATCAGATCAATCGGAGTACTATGCGAAAATGTCCAGCGCGCTGGCAATGACTTTCCTGTGTACGTGTGTACATGCATGTGTGAGTTTGATTACGAATCGGATTTTTTTGCCTGAAAGGAGACAGTAGCTGAATCCAAGCGCTGCTGAATCGATCCACCCAACCCATATAAATGGGCAACATGCCGTCCGTCGGCTGTCCCGATGAGACTGCATGCATTTTGTCCTGTGCTCAAGCCCTGGACCGCTTCCGTCGCCGTCGTTGTCAATGAATAACGCGCCATAATAGGAGCAATTTTCCCGCTAGCTATTTTGCAATTTGCAAAATTGGATGAATTTGCCACATTCATTCGCTGCAATTCTCAGCAAGGATCAGTAAATGATACAGAAAGGTTTGACCCGTATTCAAGCAAAACGAGTGCTCGGATGCAATCCTTTCAGCGGGGCTTTTGACATTTAGCACATTTAGTCACTTTGCATCGTGATGAGCGGAAAGTACCAAATATGGTATCACTTTTATACATATTTGAACTACTTATTTTTTTAACTAATATTTACGATCAATATTTGGTACTTATTTTTGAAAACTGCTGTGATGCTTAGAAAATCGTTTCATGTACAGTTATATCACAGACAAACAGACATAACTCTTGGAAGAAAAATCAACAAAAATTATCGTACCTCACGTTCAGCCTGAACACTAGCACCATCTATGATCGACATTCCCAAATATCAAATAGCAACAGGAATATCCCTCGAAGTAGCAAGTATTTTTATGGGGAAATCCCCTTCTTTCGCCAAAAAGCGCCACTTTGACCAAAACGGAGACATTCCCAACTAAGCCCAAATTTGAAATGACGGTTTAATCAGTACTATGAATGGAAAACGAGTGTCATGTCTGTTTGTCTGTGGTTATATTGTCTGTGTTTGGGAAGCTGAGAAATCGTGGCGGAATGAATTCAAAGATTTCAAAAGCGGAAAACAGAAAAAGGTTGCATTGACACTGACAATGATCAAAATGATATCTGTACTAGTGAAATACCTTGTTTTCTTAGCAAATTACGACAAAAATGACAATAGGCACTACAGGAGCCTATCTACCGTTAATCGAACAATCAATCATTCATAGAATATTTTTGCACTAAGTTGTACTAGTTATACAAAGTTCCATAAAAATTGAAACGAATAGTGATTGTCTCACTCGGTAGCCGAGTGCAATTCATCCTTTGCTGCCAGTCAATTTACATTCTTCCTTCGTCAAGCCTGTCTCGCTTCATGCAGCCGCTCTCTTGCATATTATCCCTATCGTCCGCTGGACGTCCGACAGAAAAAGCTTACATCTGGTTATTCTTACTGGCATCGGACTCTTCGTCGAGTTCTATTTATTATAAAATGCAAACATAAAAAGTAGGTCAATTTACTCATTACTTGATGTCGCCAAGCGCATTTCCCTGTCGTTTGAATGACCAAAACGGACGAGATTTCAGCTAATTTGAATATTTTTATTTTCCACTCTGCACGTGGCCACCATAAGATCCTGAATAGGATGCTCAAGGAAAGAAAAAGAGAGAGAGAGAGGGAGAGAGTGGGTTTGCTTGTAAAATAATGGTAATTAAGCATTATGGACTCCGATGGGGCGTTATTTATTACTTGTGTTTCAGCAGCGTAGAAGTAGCGAACTAACGACAACAAAAAAGGAATGGATGGAAAGATTGCCGACTTTAAGAGGCTTATCAGTCAACACAGGGAAATTTGTTTTCGTTTGGCATAAAGGCCTGTTATTTGAGGAGATGCCGGAAATAGATGGAATAATAAAATCTCAGGAAGTGGTTCCTGGTTGCAAGCAAATTGCGCAGTTTCGATCTGCATTATATCTTAAGCCCCCGCTGGTATGATCTTCTTTAATCTGAATCTTAATTTGAACCCCGGCTCGGTAATAAAACACTATTATGAAGTATGTTTGAGAATAAAATAATTTCAAAGCGTCCTATAGGAGGCGCTCATTGTGATCATTGCACTAAACTGCTTAAGTTGAAACGGTACTGAATTCCAACATGGCTGGAAAAATGTGGTCCATGTGAGGATACTGGTGCCATCGATCCGGCCATGTTGGGATTCAGTACCGTTTCACCTTCAAGCGAATAGTGAAATTATTGAACACGCTTTTTGTGAAGGTTCTCCAAGAGCATACGAATTTTTTTGTGGGTGGGCGGCCAGCGTTTAGAAAAGCTTTTCCCATCCATTGGCCATGTTGCTGCATCTTCACGGCGAGGCCGTTAGCGAGCTGAAAAAGCCTATTACAATCATGCATGAGGCAGCTTTTCAAGACACTAAATGAATCTGTTTCCATACGTTTAGACTCTAGAATTTTAGCTGGCAAAGGATGAACATGTGCATT
Organism: Sabethes cyaneus; assembly: GCF_943734655.1. NCBI lineage: Eukaryota > Metazoa > Arthropoda > Insecta > Diptera > Culicidae > Sabethes > Sabethes cyaneus. The sequence goes on along the minus strand of NC_071353.1, from coordinate 106,505,988 downwards.
CCATAACCTCTGTGCATTAACTCCTATTTCTACCTCCACGAGGTGCCGGCTGGGGTACGCAACTTCGGTTGTCGTATGCTAACAGGAAAGGGGGCACAGTGGCTCCCGCCCACATTAAGATGGCAGCCCCATCAGCGGGGTAAGGACCTTTAGCATGAAAAAACGGACACGAATCGGAGCATGGAATATACTGACCCTTGCCCAGCAGGGCAAGCTGGCTCAACTTGCAAGGGAAGTTAGCCGCCTGAAGCTTGAAATCCTGGGGCTGAGCGAGGTCCGCTGGCCGGGTACTGGCGAACACAGGACATCATCCGGGTAAGTCTTGCTCTACTCTGGCATACGAGGTGAAAATGCTACTCGAGAAAGAGGAGTTGGATTCCTACTGAGCCCAGGGGCACATGCGGCCCTGATGAAGTCGGAACCGATAAATGAGCGAATAATCGTTGCCAAATACAGAACACGGGTTAGGAACATTACAGCAATCCAGTTGTATACGCTAACAGATGCTGCCGACCTGCAGGAGAAAGAGAGTTTTTACAGCCAGTTGAGGTTGAGAAAATCCCGAAGGGGGACATCCAAATCCACATGGGCGACTTCAACGCGAAGATTGGCTCAAACAACGCGGACCTTGAACGCGTCATGGGACGCCATAGCCTAGGAGAGATGGGCGAAAACAGGGAACTGTTTATAGAATTTTGTGGTAACAACAGCATGGTCATTGGTGGCTCGCTCTTCCCCCATAGATTAGTACATTAAGTCACGTGGGTTTCCCGCGACGGCCGAACAGAAAACCAAATCGACCACATCTGCATCAGCCGGAAATGGCGAAAAAGCTTTCTTGATGTACGCAACAAACGCAGCGCTGATATTGCATCCGACCATCATCTTGTTATCGCTGAGATACGTCTGCGCGTCGTACGTGTCCAACGATGGGAGGAGAAAGTTGGGTGCCGCTATGAATCTCGAGCCTCGGAGTTGCCACCTGGTGGAACCGTCGAAGAGCAATGGACCGGCATCAAGAACACCTTCATCACGACCAGTGATGAAACCCTCGGCAAAGCGCGCAGTGGGCGGAGGGAGTGGATTTCGGATGAAACTTGGAGGAAGATCGTACAAGCGAAGAGTGGCGAAAGCCGGCATTGAGCGAGCGTGGACCAGATCGGCTAAGACAGCTGCCTGTCACCGATACGCCGAACTGGAGAGGGCTGTTAAACGTGCTTGTAGGCGGGACAAGAAAGCCTGGACTAACTCCCTAGCCGAACAAGGAGAAACCGCCGCTGCCAATGGTGATATCCGTTTGTTGTACGTTATTTCTCGCCGCCTTAGTGGTGCCAGGATGAATACAAAGATGCCGCTATAGGACAGAGCTGGGCAGCTATTAACTGACCGTACAGAACAGCTTAGGCGATGGACTGAACATTTTGAACAACTCTTCCGAGTGTCAAATGTCAGAGACCAACAAAATCAGCAGCGTATGATGTCTACAGTTCGTCGAATTAATCGCGTCAACTCGGAGGCGCCATCGCTGGATGAAATTGTAGAAACAATCAAGAATATGAAATCCAACAGAGCGCCAGGGATAGACTGTATTCCAGCCGAAATGCTCAAAGCTGACCCATCTTTGTCAGCCCAGATGATGCATCAGCTTTTCGGTAATATATGGGAAATCGCAACTTTCCGGTGGACTGGATGCAGGGCATATTGGTCAAAGTCCCTAAGAAAGGAGACCTAACTGGATGCGGTAACTGGCGTGGCATCACGTTGCTCTGTATTACTCTCAAAGTACTCTGTAAGGTAATCCTCAACCGGATCCAGGAGAAGATCGACGCTACTCTCCGACGGCAGCAAGCTGGATTCCGCTCCGGCCGATCATGTGTAGACCATATCACAACGCTTCGCATAATATTGGAGCAGATCAACGAATTCCAGGACTCTCTTCTGCTGGTGTTCGTTGACTTCGAAAAGGCGTTCGACCGACTCAACCATGAAAACATCTGGAGCGCACTTAGGCGTAGAAGAGTTCCAGATAAGCTCCATCTCAGCGAGGCTCAGTACGAGGTGTTCTTGTCCGACCCCATAAGGGTTACTGCTGGCGTGAGACAAGGCTGCATTTTATCACCGCTTCTGTTTCTCATCGTTATGGATGAGATATTAGTTGGAGCAATTGACAGTAGACCAAATCGTGGATTGCCTTGGAAACCTCTAACGATGGAGCAGCTAAATGACCTCATCCTAGCCGACGACATTGTCTTGCTCGCACAACGCCGAAACGATATACAGAGCAAGTTAGATGACCTCTCCGAGAGCTCCCAGGCAGCAGGTCTCACAGTCAATGTATCGAAAACTAAGTCTATGGTAGTGAACACTGAAAATTCCACCAACTTCACAGTAGCGGGACAACAAGTTGAGCAGGTAGACGCCTTTCAATATCTTGGTAGCCAGACAACACCCGACGGTGGTACCAAGACTGATATAACCACACGGATCAGGGAGGCCAGGGGTTCCTTTGCAGGTCTGCGAAACATTTGGCACTCAAAGCAGATCACTTTACGTACGAAAACCCGATTTTTTTTTTCAAATGTTAAATCCATACTGCTGTATGCCTGCGAAACGTGGTGCGTCTCAGCGGAGAAACGCAAAAATTGCAGGTATTTATTAACCGGTGTCTGCGATATATCATTCGTGCCTGCTGGCCTGACAACTGAATATTCAATGAGGAGCTCCATCGTCGGTGTCATCAACGGCCGATAGCCACAGAAATTCGAGAACTTAAGTGGAAGTGGTTCCGACACACCTTGAGGAAAGAAGCGAACGAGGTCTGCAGAGAATTACTCGACTGGAATCCACAAGGACAGCGTAGAAGAGGCAGACCCAGAGGCTCATGGTGACGCAGCTCAGCCAACGACATCCGGGCAGTAAACGAGAACCTATCCTGGCGACAGGTAAAAGCCATGGCGGGTAACCGTCAGCAGTGAAGATCTCTGATTTCATCCCTTTGTTCTGCCGGACCGGCGGACATGGACACGTAAGTAAATAAGTAAGTAAGTCTTCGCTGTTTTCAAGTGTGATCGAAAACCGCTGAGAAGGATGTATGTTAATTGACGTCTCTAGTAAGCTGAGTTACTTAATCAATATTTATTCAATTGCTGTAGCAAGTGGGTCAAAGATTGAAGGGCTGTGGTCTGTAGTAGCGCATGTTGTCATGGAACCGGGTTGGTAGTTTCCTACCTAAGAATCTGTTTATCAGCGTAATTCCTAGAAATCCTTCAGTGGGAACTTGTGCGCCCAGATGTTCTATATAACCCAGTATAATGCCGTTGGCAGCATCTCTCTGTGTGTGCTAGAACACTACAGTTCTATCAGTGTTCAACCAAAAAACGCTTCTTAATTGCCATTTTTGTTGGTCATTTTTACAGTTTCACAGTTCTACACATTTAGAGTTTTATATTTTCACATTAATATACTTAACAACTATATTTACTTTTCAATTTCGACCATTGCACAGATTCATGGTTAATTAGTTAGTTTAATAACCATAGCTAAATACAACCTCAATCATTCCCGGAATGTTCATCCCCGGTGTAGGGCTGAACTTCGGAGTAATGTACCGTGCTGGGTCGGTGTTTATCTCATTTCAGTGTAAATTCGTTCATAAATTATATTCCCAAGCGGCCTTTTTCGCCGGTTGTTTTCCCTTTAGTGTTGCTACCTTAATGCCGTACACGCGTGAGTTTCGTGTCGTGGCAGGAAAGCGGTAATCTTTCGGGCCCGTCCTAAGACGCAATTTTCCTTCTCAGCTTCTTTACGATGCAGTTTTCCATAAAATTTTCCCTCCATTCTCTTCGGGTTTGGGTGCGTTTGTTCGTTCGTTCATTCGTTCGTTCGTTCGTTCGTTCGTTCGTTCATTCGCTCACTCGCTCGGTTTCGGGCTGCAAAGTGCACAAATAGGATTGCGGTGGCTATGGCTATTCAACCGTACGATACGAGCAAAAGGACGAAACAAAGGGCAAAAATTAATGACGACACCGTGTCTCAGCGAAATCGGTCTCCGAATTTACTCTATTTCTTCGCTTCCGCTTCGCTGGGCTGCTGCCTCCGGCAGAAGGGTCGAGTACTGGCAACAACAATGTAAGGCAATTATGGTGTAACGGAGACGGTGCTCGCAGCACACAACAACAGGTCCCACGGGGTCCATCAGAGATGATAAATAGTGCTGCAATTCGGTACGGTTTTACTTGTGCGCTGAAAGTTGTTATCGCATTAGCACACCGGAAACATCGAGGGGAGAAGTTTCGTCGGCGCCAGCATGCGTAGCACTAGCAAATGTGCTCTATTTTTGCTTCATTTAAGAAAGTTTGGTAAACCCTGGAACAACGGAATTAATTGCAATATCGACTGTGGAAAGTTTTTGATCCGGCATGAATGAAACTGGAATATATCCACAACCAAGCTGGCGTTCATTCGAGCTAGATAGTATTCTGGCGAAAAAAAAACATTCCCACAGTATCTAACAGATGGTTAATTACAGCGTTTAAATGAGCGTAAAAAAGCATAAGCAATCCGTTTCCGCGATAGTTGAAAAACTTTATGATGGGTGATGAGTTTTCTACACGAGCACATCAAATAGGCGCTTTGCCATTTTTGCAGCCGCATTGAACCCACCACCACCGTGTTATCACCGTAGATGGAACGTCCTGCGGGCGTTAAATGCCAGGACTTTCATCATTAAATTTGCAAATTTCGTTGCACGCTTTCCTTTTCGGTTTCCTAGAGCTTGCAACGGCAGTGGCAGCTGGCAGCTGAAACGTGTAGGTGTGTTTCGAGTGAGACGAAACGACAGCTACTGTAGGTATGCCTATATATGCATGTGTTTGTAGTGAAAAGTGCATCCACAGAGTGAGAAAAGCTTTGCACTGAATGTTGAATATGCATTTCCAGCAGCGGAGTCCTGCGGCGGCGGGAGAAACACTGCCCGTGGCGCTGTTAGTTGATGGATTATGATGTTGTGGAGCGTGGTGAAGTTGGTATTTTTGTGTTTGTTTTGTATGTAGTAAAAGCTAATTGGCAGCATCCTCTCGAATTTATGCTCGCCCGCTCGGAACACGTGAGCTGTAAAAAACCCGTGTATGTGTGTTTGCTCATATGTCTGTGTGTGCATGGTTGTGAGTGGATGTGCCATGTGATGTAATTTTTAATGGAGGTGCTTTTGAAGTGATAATTAGCTTACTTTCATCGTGTACAGAATTAAGGAAAACAACAACGTCAGTTGGGAGCTATCGTTGTGCATTTCAATTTAATAACTTACTCTGGAGAGTGTATGTAGGTTGGCTTTCACGACATGATCTGTATGAATAATTGTGAATATACGCAGAATCTAAACGCAACTGAATGAAACATGCTGCCGCTGTAATTGTGAACGTTGCACTCTCTCTAATTTACAGATTATGAGTCTGATGGAATTTTTAATTACCGGTTGTGAGCAAGAACTGATAACCAGAATGAACCACCCAACGGCAAATAGCATGTTGTTACTATTGCCCCTTTCTATTACATTGGAACGTTTCTAGATACCTGCGTCCAAATGATATGCATGATACGACACTCGCAGCAAAAGCGCAAGAAGAATAACAACGACTGCTTTGAATGCTCAAAGTTTTTCAGTGCTACTGCATGTGAATAATCTGATAAAATTCAAACATAAAGGATAGAAATTACTTAGGATTTATTTCTAATTCCCGTCGTAGTAAGGAAAGTCACTTCAATTTTCTTCATTTCTTGAATGGATGTAACGAATAATCCAAAAGTTCTTATGCTGATTATACCGAAACACACCCACATTCCGATCCGTGCACTTTGAATTCACTAAAAAGCGATTATTAAAGCATTTTATTGAAATTAAGCAACTGACTTTATTTCTTAAATTCGTCGTACCGTTTTGAAATCCGTCCATCAAAATTTTTCATCGTCCGAACTAAAAATCACAACAATGTTTATGAAATTAGCGCGTATGTGTTTGTGTAAGACGGCATGACAAATGTTATTAGCATAGCATAGCATAGCATAGACAACCGTACACACCATGGGTGGCTGATATGGTGTGCCCGTAAGCACACCATACACCTGGCCATGTCCTTACGATTGTAAAAATGGGTACGTTAGTTGAACACCTATTGCAAGAGGATGCGCAAAAACTCACGCAATCCTCATAGTTTGCTCGTTTACCCAACAATATACGATTTAGTAAAATATGTTGAAATGCACATAGAGTATTTAGTACCAAAAGGAGGTTATATGATTATAATATGAATATATAAGCGTAAAAAGTAAAATGAATGGTGTATATATAGGTAAAAGTAGAACAATCTCACCAGCAATCTCTCGGACGAAATACAATTGTGTCGTACATCCAATATCCAATAATTAAATTTCACTTCTGATATCCACGAGCATTATCTAGACCTATTACAGCCAAAGTTTTCACGGTATAGCAGGAGGTGCATGATGAGCTAAAACGAAACAAACCATTAGAACAACATACTTGGCCCAACCGCCAACAAAACCACACCAGAGCCAGAGCTATGTTAAATATATACATAACTAGCTGACCCGACAAAGTTCGTATTGCCACAAATTAAACTGTGTTGTAGGGTATGTTGCTACATCGTCGTAACTGCCTATTCCCGTCCTATCCAACACAAATTATTAAAAATATCAGCATTTTTATGACACACAATGCAAAACTAGTTATTCCCTAATATTTTAGTTAGTTGTACATCATACGCGATCAATCAAAGTGAGCTGAAATCTATTTAAATGCTTTTTATCATTAAAGAAGTCCTACCAGCCAAATTTTCTACGTTTTTTCGTGCGACGAAGAAGACAATGCCGACTAATCGTTTTAATTTCCGTCATTCATAAATGAAAATAACTCACGCAAGGCATTGTCGTTATTCTACAGCCAGGAAAACTTGCCTGACCTGCAAAACAATTTTGTAGAATAACATTTGTCACGCCGTCCTACACAAATACATGCGCGTTAGCTTCGTAAACATTGTTGTGATTTTTAGTTCGGACGATGAAAAATTTTGATGGACGGATTTTAGAACGGTACGACGAATTTAAGAAATAAAGTCAGTTGCGTAATTTCAATAATATGCTTTAATAATCGCTTTTCAGTGATTTCAAAGTTCACGGGTCGGAAGGAAAGTGTGTTTTAGTCAAGTCAGCACAAGAACTTTTGGAGTATTCATTAAATGCATCCAACAATTGATGAAAATTAGAATGGCTTTACTTATTACGACGGGAATTAGAAAATAAACCCTACATAAATCGTGAATTTCGGATGACCAGTGGTTGGAGAATTCGCGAAAAAGTGATCATTTGAATCGATGAACATCCCTCATGAACATACACTATTCGCCTGCCTCGCCGATAATGCACGCATCGGCTTTGAATTTTATCACGAACGGAACCTCAATGTGAACATCAGAATTCGTTCAAAAATTGAATATTGAACATTGAGTGTGTTCGATTTTTCGGATATAGAATGCCCAGGGACGTCGGAAATTATTCAAAATAATATTACCACGAAAAGGGAATAGTTTAAAGTAGAGTTAGTGGCTTTACAAGCAGCAGAAAGCGTCCATTCGTACTTTTGCGTTGCTCACGATATTCGTATATTCATCGATGCTACGAAGCGTGAGTGTGTGTTGCTCATTGTTATAGGCGAATTGAACTACTCGCGTAGCTGTTTTATCATGATAAAAACCCGAATTAATCCACCTAGCGGCGTGACCTAGCCTTTCTACTGCCACAATAATCATTATTTAATTTCTCAGGAACATCTATGTATAATTAACTTGACTATATTTTTAAATATCCGTTCCGTATTCCTGAAAATCCTTATTTGCCAGTAAAATTACCAACGTATTGCGTAGAATAATTAAATTTTCTTTCCTTGGGTGCGTAAATACTTGTAATACCTTATTTAGTTTTATAATCGGTCGGCCTTAACTTTCGGGCTTCAGAGCCACATACGAAACTTGTTTTGAATTGACAATATGAAATATGTGGTTATAACAGATTTTTTGATAATTAATTAATACCATGCGTTCAAAAGTGAGCATCTTTGAAAAACAAGAGTTCAGAAAAATTATTATTATACTTCGCTTTTGAAGACAAAGGATATCGACAACAAAATGATTAATCTCAAAATTTTACTATTAGTTTGCTTGGCTTCAATTTTGCAATATATTTGAATTAGAAAAAATAACTGAATAGAGCATTAGATATGAAAAAGAGAAATTGAACTTTTTCTTAGCTGGCGCTCCTTCAGATAATTATTTTGCATGAAAATCAAAACTTAAGCTTCTTTTGAATGTACTTTCATGAAAAGATAGTCATTAGCTTGATCGCATCGTTTTTACAATGTTAGAGGGTTAGGAAAACAAGATGAGGTCGAAAAATAGTGCAAACTGCGCCTTAAACATGCTTGAGAATGGGAAATATGATCGATATGATTTCCAGTGCTTGTCATTTTTGATTTATTTGTTCAAACATGATACATGACATAAGACATCTGTCCTTTAAAATGTCATTAACGAAAACAAATCCTAAAAAATTACTACCGTGCAAAGTTTACTTCCTATTTTTCATATAACATTTCTAAGCTCCAGTATCTATTGATTAAAAAGAGCGTCTATTGATGCGTAAAATTTGTTTGAAATTTGTATAAATTTATTTGGAAAACTCATTAGTATTTTTAATCCTATACACCACTATACCTACATGCTTAAATTAACTGCTTCTTTTCGCTGTTTGCTTTTCGTGTACAATTGTGAGTAACAGCAAGTGAACAAATGACAATTGAAATCTGAAATCAAAGAAAAGAAATAGCTTTTCGATTAAATCCCACTATTTAATATTTATTTGCAACAGATACGTAGTTCGTCTACGACGTGCAGACTTCATCAGTGTCTTATTTCAAAGCGTATACGTATTTGTCACAAATAAATATTAAATTGTGGAATTTAGTCGGTAAAAGTTTTTTCTTTTCTTTGATTTCAAATTTCGTATTCCACTAAGAGGCTTCAAAAACTTCAGACAATTGATTCACAAAAGTGAGAAACATCTTTTCTTGAATTTCAATGCAAATTTAAAAATTGCAAATTGTCATCCTAAATAACAATTTGAGTTTTATTACACTCCTATGATGGCATTCAAAACCAAAATTGGTCATGAAAACCACCACAAGAGTACAATCAAACTCACATTGTTGCTTGGGACCACATACAGACACACATACATACATACATACATACATATATACATACATACATACATACATACATACATACATACATACATACACACACATACATACATACACACACACATACATACATACATACATACATACATACATACATACATACACACATACATCACACACATTGACTACAATCAACATTTGTTTTGATTTCACGCGTTTTAACGGTTTAATATACGGTGCTTAAGTGTTAAAGTTTAAATAACTTTTGAATGAACCGTCCGATTTTTAATAACTCGGTTTCGTTTGATAGATCTCAGCAGTAATTTTCAAATAATAATAAAATGTGTGATGTTTTTCATTGAATTAATGTTTATATGTTTCAAAAATATGTTTTAAATACTATTTTTTCACATTTCTTTATGCAACTTTCAAACTACAAGCCCAATCGTCATGAAATTTGGAAGTTAAGAGTTTGCAAAGTTCCTCTTTCATATGCAATCAATTTTGTTCAAATCGGTTAAGGGACCTATGAGATAATGAAGTCCCGTATTTTTCATATTTTTATACATAACTTTTGAACTAAAAGTTCGATCGGTATGAAATTCAATAGCGACCAATGGGACACCTAGACCTTTCATTTGACACTAAGAACATTAAAATCGGTCCAGCCATCTCCGAGAAAAGTGAGTGAGATTAAAAGCGTCACATACACACACACACACACACACACACATACACACACACACACACACACATACATACACACACACAGAAAATGCTCAGTTTTCGAAACTAAGTCGAATGGTATATGACATTCGGCCCGCAGGACCTTCTTTCCATTTCCGGTTTTCCAAGTGATTTCTATACCTTTATACTATATATTTATATAGTAGAAAGGCAAAACCGTTTGCCGATGCTCGGCGTATCTATTCATTTTGCGAGTTTTCCAACCTCTGCGGATGACCTTTGTCACAATCTTGAGCATTGCAAGTCTCTGGGGAGTTTATGTGTGTTTTAATATACAAATTTTCCTCACAGTAAAGTAGAAAACAACTCCCCCCATTGCTTAGCCTGATAAAATAAAGCGGATAGCATTTAAATATTCGCCATCATTAGAAACCATTTCGCCGAATACCATTTTGCGGATCACCAATTCTACCATTTCGCAGGGGTGGCGCAACTGAAGGAAAGTAATAGAGGTCAGTAGATCTAGGAAAATGAGTAAACCTAGATAGAGGTGATCTCTACGGGGGGCTGCCCCCCACAGTGGCTGGCGCTTCCGACGGCAGGTCGCCGGCAACACTCGCGGCCCGTGGCCGTCTCGTGCTAAATTATCTAATGTTACTATTGATAGTTTTTGGTAGTCTTGTTATTGATTAGTGTTTTATGAAAGAGTCTATAATTTCTCGAGTTCGATTAGTTTTTGAGTTACGCAAAAATTGTTTTATTTATATGTGAGTCCTTATCCCCCTACCACAGGGGTGAGGGGTCTCAAACCATCATTAAAATTCCTGCCTCCAAAACGCCCACATGCCAAATTTGGTTCCATTTGCTTGATTACTCCTCGAGTTATGAGGAAATTTGTATTTCATTTCCATGGGAGCCCCCTCTCCTAAAAAGGGAGAGGGGTCCTAATTCATCATAGAAAAAAATCTTGCCTCCAAAAACACCCACATGCCAAATATGGTTCGATTTGATCAATTAATTCTCGAGTTATGAGGAAATTTGTATTTCATTTGTATGGGAGCCTCCCCTCTTAGTGGGGGGAGGGGTCTCTAACCATCATAAAAACCTTCCCTGGCCCCAAAAACCCCTATATGCAGATTTCCACGCCGATCGGTTCAGTAGTTTTCGATTCTATAAGGAACATACGGACAGACAGACAGACAGAAATCCATTTTTATAGATATAGATATATTAAATAATATAGATGAATAAGTGTATACATAGAAATAAGGGTGGATATACCAATAGGTTCATTCGGAAATCAACCAATTTATTGAAAATAATTAATAGTAACAGGTACTTTTAGATTACACATTCTACATTATTAGATTATTTTATATATTGTAATACGTTTAGGGCTAAAGCAACACAAGAATATAAGCAGCAACAAGCAATTACTTTGTCCATAGATACGAATAATTTTATATGCATGCTGCTAAAATTGATCAGCACTTTACTTATGATAGTCTCGTATTTTTCTTTTTAGTAGATTAGTTTTGGTTGTCAGATTCTTCTGATTCTGGCACGTTATACAGTTGTTGGATTTTCGCCTTCACTTTTTCTTTATCTGCCGCCAGTTCCTCCCATTCCTGGCCATTCAAGTCTCCGAGCCTGTCCATATTCTGCTTAATGGTATCCAACCCGTTATAAGTCGGTCTCCCTCGTTTTTTGTATGGTCTACAGTACTTGGCCGCAAGCTTTAACAGGTGATTGTCTTCTCTCCTCATAACATGGCTCCAGAAGCGCATTTGGAGAACCCTAATTTTCTTTGTTACTGTCTTACCTCCTAAGATCTTCTTTGGGGTCTTTCCTATTTCCTCATCATCGCTGGTGCAACACTTGGCTGTAATGATCGTGTATGATTTGTCTTTCGTAATTCGTTAAAGATGATCTCGATCGCTTTGTGTGCACCGACACCTGAGAACCACAGATCATTGTTGGTGCAACTATTGTCTCATATAGAAGACGGTTTATGGCAGGTGAGGATTTATTTTCTTTAGCGAATTTCACTACCGCTTTGGAAGCTCTGATTGCTTTTTTGCATCTGGACTTAGCAGTTTGTGAACGACAGAGATTGTCTGTTATTGTCAGACCGAGGTATTGGAGTTCTTGAGTCACGTTGTAACCCTTACCACCTATAATAAGGTTTAGTGGAGGTTGTTCTCCCGGGGCTCTAATCAAGAGTTTGGTTTTTGTGTTAACGTGTAGGTTGAGTTCCACTAAATGTTTCATCAGTGCAGGGATTATCATATCCAGTTGTTTCTTGGTGCTAGCCAGGACTAAGATGTCGTCCGCATAAACTAATGTAATTGGGAAGCGAATTCGACCATTTTGGTCCATTGTAAATGTCCCCTGTAGCTCTTCTTCCACCTGTTGCAGTACTCTCTCCATCAACAGGTCAAACAAATAAGGTGACAAGGGGCATCCTTGCTTGATTCCCATACGCCTCTCTTCGTTGCATGTTTTTTGTTCATCCCAACGCGATTGGGAACTCTCACCGCGAACACACTCGATGATTCTGGATACCAACTCATCATTTGCCCCTTTCCTCCTTAACACACTTGGTAGATCCAGCATGGATACATTGTCGAAGGCCTTACTTATGTCTAGAGCCATAATGTACAATTTATCTCCTGCGCGCCACTTTTCCTCGAGGATGCGTTTGGTCACAAATATATGGTCCAATGTCGAGCGTCCCTGTAGAAATGCGGCTTGATGGGATCCTATAGGGTCAGTTGAACTTATGAGCTGAGATAGAAGCCATGATGCATAAATTTTATATCCCACGCTGCTCAAGCAGATCCGCATGTAATCCCCTACGCCTTTGGGCAATCGGCAATGGCAGGCCTCACGATACAGACTGTTATTTACAAGCGATCTACACTGTTTTCACCAATTGCATTTGCAATTGCTCAGAAGCCCCAAGCATTGATCATCTTCCTCCAGCGTCCATGATTCATGTCTGTTAAGGGTTACCGGGAGCATTATCGTTCTGTAGAATTTGCGTTTATGCGAGTTGGAAACCTTCGGGACTGGTTCAGCTGGTTACGTAATACGCAGAAAGCTTACATGTGTCTCTGTTCTGACGTGATCCACAGTGAGCATGCGACTCTTGGCCTGGTTCTTCTCATCTGTCATTTTATGGCATTCGACATCAAACAAACTGTTACACTGTCTTCCACACGTCGTGCCTGTCACTTCCCTCGTAGTTGTTGGCGCCATGGAGGATCCTCCGCAGCCCACTTACATCTTCTTCCTTTTCTTCCTGCTGTTCTGCGATTCGTTGATCAAGCTTTCTGGTGTACTCCACTGTAGCGTCATATGCCGTAAACCGCTGGATGTTGAAATGCAACATCTTCTCAGTGCGAGCCTTCGCCGATTTCGATAACCTTGCGTGGATCTTACGACGAGATAGTGGTCAAAGTCGCTAAGAAAAGAAAGAAAAGACCGTACATTGATGACTTCCAAAAAGTATCGACTGTTAAACAGGATCGATCTGGGAGCTAGAGTCTTGAATTTCCAAGTCGTGCGCATCCCATAAATCCTTTCGAATCTGTCATAGAATTCGTCCCTAGCAAAGCAAAGCAAAGTCTTGAGCTTAAACCGTCATTAGACATTCTCCTTCTTTATCGACCGGCTAGCCGAGATTCGAACACAACTGGTTTGTTAGATCAGCATCCTACCTCGAAGCTAACTGGGCGGTTCAATTCGTCCCTAGTATCATCGGATTTATGATTTGGTGGTGAGTATACGTTGATTAAGCTGTAGTTGAAGAATTTGCTTTAATTCTCAACACCCATATATGGTCATCGGACCGAACGGCCGGCCACCAAACTTTCTTCGAGTCAATTTTGCTTTCAAGCCTCGATAGTTGCAATCCGAAATCATGACACCCAGCTTTAGTCTTAACTTCGCATACTGTCCATCATTGAGGGTTAAAATATTTGCTATTTGGACATTTCTCAACAATATTTCTAGTTAAACTATTACCGTACCTCGAAGCCAGCAAAGCGCACGTTTTTGTACCAAAAATCTTTGGGGAATCATCTCCTTAACCCCATACCCCATACGAGGTAGCAGAGGTAAAATCGAAAAACCTACAGCTTGGGCATAGTGGCAAATCTGAATCGGTATAGAGAATGAAGTGGATCCCAGATGAGGACAGACTGTTACCTTTGGTATGCGGGGCGATCTGCTGAGTATCATAAAGAACGATCATATTCCTACCAAGCGGAAAGTTGTCGGAGTGATCATGCGTCTGTTTGAACCGCTCGGTCTTGTCGCTTTCTTCCTAGTACACGATAAAGTGTTGATCCAGGAGCTTTGGGTCAGATGTAGAATGGAATCAAGAAATGTCACACGACATCAACGAACGCTGGCGACTTTGGGCAGATCCTCCACAGCGCCAACTGCGTTGCTATTTCCGCTCTTCGGTCATCTATAAATTCATCTGTTCGTGTTGAAACGTGTTAATCTGTTAAAACCTGTTTTTCGGCGGTAAATCATGATTTGATGCAAAATTCATTGATTTCTTTTACCTTTACAACATATTTATCATTTAGGTATATCAAAAGCAAGTAAAGTGTACCCTGAATGTTTAACCGTTAGATTAATCTTCCATTTCTAGAAAAACCATTGTGCTACCAAGCAGTTGAATAAATCACTTTCCTAACGAGTCAAGTCGGGGTTTCGCCTGGATGTCAGTCTGACCGAGTATAATAACGACTTCTTCCCGGCGACGACGACGACGACGACCACGGGATGGCAGATGCAATGCAATTCGGTGCCCGACAGAGGATCTCAGCTTCAGACGAATCCCGTTGACAGACGACTGACTGTATTTGAATCTCTCCGGGAAAAAGCTCTTCTTTAGAAAATGGTTTCGCTTCCAGAGCGCTGATTTTTTTTTCTTCATCCTGTTGCCTGCATTGCCACTGTAACTAAACGGGTAGATGTTGTTACCAGTAAATGATGATGGTCTTCTGTGATGTAAACGATTGAACTTCGTTCTACCAGCACCGCGCGCTCACCCCGCGGTCGACTTCCGGAAGCCGGAGTGCTGAAGAAATTCCGAATGGCACAAAGCGAATCGATTGAAGGGACTCGACCGAACCGATAAGGATCTGAATGGAACAAGGCGAATTCGCCCCAACCTGCTCGCTTCTTCGGTGAACAAGTCAGTATGCAATTTGACAAACGCGGGTCCACCGGTTCATCCGGAAAGGGGGCTTCACGTTCTGCAGACGAAGCTATGGTTCGCTTTTTTCGGAATTTAATTTTGTGGAAAATAATCAAGCTCTGATAGATTTCCCTCGACTCGCTTTGCGATATGCTTTTCCCGGATTCGTTCGATAGAAAGAATGTGAACGAAGCAAGTCTCGTTTATTCTATTTTATTTTTCTCTGACGAGGATGCAACCATTCCTCCTCCATGTCTATACATTGGGCATAAAAGATCCAACCAGTAATGATTGGGAAAAGAAGATAACGAAGAATGGAGTAATTACCGATAAGAAAAGTCCTCGTTTTTTCCTGCTTGGGCCCGCTGCAAAGCCTTACGCTGAGCCATCATTTTATATTTGGATGGAACGGATCGTATGTGTGCTGTCGCAGTGCTGATTTTGAGCTTCTTTCAACGTGACGACTCGTGGGTGGTTGGCTTTAAACGCACCGTTAATGAACACGTTTATACAGCTTTTATTATCACCTTTCAGAAGAGCAGATTGATTACCGTTCTTTTTGTCAAATATTTGTCAAATTGTCAAAAAGTTACACAGTTTTTCAATCATAATCGATTTTACCCGACAATTCTCACCCGGTAATCCACGAATGTGCCGAGGGAAGCGGCACACCTGTCTGAGATGGGAATTTTTTACTTTTCCTGAAAGCTCGTTTCCTCATTCGCAAGGCAAGCCCACTAGGCAGTCAGTGGTGATCCTTTTCTCAAGATAACCTTTCGTCAAGCTAGGAGTTTACATCTTTTTCCAGGAAAAAAAACTCCCGTTCTTTATGTAACTTGAATTATTTTTCCTTCTTCGGTCGTTTTCCCGATGGGCTGGGCGTTGATGTGAACAAGGGTGGTGCATATATTTAGACCTCAGCTAAACCGAATGTCATGCAGCGTCCATACACGAACATAAATCTAGTTCGCAGGATAATGTTCTGAGCTTTCACACAATTCTTTCCTGAATAACGGGAATTGCGAATGGACATCTGAAATCGTGTGCTGATGTAAAAATATTCTACGTATCTACGCAATCAGTGTGCGGTTGTCGGTTACGGATTATCCTTATGCAATGAATCACCTGACTTGGAAGTAGGAAAAAATCTTTCATAGTATTATTGCTCGTTACTGTCAGTTGAAATGTTCTAGGTAGAAGTAAAATATACCACCTGAGAGTTTGAATGGATTTTGAGCAGAATTTTTTGAGCACATGTGTGTATGTATTTTTTGTCTTTTTTTATCGAATTATTTCTGAATGCAAATGTTACATTTTGAGTTAAAATTGCACGACCAGTCAAAATGACTGGTTTGGTATATCTAGTATTAAGTAACAGGCCAGTAATTTTGAATGGAAATTTTAATTCATTTCATATTTATCGAGTAATAAAAGTTTTACAGATTGACGTAAAACTAGGTCTTTGTTTACTATACCTACTGGATGAGCACTTTATGGAAACGAAAGCGGAACTGTAACGTTTCAATGAATGATTTCAAACATCAATAACTTTTTAATCCCTGAATGTAATTTCATCATGTGGAGTTATCATTATATCATATGGGTCATTCCATGCCAAGTGACCGAGAAAAAGTTCAAATGTGTAATCGACCTTCACGGATTTGCACCAAATTTCGCCAGATTGTTCGTTTTCGGTCAGAAAGTAAACATCCACAATTTGGTACGGATCGGACATTCCCTCGATTAATGGGAGCGCCTCCATTTTTAATAAAAATATCCGATTTTGTCAAAACCGCTTTTTTTCTTTTGCTTATATCTCCGGAAACAAGACAGACAGACAGACAGACAGACAGACAGACAGACAGACAGACAGACAGACAGACAGACAGACAGACAGACAGACAGACAGACAGACAGACAGACAGACAGACAGACAGACAGACAGACAGACAGACAGACAGACAGACAGACAGACAGACAGACAGACAGACAGACAGACAGACAGACAGACAGACAGACAGACAGACAGACAGACAGACAGACAGACAGACAGACAGACAGACAGACAGACAGACAGACAGACAGACAGACAGACAGACAGACAGACAGACAGACAGACAGACAGACAGACAGACAGACAGACAGACAGACAGACAGACAGACAGACAGACAGACAGACAGACAGACAGACAGACAGACAGACAGACAGACAGACAGACAGACAGACAGACAGACAGACAGACAGACAGACAGACAGACAGACAGACAGACAGACAGACAGACAGACAGACAGACAGACAGACAGACAGACAGACAGACAGACAGACAGACAGACAGACAGACAGACAGACAGACAGACAGACAGACAGACAGACAGACAGACAGACAGACAGACAGACAGACAGACAGACAGACAGACAGACAGACAGACAGACAGACAGACAGACAGACAGACAGACAGACAGACAGACAGACAGACAGACAGACAGACAGACAGACAGACAGACAGACAGACAGACAGACAGACAGACAGACAGACAGACAGACAGACAGACAGACAGACAGACAGACAGACAGACAGACAGACAGACAGACAGACAGACAGACAGACAGACAGACAGACAGACAGACAGACAGACAGACAGACAGACAGACAGACAGACAGACAGACAGACAGACAGACAGACAGACAGACAGACAGACAGACAGACAGACAGACAGACAGACAGACAGACAGACAGACAGACAGACAGACAGACAGACAGACAGACAGACAGACAGACAGACAGACAGACAGACAGACAGACAGACAGACAGACAGACAGACAGACAGACAGACAGACAGACAGACAGACAGACAGACAGACAGACAGACAGACAGACAGACAGACAGACAGACAGACAGACAGACAGACAGACAGACAGACAGACAGACAGACAGACAGACAGACAGACAGACAGACAGACAGACAGACAGACAGACAGACAGACAGACAGACAGACAGACAGACAGACAGACAGACAGACAGACAGACAGACAGACAGACAGACAGACAGACAGACAGACAGACAGACAGACAGACAGACAGACAGACAGACAGACAGACAGACAGACAGACAGACAGACAGACAGACAGACAGACAGACAGACAGACAGACAGACAGACAGACAGACAGACAGACAGACAGACAGACAGACAGACAGACAGACAGACAGACAGACAGACAGACAGACAGACAGACAGACAGACAGACAGACAGACAGACAGACAGACAGACAGACAGACAGACAGACAGACAGACAGACAGACAGACAGACAGACAGACAGACAGACAGACAGACAGACAGACAGACAGACAGACAGACAGACAGACAGACAGACAGACAGACAGACAGACAGACAGACAGACAGACAGACAGACAGACAGACAGACAGACAGACAGACAGACAGACAGACAGACAGACAGACAGACAGACAGACAGACAGACAGACAGACAGACAGACAGACAGACAGACAGACAGACAGACAGACAGACAGACAGACAGACAGACAGACAGACAGACAGACAGACAGACAGACAGACAGACAGACAGACAGACAGACAGACAGACAGACAGACAGACAGACAGACAGACAGACAGACAGACAGACAGACAGACAGACAGACAGACAGACAGACAGACAGACAGACAGACAGACAGACAGACAGACAGACAGACAGACAGACAGACAGACAGACAGACAGACAGACAGACAGACAGACAGACAGACAGACAGACAGACAGACAGACAGACAGACAGACAGACAGACAGACAGACAGACAGACAGACAGACAGACAGACAGACAGACAGACAGACAGACAGACAGACAGACAGACAGACAGACAGACAGACAGACAGACAGACAGACAGACAGACAGACAGACAGACAGACAGACAGACAGACAGACAGACAGACAGACAGACAGACAGACAGACAGACAGACAGACAGACAGACAGACAGACAGACAGACAGACAGACAGACAGACAGACAGACAGACAGACAGACAGACAGACAGACAGACAGACAGACAGACAGACAGACAGACAGACAGACAGACAGACAGACAGACAGACAGACAGACAGACAGACAGACAGACAGACAGACAGACAGACAGACAGACAGACAGACAGACAGACAGACAGACAGACAGACAGACAGACAGACAGACAGACAGACAGACAGACAGACAGACAGACAGACAGACAGACAGACAGACAGACAGACAGACAGACAGACAGACAGACAGACAGACAGACAGACAGACAGACAGACAGACAGACAGACAGACAGACCCTAGAGCTACCAACGGGAGTGGAAATCGTCGGCTTCGCGGACGACATCGTGATGACGGTTACAGACGAATCGCTAGAGGAAGTGGAGGCGTTGGGCACTGAGTCAATCCGCAGAGTGGAGAGTTGGACGCAGAACGCGAAACTTCAAATAGCGCACCATAAAACGGAGATACTACTGGTCAGTAGTCGGAGAGCAGTCCAACAGGTGGCGATTGCCGTCGGAGAACATACCTTAACCCCAAATCGCGAATTGATGCACCTCGGTGTGTTGATCGTCAATCAGCTAAAATTCAACAGTCACGTTGACTGCGCATGCGAAAAGGTAACAAAAGCCATCAGTGCACTGTCCATGTCGAATAACTTTGGACCAAGCAGTAGCAAGAGGCGCCTCTTAGCCAGTGTATCATCGTCGATGCTGCGGTATGGCGGACCAGCCTGGATTACAGTGCTCCCCAACGCAACCGAGCGAAGCTGAGAAGTACTCACATCACTCTGATGGAGGACTACGAGTGCTATAGGCAGAAGAAGGTCAGAGGAATCAGGCAGCTGATGAGGGCAGAATCAATGGCTAAGTGGCAACAGGAGTGGAACACGACACAGAAAGGTAGATGAACCCTCAGGCTCATATCGACTCTCTCGGTTTGAGTGAATAGGAAGCACGGGGAGATGAACTTTTACCTAACGCAGTTCCTATCTGGTTACGGTTGCTTCAGGCAATACCTTTTGCAGTTCGGGCACGCCAGGTCGCCCTTATGCTCGGAATCTGGGAACGTGGAAGAAACAGCAGAGCTCATGGTTTTTGACTGTCCCAGATTTGCAGCATGGCAGGAAGAAATGCCTTCCGATTTTAACGTCGGAAATATGGTGGAGGAAATGTGTCGTAACGAGAGCATTTGGAATACCGTCAATAGCGCAATCGCACGCATCATGTCTGATCTACAGCGTAAGTGGAACAGCGAGTTATCATTGTCAGTTAAGTTTTTGGATGAAAGGTGGCCTAGGGAACAAACGTCTCTGAGCCGCCTATGACGTCTCAAAGCAACGTGATCCGGGGCGCGGTAAAACCCTAGACTGGATTCATATGTGTGGGGATGGGATTTACCCCGAAATGATCCCAATACACAGATCGGTACGTATTCAAATAGGCATAGCTAAGAAACTCTGCGAGGATGGCTGTGACGGAGTGCGCGTTATGTTGGAGAGCACTTCCTAATACACACACATCTCGTCAGGTCAGGAAATCCCACGAGGATGGCTGTGACGGGGTGCACGTTACAACTGTCGGCACTTTCTAATCGGTACACGTTTCGATGGGTACTGCGAGGTAGCTGCGCAAATGACCAGCAACGTCAGCCTGCGTTGATAACTGCAAAGTGCATGAGCACGGCATCCCCTCGATATGCCTGAAGGAGTAACGCTAGAAGCGTTATAACTTGATAAGTGTATAAGCACAGCCTCCCCTTGATGTAATACTTCATTGTGGTACCGGGGGGATCTAGACAGAGGGCAAGGATAAGGTTTTGGTGGGCGAATGTCCCACACAACGTGCGGGTTGGCTCCGGATAAGAACATTAGTTTTCCGAAACCTTGAAAAAAACAGGCAGACAGACGGACTTTAACGGAAAAAGACTCTAACGGTATGGCCGTGGAGTGGGGTAGCAGGCATCCTAACGCCAGAGGGTTAGAAGTCTATTGGAAGCCTTGGCTAAGCTAGAAGTTGTACTGTTTAACGAAGGTACCGTTAACACTTTTCGTAAAGACGGCCGAGACTCAATCATCGACATCACCTTCGGTAGCCCATGTTTGATGTCGAATATGAACTGAAGGTTCTGTGAAGTCTATAACCACAGCGATCACCAAGCGATTAAATATACCATCGGCCAGCGGAGTCCGGTTATAATTCACAGAGCTAGAACCTGCGAGCGTAAATGAAAGACGACGGCCTTTGACAAAGACTTGTTTGTTGAGGCCCTCCGGGTGGACAGTGAAAGGTCGATCCTGAATGCGCACGAGTTGACAGATATGGTGGTGAGGGCATGTGAGGCTACCATGCCAAGAAAACTGGAGCCGCGAAATGCCAGGCGCCCAGCTTCCTGTTGGAATGAGACACTTAGCAACCTACGTACAGGTTGTCTCAGAGCCAGACGACCGGAGTTCAGAGAGCCAGAAATACAGTAGGACGTGAAGAGTGTAGCCTGATTTTCAGATTGGCTAGAACTGCGTTGAAACGGGAGATAAAAAAAGCAAACGCAACTACTACAAGGAGCTGTGGCCAGAAGCCGACGCCTACCCCTGGGGTGACGCACTGAATCGTCAAAGCGAAAGTAAAAGGTACTGCGACAATTAGGGAGGAGTGTCCGAATAAACTGAAGACTATCTTGGAGGGACTTTTACCGACGCGCGCCCCTACAATGTAACCACCAACATCGTACGGTCCAGAAGAGAGGGCCAGCGCTGACGGTCTGCGAGTCTCCATCGATGAAGCCTTAGCAAAACTCGCCGTCACGATCATTTCTGAAACTCCGATGCAGGTACCTGATCGCGATCGTGCTTCAAAACGTCGTCGCGGTGACACAGAGACTCTCAATAAGCCTATTATCTGGGCTAGATATGTCGAGAATCAAGAAAAGCTTATGGCCAGCTCCCCAACTTAAGTGGTTATGGGTGTATCTCTCGCGGTCCCACCCTACCGTGACTTCTAACGTCGTAGAGAGACTTGTACGAGACGGTTTAAAACCTAAGAATGCGATTCGTGTTGTCCCATTGGTGAAAAGGGGGCTGACCTTCAATCGCACAACTTCGTTTCGTTTAAAGTTGATTTTCCTCTGGCGTTCAAAATTGCGGTCTTGATCCCTGATGATTGGCCACAAGGGATTATATTCAGAGAATTTGACAATGCTCCTATTGACCCTGCTCGAGCATCATTTGCTACTGGTACTCCATCGGTTAGATCTCGCGTTAACTGTGGCTCCGGCTTATCATCGGTAACTCCAATGGTGGTTACTTCCCATCGACTTCAGGCCTTGCGCAGACCCTTACAGTATGCGGACCATATTTAGAAATACCGACTTCACAGGGAAGCTTATTAATCCTGCCAGCCGACTGCTGCCCCCAACGCTACTGCCTGCCTCAAACGTCCGCTTATCTCACCAAATGGACGCACCGTTGTTTGACCGTTTTTAATCTGAACACTTTTTAATTTGAACCCCGTTGGTTTGCACGACTAGTGATATCCGATTACTTCTCGATTAATCGAACTAATCGATTATCCGCTAAAATAATCGATTAATTTCCAATCGATTGCTTTATGTTCCGATTATTAGGTAATCGATTATGCCGGATTATTTAAAATTTTATTCTTTGACAATTTCTAACAAATTTAATTATTACAGTGGCAGGCGCTTACCTTCTAAATTAACCAGACGCAATCAGCCAGTTCGTTGGTTTCGAGGTACGATGCTGATCTAAGAAACCAGTAGTCGTATGTTCAAATCTCAGCTAGGCAGTGCTCCTAGATAGAGTCAGTAGTATTGTTGCAATAGTCCCGTAACTGTCTTGTACTCTAATATCTGGCTGTGAGGTCTGTCGATAAAGATGGGTCAAATCTTAGAAACGATGTTTAACCTCAAAGCTTTGCTTTTAATCATCCAGTTTGCACGCAGTAGGCCGGTTTATAAGGATGGGAAAACTATCATTAACTACTGATAGTTATCAGTTAGCAATAATATCAATAAGTATCAGTAAGGTTTCGCTGTTATTGATATTTACTGATAGAGTTATGTCGCCCTGTTGGGGAAATCAGCTAGATTAAACTTATTGGTCGGTAGTTGTGTACGATAGACAAGGTTGATACAAAATATCGTCGTCATCGTCAGCAGCTTAGAGCCGGTGTGGTTCATGCTATTTCAAGCAGTCTTCTCCATATAACTCGATCTTGGGCCACTCGTAACTAATTTCCCAGCATCTCAGAAGCCGTAAATAACTTTCGAGTTGGTCGAGCCATCTTGCACGTTGAGCACTGGGGTTGTTGAAGAGAACTGTTTTCGTCGTACTGCCGTTCGTCATCCTTACGATGTGCCCGGCCTACCGTCGCCTACCGACTTTTGCCAGATGTACGATGGGAATCTCTCCAAGCAGTGCCTGTAGGAGCTCGTGATTCATACCCTACCACCACTCTCCGCTGTCAGTTTGCACTCCGTCAATTATCGTCCACAGTACCTTCCGCTCGAACACGGCCTCAAGTCCATAAAGAACTATTGACCTAATAAGGATTTTGTACATTGTCAGCTTCGGACGAAAGCGAATACTTTTTGATCAAATTATGCTCGATATTCCGCTTAAATGTGCCGCTGAATCTCTTTACTAGTGTAGTTTCCGCGGTCACTAACATTCCTAAGTACACGAACTCATCTAACATTTCTAGTTTGTCGCCGTAAACGGTTACCGTCTGTGGGAGGCCCATTTGTTTCCTTAGAGCCTCATCTCTACATATATTGGGTCTTCAATGCACTTACTTTTAGCCTAATCCTCCGCTTTCAGGTTGGTGTAAATTGCCTCCGCGATCGCAAGATTCCTGGATATGACAGCAAAGTTATCTGTAAAGCTTAAGAGTTGGCTACCCTTGATGAAAATCGTGCCACTTATCGGATCATCCCCTCCAGAGCGATGTTAATCAGCTTGCTGGAAAGCCGTCACCTTGTGCCAACTCTCGCCGCATCTCGAAGGGACTCGAATATGTCCCCGAGACGCGCGAAACACATCATTCGTTCCAATATAGGTCTCATCCATCACCTCAGTTTATCCGGAAAACCAGTTACGTACATTATGTGCCACATAGCTGGTCTCAAACAACAGTATTGTATGCTGTTTCAAAATCAATAAAGATGTGATGCGTAGGCATGCTGTACTCTAGCTAGATATTTGTGCAAGATCTGTCGGATGGTAAAAATCTGGTCCGTAGTTGCACGAGCCTTCATGACGCCCATCTGGTAAACTACAATGTGAACTTACAACGAATAAGTCAGTTAAATTACAATTTCCTATTTCTTTGCTTTCATGCTGTGATGGATAAAATTACTGATATTTACTGATAGTTATCAGTAATGTATTGGGAACTACTGATAGTTATCAGTAACGATTTTTATTGATAGTTCCCATCCCTACCGATTTAAATACCACGCTGAAGCCTAAAAACCAAACTAAACTTTATCTAGATACTAACCGTGCCACCGTCAAAAGATAATTCGAAAATTTGTCAGTCTGTCAGATATGGAATTTTGTAAAGAATTTTTAGAAAACTGGGTAATACCCTTCGTCTTTTTCTATACAAAAACCAAAAAATGCGGTCTCCTCGATTTCTATGTAACTAGCCTAAGTCTGACTGCACATTTCAAAACACTTGTGGACAGTACTACGGGACGCAAAACTATTTTTTGGTGTCGGGGATTGTAACGAGGTTACAAAATAAATAAGGTAACAAACCCTATTGTCCAATCCCACACACAACCGTCACTAAAAGCCTGTTCGCGTTACCTGCCGTTATCTCCGAAAAAAGGTTAGGGTACCGCGACAGTAAACATAGCAGGGTTTGTTTGCCCACCGGATGGAACCTGGTGAAACTAGCCGAAGCTGAATCGTCGATCCCGTCGTAAAATCCTGTGCTTGACAGGACAGGCAAATCAGTCTGGGGAATGAGCGATTTTAAAGATAACCACCTAAGGGACAACACGCAAGATTGGAAAGGGCTAGAAGTTAGAAGACGCAAAGTGATACATGAGAAGACGAAAAGTGAAGTAAACTAGTATTCGGAAAAGAGACAATAAGTAGAAGTAAAGTGGAAAAAACACGGGTAGAAAATATAGGCGCTAAAGCGAGGTTAGATTACCTAATACCTAGTCGAACGAAGCAATAGACCACCAGCACCCTCCTTCAAACGGAGGTCTTCCCTTAGATCTTGAGAGCGCGACCGTCGTCAGTCGGCCTCAACACGTGTCGACCATGAGTGCGTGATCCGATTCTCCGAGCAACACACCGAGTGAGCAGGCAGTTGCTACCATCCGTGGCCCTATACACCATCGATCGTAGGAACCGATCGCCGAAGAGCCAACCGTATGCTATACCCACCACATAACCAATTGTTACTGTCCGTGGATTCATCACCGTTCGTACCGGCTACCGGATGTCGGACCCGGTCGAACTAAAACCTTCGATTCACCATTTGTCACCCACCACGTATTTGGTACGGGCTATCTGTAAGCGGTCTACGAAACCGCTAGTCTAGCACAGTCAGCACAGTAGTTTTTTCATCGGAACATCAGAGACCCTTCGTCGACAAGAAGCAGCAGGCCGTAAGAAAAACTGAAGAAAACTAACTACTAGATTAAGCGAAACGTGTAAATAAAGATCTGTTAACCCTCGAAATGGTGTTTGCTACGATATGTGTCCTCGGAAAGTGTGAGTCCCCGAATGTGCCCCCCCCCAGATCGGTTCGCGAGCTAGCCTCCGGTAGGTTAGTGTAGGATGCCTAGGGGACACTGCACTAGCCGATGGTTGCTCTTGTCCCCATGTTGAGCCGGCCGAACGGATTCAACCGATGTTAGATTAGTCGGCATTTCGTTCGTAAGTTTATAGTTGAGAGTTTGATGGAACTGTCCTGAGGTATTCTAGCCGAACCGGGATTGTATCGCTAAACACGCTCCTTCACGGCAAGTTAATCCTTGCCTGTCGCTTAAGTGAAGGTTGTCACTGCTCCCTGCCCCAAAACCCATTCCGACCCGTTACAGGACGTAAAGGTTATAACCAATCGATTATTTCGATTAATCGATTATGCAGCGCCGATTAATCGATGTCGATTATTGGCCGCCTAAAAAGTAATCGATTATTAACTAATCGATTAACTGAATAAATCCGACATCAAGCACGACGTGGTTCAAATGTCATTCTCAACATGACATCATTAGCTTATGCACACAATGCACATAAACACGGTTTGTTTGTACTGACCAAACAACATTCACATTTCGTATTCCCAACGATTATGATAGAAATCCGATCGGAGAATGAAATATTCGCTGCTTGCAACTGCCAACTAAATCAAACCATCAAAACAACACCAAAGAACAGGGCGGTCAGTTCATAGGAGTTTCAACATATGTTGGATATCTTATTACCACCAAAGTCAATTTACATCCGTGCCCCCCTCGGCGTTACCAGCAGATCGTTACCAATAAGTTTTGGTGCCAAAAGGCTCTTTGTTGCTAATATTGTTATTCACATACATTAAACCTTCAATTCTTATATACCAATCATTTCCGTTAAATAGAAATCATTCGATCATTGTATATCAAGCAAGATACACGTTTCTTTCTCGTGTTAATTTAGAGAAAGCCCAATTGTTCTCTATCACGTGTCGGTTCCGCGATTAAATTATTCGCTATTTCGTTTTTCGATTAATCGTGGAAAATATCAAATCTACATCGTCCGCTGTGTGGTGCCAGGATCCCACATTTTTGGTGCCGAAACCCGGGAATTCGCCCGGTCATCATCCATCACGACCATCTCTGGAGGTTAGCGTGGGTACGCCTCGAGCAATAATCATCGTTCATCGGAAGTTCTACTTATCATCGCCCGGATCCCGCTAAATCTTTAGTTTGGACATCCCCATTGACCGTTCTACCGGCCTGGAATTATATAAGGACAACATAAGGACAAATTGGATCGTTTCTAAAGTGCAACGCAGGTTAAAAACGAGCACAGGTAACCTCACTTCGTCAAAGCAGGTGAGTGGCATGCTATAGATTAAAATCGCTTCATTATATCACCGCTTAGTGAAATGAAAGGTTCTAAAAAATCAAGGAAACTCCTGGTACGCCGGAATAACGTTGTTGGTTCCGTGAAGTTAATCAAGGAGTTCGATGAAAACTTCGTGTTCGACCGTGATTTTCCCCAACTCAAATTCCGTCTCGAAAAGCTCGATGAGTTGTGGGAAGAATTTAAAGAATTGCAAGCCGATATTGAGTGCGATGAAGAAATAGGTGACGAATTATCGTCTGTGAGAATTTCCTTCGAAACGGATTACTTTCAGTTGAAAGGTTCACTTGCCGAAAAACTAGCTGCAGTAACACCGTCTGTAAATCCTATTCATCCACCTCCCTCACCTGTTGCTCAACCTGCACATTCTATTGCCGTTCGGTTACCTGAAATAAAGATACCTGAGTTCGACGGCAATTTCGACGAATGGGCAAATTTCTATGATCTTTTTCTAACATTGATTCACACAAACCCCCAACTTTCTTCAGTACAGAAATTTCAGTACCTTAAGGCTGTGCTGAAAGGAGAGGCTCTTCGTATAGTTCAGTCAATAGCTGTAACGACAGACAATTATACGATCGCGTGGGACAGTCTAAAAAGGCGGTACGATAACACTAATTTGCAAATCAAACAACAATTCTCGGCATTACTCGCTACCACTGCTATCCGCAAAGAGTCTGCTGCAGCATTATCGAACCTGGCAGATGAATTTGATAAACGAGTGTGTGTTCTCAATAAACTTGAAAATTGTGATGCCCATTGGAACTCTTTCCTCGTCGAGTTTCTTAGCAGCAAACTGGATCCCGCCACACAAAAGGAGTGGGAATCTCAGTTAGACAACGAACGTCGCCCAATGTACACTGATTTAGTTGCCTTTATACAGAAACGATCTCGCATTTTACAATCTCTTTCGCTCTCCCAATCATCACAACAACTCGCCAAGTTTGATCCCAAACCAGATTCCCGAACCGTACGGAATAAAACTACATCGTATCATTCGAGCAGCAGTGACAACCACCCGAAATGTATACTCTGCAAACAATCGCATTCGTTGTCCCAGTGTGAAGAATTCAAAAACCTATCACCTCAGAAACGGTTTGATATAGCTAAGAGGCACGGTTTATGCATAAACTGCCTAAGGTCATCTCATCTGTTGAAAAATTGTGCTGCTGGCTCGTGTCGCACGTGCAACAAACGTCACCATACCCTATTGCACTTAAATACCTTTGGCATGAGGATGAATCAAAGCGATGATCAACCAACTATCGCTGTGCAAATGGCACAATGTACTGAAACTCTACAAGCGACATCGGTCACCGATACGCCGTCGTCGGTTATGTGCATTGCCGATCAATGTCACACAGGTTCTCGCGCTCTCGCCCCGTCGTCGTCGGATAGTCCTAGTTCGCGTTCGTTCGTTCCGCCGTCGGTTTCGAAACATATACCGTCAGGCTCTGCTCTATATTCACCACAGGTGACAAATTGTCAAGCCGCTGTCCCTGTGTCGTCACACTTGTCGAAGACCAACCAACAGTCTGCCGTTTTCATGCTGACCGCCTACATTAGGGTCCAAGACGTCAATGGTACATTCCACCACGCTCGTGCTTTACTAGATTGTGCATCTGAAGCGAATTTTGTGACTGAATCGTTGGCTCAAACTTTGCGGTTGAAACGAGCCCCTGCCAACATCGATGTGTATGGGATTAGCCAATCCGTAAAGAAAGTCAAACAACAAGTTCCTATCGTCGTATCGTCTCGTGTTGGCTCATACAGATCCAGTATGAATTTCCTAATTCTACCGTCGTTAACTAGAATATTGCCCACTACCAATGTGGATGTATCAAAATGGGTTCTTCCTCGCAACCTTCCCCTCGCAGACCCAAAATTCAACATCGCTCACGATGTCGACATGATCATTGGCATCAAATCGTTTTTCACTATTTTGGAGGATGAACAAATTACGCTAGGAAACGGCTTACCTATTCTTCGTAAAACTGTTTTTGGCTACGTGGTAGCAGGTGAAGCGTTTGAAAGCCAAAATTGCACCGTCGTGTGCAACGTTTCTACTACTGAAAATCTGACATCAGCAGTACGAAAATTCTGGGAGGTTGAAAGTTTTGAGACTGGCAAATCTCTTACTCTCGAGGAACAATACTGCGAAACACATTTTTCAAAAACCCATTCTAGAGCTCCTGACGGTCGGTACGCGGTTCGGTTGCCGATTCGAAACGAAATGCTACCCGCTTTGGGAGAATCTTTCGGTGTGGCGAAACGTAGACTACTAAACGTCGAGAAAGTATTATTATCGAAACCACAATTGCACTCAGAGTATCTCAAATTCATGAATGAGTACCAAACGCTAGGCCACATGATGGAAGTTACACCTAATCACTCAATTCCACACTTCTACTTGCCTCACCATGCGATTCAGAAACCTGATAGTACAACCACAAAAATCCGGGTTGTTTTTGACGCTTCATGTCGAGGATCAAACAACTTATCGCTCAATGATTTATGCTACACAGGTCCCACTGTCCAGCCAATGCTGCTGTCGACCTTAATTAACTTTCGGCTACCGAAATATGCAGTGACTGCCGACATCGAAAAAATGTATCGGCAGATCATTGTGCATACGGATGACCGTCCTCTACAACAGATAGTGTGGAGGAAACATCCGAGCGAAATCATGACCACCTATCAGTTAAACACCGTCACATACGGCACTGCTCCAGCTCCATACCTGGCTACACGCGTTCTCAACCAACTTTCGGAAGATGAAGCTGTAAATTATCCTCTTGCTGCCCCGAAAATAAAAACCACCTTCTATGTAGATGATCATCTATCGGGGGACGACGATGAACAACTGCTGATGGAAACGAATAAGCAACTAATTGCTCTTCTTCAATCCGGCGGATTCACGCTACGTAAATGGAGCAGCAACAACGAAAGGGTACTGGCTCACATTCCACCCTCGCTTCGAGATACTCGGTCGGAATTGGAAATTGGCCAATGCGGATCAGTTAAAACACTTGGACTTAATTGGCACCCTGGTTCCGACAACTTAACCTTCAACGTTCCTGACTTTGAACCATCGGAGCAGATCACCAAACGGTTCGTTCTCTCTGAATTATCAAGGCTATTTGATCCACTCGGTCTTGTGGGAGCTGCTATTGTTACCGCTAAGATATTTCTCCAATCCCTGTGGGCTCACAACTATTCGTGGACTGATCCGTTACAAGCAGACCACAGCAAGTGGTGGTTGCAGTACCGCGAAGAAATTTGTACTCTCAAGTCATTCATCGTTCCCAGGTGGACACTCGTAGACAATCGAATAAGTACCGAACTACACTGCTTTTCCGATGCGTCCGATCGTGCATACGGCTGCTGTGTATATGTGAAGACAACGAGAGCGGATGGTACATCCATCATCAATTTGGTGATCTCAAAGTCTCGAGTCAGTCCTCTTACAAAGCTCTCCACTCCACGTCTTGAACTTTGTGCTGCAGTGCTCGCTGCTCAATTAGCAGCTTTTGTGTTGGACTCAACTAAATTGAATTGTAAAGTGACCTACTGGACCGACTCTACTATTGTGTTGCATTGGTTGGCATCGTCTTCGTCGGTCTGGAAAGTCTTCGTTTCCAATCGAATAGCTGAAATTCATCGTTTGACCAGGGGACGCTCCTGGCGCCATGTACCTACGAATCTCAATCCAGCTGATCGTATTTCTAGAGGTGTTTTTCCATCGAAACTTATCGGGGACGAGCTATGGTGGCACGGCCCCGCGTTCCTTTATGAAGGTGAGAAAGACTGGCCGCCAAACTGTGTTACGCTATCTCCACTTCATTTGCAAGTTCGCAGTCTCGAAGCTCGTCAATCAGTAGCAGTCATTACTACCACACTCTGCTCTGCTATAGAACTTATCGAACGGCATTCTGCACTCTCTCCTCTACAAAGAAAAACTGCCTGGATGCTGAGGTTTATTAACAATTGCCGCACAAACCGTGCAAATCGTCTCGTTGGTTCACTATCGTGTGAAGAAATCGACAACGCGCTAAAGCAGCTCGTCAAGCAAACACAGTCAAATTATTTTGCTGCAGAAATTAAATTCCTCCAAAAGCACACAAATTCCGCTCAAAGCCGCTTCAATTTTAAATCGCAACTAGCAAACTGCAATACCATGTTGGACGCAGAAAACATTCTTCGCATAAATGGCCGACTCCAGCAACTCGATGCTCCGTTCGACACCAGACATCCGATGATTTTACCACAGAAGGCGCATCTCACATTGCTTATAGCTAGGGCGATACATATTCGTACGCTACACTCCGGACCACAGCTGCTTTTGGCAACTATACGACAAAGGTTTTGGCCAATTAGAGGAAGAGACGTAGCAAGAAAGGTGCTAAACGAATGTCTGGTCTGTTTTCGCTGTAAACCAAAGCCAGCTAGCCAGATAATGGGTCAACTGCCTGCAGTTCGGCTCACTCCGTCGCGCGCGTTTGTATCGTGTGGTGTCGACTATTGTGGACCATTCCATGTGAGACCACCTAATCGTCGCGGATCGCCGGTAAAAATCTTCGTCGCAATTTTCGTGTGTATGTGGTCGAAAGCAGTTCATATAGACATGGTGTACAACCTCACTTCCGTCGCGTTTATTAACACGTTAAAACG
Organism: Sabethes cyaneus; assembly: GCF_943734655.1. Lineage (NCBI taxonomy): Eukaryota > Metazoa > Arthropoda > Insecta > Diptera > Culicidae > Sabethes > Sabethes cyaneus. The sequence continues at coordinate 106,473,989 of NC_071353.1, read as the reverse complement.
TCTCGTCGCGCGCCGCGGTCACGTTTCTCACATATATTGTGATAACGCGCGAACCTTCGTCGGTGCAAATCGAATGCTCCAAGATGCTCGACAAGAGTTCCTGCAGATGTACTACTCTGAAGGCGTGACCAGCTACTGTTCCGAAACTGGTATCAACTTCCACTTCATCCCGGCACGCTCACCCCACCACGGAGGCTTGTGGGAAGCCGCTGTGAAGATTTTCAAGCACCATCTGTACCGTGTTATGAGAGACACAACGCTGACAATCGACGACTTCAACACGCTTATCATCCAGATTGAGGGAATAATGAATTCCCGACCTTTGACCCCAATGTCATCCGATCCGGCAGACGTAGTTGCCCTCACTCCCGGGCACTTTCTTGTGGGAGAGCCCCTTTACTCTCTCCCAGAACCAGACTTAAGCGAAATCTCCATTAATCGTCTCAAATCTTTCCAGAAAATGCAGCAGCGATTACAGCATTTCTGGAAGGCATGGTCACGCGACTACATCGGTCAATTACAAAATCGTAAAAAGTGGTCGGTGGCTCTACCAAACATCTCTATTGGAACGATGGTACTCCTTAAAAACGAATGCACTCCTCCCATGTGCTGGAAACTCGGTCGAATCGAACAGGTGTTCTTCGGCAGCGACGGAAAGGTTCGGGTGGTGCATATTCGTACAGCAAGCGGCAGCTACAGGCGTGCTGTCACTGAAGTTTGTCCGCTGCCCATCGAACAGCCAACCCTGGAAGAAGACGTCGCATCCCAGGCGCTACCACCCACTGAGCAAGGAGACGCTCGGTGTTTTAATTGAAAGTTCCTTTCAATGCGGGCCGGCATGTTGGATATCTTATTACCACCAAAGCCAATTTACATCCGTGCCCCCCTCGGCGTTACCAGCAGATCGTTACCAATAAGTTTTGGTGCCAAAAGGCTTTTTGTTGCTAATATTGTTATTCACATACATTAAACCTTCAATTCTTATATACCAATCATTTCCGTTAAATAGAAATCATTCGATCATTGTATATCAAGCAAGATACACGTTTCTTTCTCGTGTTAATTTAGAGAAAGCCCAATTGTTCTCTATCACGTGTCGGTTCCGCGATTAAATTATTCGCTATTTCGTTTTTCGATTAATCGTGGAAAATATCAAATCTACATCGTCCGCTGTGTGGTGCCAGGATCCCACAACATATTTAGGGTGGCCAGTTGTTCAAATTAAAAAGTAACCCCGTTAGTTTGCATGAGGAATCGTTCAAACGAACGGCGGTCCACTGTATCATATCATGGACGCCCTCGAGACCCCCCTCCCCCTCCCCCCGCGCCGTAATTGGGCCACTGCTACTAGCGTTCATCAGTCGTCCTGGTCCTACGTGTGGGCGTGCGGAACGGGGCTTTCAAAATAGTCTCCAAGACAAGTGTTCAATAAGTTCGAATACAACTTTTCATCGTTGTGTAAGTGCGCAACATGTGCATTCTGTGTATTGGTATTGGTGTCAGTTTTAGCCTCATATATAGGCTAACCGGCACGCAAGGTGTCGACTTGATGTCATTTGTTATACGCTACCGCGCGCGATGAAGGAGTACCGCAACGTCGTAGTAAAGTTGCTTGCGAAAGGTGAGCGACCCGGCGACATATTTCGGCGGTTGATATTCCACGGGGTGAAGCGGAATTTCATCTATAACACCATCCGTCGGTACCGGGAGACGGGCTCGGCCAAGGACTGTGCTAGAGCCGGGCGGTTGCGTTCGGCGAGGACGCCACTAGCCATCAACGAGGTGAGGGATTGGGTTCGTCTAAAAATAAACCGCTCAATCCGGAAGACCGTTGTTGACCTGGATGTGTCGATCGGGACTGCCCACACCATCATGGCAAAGGACCTGGGATGCAGTCCGCACAAGAAACGCAAGGTTCACGGGGTAACGGATGCTACAACGAAGAAGAGGCTGGACAGAGCAAAACTGATACTTTCGCGGCACGCTGGTCAGGAGTTCGTGATGTTTTCTGTGGAGAAACTCTTCATCTTGCAACATCCGCACAATGTCCAAAATGATCGACTGTGGGCGCCGACGTTGGCCAGCATCCCCCCGTTCCACATAAACATCCCGCAGTTCCAGAGCGCCGCGTCGGTGATGGTATGGAGGGCCGTATCCAAGCGTGGGTAGCTTCTACTGGTGTTTAACGAGAAAAACACGAATCAACGCCGCGTACTATAAGACCGAGGTTCTGGAGAAAGTTGTGGCCCCGGCACTTCGTGACCTCTACGGGAAAGATCATTACGTCTTTCAACAGATCGGCGCACCGACCCACACGGCGAATATCGTCCAAGCGTGGTGTCGGGAGAATTTGTCTGATTTTATCGATGAGACTTTGTGGCCTCCTAGCTCCCCGGATATTAATCCTCTGGACTTTTATGCATGGTCGTACATGCTGGCCAAGCAGAGCGAACATAAAGTGAGCACTATGGACCAATTTACGAAGCTCATTTCCAAGATCTGCGTGCCGCGTGTGATGCTTTTGAGAAACGTCTCAAGCTCGTCATAAAGCACAACGCGGGGGGGGAGGAGGTGGTGCTACCACCAAATATGTCGTAAAGGTTCTCAATAAACATTGCTTCAATAAAAGTTGGCTCAGAAAAGAGTATCTTGTATTTTCATTCAATGTTGCAAATTTTTATCACGATGAAGGCTCATCACCTGCTCATCAGCGATTTAAATCTTATCAATTGGCAACTCTATCGTATCCTAATTGCTCGCGATGAATCGCCGACGCAAAAATTGGTGAGCAAAATATGAATTGATTACGCTCGAAAATACTCGCTCGGTATCTCTGTCTCACACTCATTGCTATAATTATCGTTAATCGCTGTCATCCAACCTAGAATGTATTTTGCGATGAAACGTAAACCAACATAGTTTTTGGAAAATTACAAAAGAAATATTGCTCTTTCAAATATAAAACGTTATGCGTATCACATATAATAATTATGAACTTGTCAAACGTCAACATATACTTGCAACGCCATACACAACCAGTAACTTCAAGCGGCTCACGGACAAACAAAATGGTTTTAAGATTTAGTTTCAATGAAATGCAAACCTGGTGCAATATTATTATTATTAGTTGGTGCCTCGAAGGTTCAAAAAAATAATACATCTAATTCTTGTTTGACTAACGATGAAGGCTGATAATAAAAATATCGTCGGCTACTGTTCAAAATTTGATCCTGGTGCTTGTCATTGTCACGAAAAAAAAGATTTATGCTGCACTCAACGTGAATGTTGAAAAATTATGAATAGTATGTTAAAATAAGTTTATGAGATTAAAAGTCTTCTGGGTGTAGAAGAACGCTGATGTTTTGAAGTGCATTTATGTATTATGACGCAAAAATGTATATTCCAAGTATCTCAGGTGCTAATAGTCGAACTGAAAAACCAACATAAATGTTAGGTACATGTTTTGCCTTTCTACTATATAAATATATAGTATAAAGGTATAGAAATCACTTGGAAAACCGGAAATGGAAAGAAGGTCCTGCGGGCCGAATGTCATATACCATTCGACTCAGTTTCGCAAACTGAGCATTTTCTGTGTGTGTGTATGTATGTGTGTGTGTGTGTGTGTGTGTGTGTGTGTGTGTGTGTGTGTGTGTGTGTGTGTGTGTGTGTGTGTGTGTGTGTGTGTGTGTGTGTGTGTGTGTGTGTGTGTGTGTGTGTGTGTGTGTGTATGTGTGTGTGTGTGTGTATGTGACGCTTTTAATCTCACTCACTTTTCTCGGAGATGGCTGGACCGATTTTAATGTTCTTAGTGTCAAATGAAAGGTCTAGGTGTCCCATTGGTCGCTATTGAATTTCATATTGATCGGACTTTTAGTTCAAAAGTTATGTATAAAAATACGAAAAATATGGGACTTCATTATCCCATAGGTCCCTCAACCGATTTGAACAAAATTGATTGCATATGAAAGGGGAGCCTTGCAAACCCTTAACTTCCAAATTTCATGACGATTGGGCTTGTAGTTTGAAAGTTACATAAAGAAATGTGCAAAAATAGTATTTAAAACATATTTTTGTAACATATAAGCATCAATTCAATGAAAAACATCACACATTTTATTATTATTTGAAAATTACTGCTGAGATCTATCAAACGAAACCGAGTTATTTAAAATCGGACGATTCATTCAAAAGTTATTTAAACTTAAGCACCGTAAGCACACTTAAGCACCGTATATTAAACCGTTAAACGTGTGAAATCAAAACAAATGTTGATTGTATGCAATGTGTGTGATGTATGTATGTATGTATGTATGTATGTATGCATGTATGTATGTATGTATGTATGTATGTATGTATGTATGTATGTATGTATGTATGTATGTATGTATGTATGTATGTATGTATGTATGTATGTACGTATGTATGTATGGATGTATGTATATAGGTGTGTGTTTACGTGTGTATGTGATGACAATTTGCAATTTTTAAATTTGCATTGAAATTCAAGAAAAGTGAGAATTATGTTAATTGTCTGAAGTTATTGAAGCCTCTTAGTGGAATACGAACTCTGAAATTAAGGAAAAGAAAAAACTTTTACCGACTAAATTCCACTATTTAATATTTATTCGCGACAGATACGTATACGCTTTGAAATAAGACACTGATGAAGCCTGCACGTCGTAGGTGAACTACGTATCAGTTGCAAATAAATATTAAATACAGTGGACCCCCGTTCGTTTGAACGATTCCTCATGCAAACTAACGAGGTTAGTTTTTAATTTGAACAACTGGCAACCCCAAACATGCTGGAACTTGTGTGAACTGGTCGCCCTACTCTTTGTTATTGTTTTGATGGTTTGATTCAGTTGGAAGTTGGAAGTAGCGAATATTTCATTCTCCGATTGGATTTCTTTCATAATTGTTGGGGAAACGCAATGTGAAACAGATTAAACACGCTAGATCGGTACAAACAAATCGCGTTTATGCGCATTGTCTGCATAAGCAAATGATGTCATGTTGAGAATGACATTTGAACCATTTTTAATTTGCACGTCGTGCAAACCAACGGGGTGCAAATTAAAAAGTGTTCAGATTAAAAACGGTCAAACGAACGGGGGTCCACGGTAGTGGGATTCAATCGAAAAGTTTTTTCTTTTCTTTGATTTCAGAATTCAATTGTGATTTTCTTCACTTGCTGTTGCTCACAATTGTACAAGAAAAGCAAAAAGCGAAGAATAGCAGTTAATTTAAGCATGTAGGTATAGTGGTGATAGGATTAAAAATACTAGTGAGTTGATTTTTCCAAATAAATTAATACAAATTTCAAACAAATTTTCCGCATCAATAGATGCTCTTTTCAATCAATAGATTCTAGAGCTTAGATTGTTATATGAACAATGTTATATGTTATATGAAAAATAGGAAGTAAACTGCACGGTAGTAATTTTGTAAGATTTATTTTCGTTAGTGACATTTTAAAGAACAGATGTCTTATGACATGAATCATGTTTTAACAAATAAATCAAAAATGACAAGCACTGGAAATCATATCGATCATATTTCCCATTCTCAAGCATGTTTATGACGCAGCTTTTGCACTATTTTTCGACCTCATCTTGTTTTCCTAGCCCTCTAACGGGATACATTGGAAAAACGATGCGATCAAGCTAATGACTATCTTTTCATGAAATTACATACATTAAAAAGAAGCTTAAGTTTTGATTTTCATGCAAAAATAATTATCTGAAGGAGCGCCAGCTAAGAAAAAGTTCAATTTCTCTTTTTCATATCTAATGCTTTATTCAATTATTTTTTCTAATTCAGATACCTATATTGCAAAATTCAAGCCAAGCAAACTAATAGCAAAATTTTGAGATTATTCATTTTGTTGTAGATTTCCTTTTTCTTCAAAAGCGAAGCATAACAATAATTTTTCTGAACTCTTGTTTTTCAAAGATGCTAACTTTTGAACGCATGGGATTAATATCAAAATATCAAAATATCAAAGAATCTGCTATAAACACATATTTCTTATTGTCAATTCAAAACAAGTTTCGTAGGTGGTTCTGAAGCCCGAAAGTTAAGGCCGTCTGTAGACCCGTTAGAGGGTTAATTTCTAATTTTCTATATATATTCATTGAAGTCTGCAAAAATTATCTTTTGTGTCTACATTATTTTTCTATAAATCACGTAAATATTATAAAACTAAATAAGGTGTTCATCAAGTAACATAAATGACGCTTACAAGTATTTACGCACCCAAGGAAAGAAAATATAATTGCTCTACGCAATACGTTGTGAATTTTACTGGCAAATGAGGATTTTAAGGAATACGGAACGGATATTTAAAAATATAGTCAAGTTAATTATAGATGTACCTGATAAATTAAATAATGATTATTGCGGCAGTAGAAAGGCTAGGTCACGCCGCTAGGTGGATTAATACGGGTTTTTTAACGGTATAATTCAATATCCGATAGCGCTTTTGCCTGTTTTCCAAAATTGATAAATCAAAGCTACTCATCGCGATGAGTCAAAACGCGAGGTATTCGTTTTTGATTGGCATCACTAGCGATCAAATCATTGGATGAAAAAGAGTAAGTGGTAATTCGCTTTTCTCTCACTCGCATTAAATAATTCTCAGCTAGAAAAGCATTGCCAAAGAATTTGACGTTATAGAATCACCTTTGAGTGTATTTCGAACCGAATCAGTACTTTTATCGATGAATAGCAACATTGTTTTCATTTATTAAACACATTTTTAAAGTAAAATAAGTAAAATCAGGCCACAGAAAGCACTGCTAGGCAGTAACGACGATAGCAATTAATTTTAATTATTTATATGAATTTCTTAACTTATTTTTTGTTTATATTTCTTTAATTTTTAATTGTAAATTAACTTATTAAAATATTTAAATCAATACACATGTCATATTTTATGGATATATGTAGATACAAACTGCAGCATATTTTACATTTTAAGGCAACATACAAATTCCCGAGTATCTGTCAAGTAAAATAATTATTGAGCGCTCTGCAGTTTTAATTTCGTCGAAAAAAATCGAAGAAATTCGATTAAAAAATCTCAAAGTGTACTCGAACTACTTGATAATGTACTTTTTAGTATGTAATCGCTTGAATCGAAGAAAAGTTAATGTGTATCTTTCGCACTTAACCGGTTGCGGATGCTGGTAGAATGGATCATGACGGGAAAAGAACTCTAATAATCATAAAGCATTGTTCTGCCGCAATGCACAGTACGGAAACACGCTTTCGGTTTATGCTGCTATGAGTCATAACTTATGACTGGTCGGCATAAAAGCAGAGTTGCGTATCGGACCAATTTCCGGAAGGTTAATTCTTACTGTGCTAGCCGACTGCCGGGAGCATGCACATCCTATGTTTGAAGAGCAAAACTTTTTTCATTATCCTGGTTTCACAAGTTTGTAGCTCGAAGGTAGGTAGATGGCTCAGAAGGTAGGTAGGTAGGTTCACCTACCGTTTCTTTCATCTCTCGTAGTCCAGAAGCCGGATGTTGAAACGAAATTGGATTACCATTCATGCCAGCAGTGAAGGGTGCCGGCCCGGTTTAAACCTGTTGTTCGCGAACGCAACCTTCATTCACAATGTAGCGATTTTTTTGTCCATCCGAAACCATCCGCCATAGACACCGTACACCGTATCAGGTAAATTTTCCGAAGACGTTTTGTTCCATTCATCCCCTAAAACTGACAGCAACAAAGGGATGATATACGCAAGCAAGACAAACAACGGCTGCGCTTGAATATGAATAGCCTGATTCTTGCTGGAAGGTATCTTTCTACCTTTGCTTTCAAGGATTAATGAAAAGGAATTATACGCACACACACGGACCGTGAATAGTGTAGAAAGGAGGCAGGAAGTTCCATATAGGGAAAGCCCGCTTCAAGCTTTTCAACGGAATCCCAGGCATTTCGAAAGGATCTGCGATGGTTAGAGTCAGCTATACGAAAAGACCGAGAGAGAAAGAGAGAGACAGACAGAAAGAGCATTGAGTAGGCAAACATCCGGATTCTATGAAATCTGGCCAGGTATTTCTCGACATAGTTAATACCAGTTCCACCGGAGATGGAGGATTACGAAAGGAATCAATTCATGACGGAGGCCCGTCGAAAGCGCGGCAGCGGCAGGCAGGATTTGTCTGTATGCGGATTGATTATGCCGGAAGAGCTTACCTCTTAGCCAGAGTGCGTCAAATGAAGCGCTGTGATTGTAGGAAATAACCGGCACACAGCAGGAGCTTATTGGGGTCCCACTTCAGTTCAGCATGGATCATCGTTTCTCCGCTGGTAATGTTCTTATTGTTGCTACAATTAGAGCAGAATAGATTTTTTTTCGCCCGATGGCACTTTCAAAATACGGAATGTGAGCTGGGTTTGAATATTATTGTTCATTCTGGATGGCCAGTTAGTATAAGCTTTCAATGATAATAAATCGAATCATTTTTACCAACAGCCAGATCCATGCTGTCAGTCTCGTTAGATACGGAAGCCATTCAATTCCATTGAGCTCGTAAAAAGTGGATTGAATAAATATTGATTAAGCTGAAATAGTTACTGTCTGAAGCGATGGCATTTGATGGTCCTGGTACCAGTAGTCATGTTGTAGCTCCAGAATTATCGGAGGAACAGGTGAGGTTGTCGAAAATCCGTTACGTTCACACGTTAGTCTTACTAAAAGACAGAGTAGTTGTTTGTTGTTTCACAAACATTCGTATAACGAACTGAAGTACTATAGCGACAAATTTTGCTCGGTTGCCTCGGTGTCCTGCCTGGCAAACAGAGATGAGCCAGGTAATATATGTGCACTAGAGTGACTATATACAGAGTGGCGACATGTCATCCCAAATGTATGCAATGCGGTTTTTCCAAGGTTTTTCTTTCTCTTTCCTGCATACGCGTTGGATAGGTCGTCTGCTCGATTGGAATGACACTGACAGATAATTATCATTCCAATTTTGACATTGTCGCCACTCTGTATATAGTCACTCTAATGTGCACCATCCTCGTTACCTTTATCGGTCCTAACTACCCACTCTCGGTGTTTGGTTGGGCGTTGCATGCGAAATGAGATTATCGCATAATGTTATACTAGATACAGAAGTGACTGTAAATCATGGAAAACAATAGTTCTGGATAGTACCATGACTTTCAGAGTGCAATTGTCGACGCAGAGAAACAAATTGGAAGTAAAAGAAAGCGAATCTGTGATTTTTCTCAGCAGGTCAATTGAATAGTTTCTAACAAGCAACTGGCTCTAGAATTAAATTTGTATTGCTCCGCCTTCTTGCGAGTTTTATAAAAAATGACGCATAGCCAACTGGTTTAAAAGTGGATGTATACGCAACCGCAATAAAGCTGAAAGCTTTCAGAAGAGTGCACTCAAAAAAATTGACACGTCGCATCCACGTGAAAAATCATGTAAACTTCTGTACAGCAACTTACATGAACTTCATGTACTAGTTAATGGGAAAGCTGATTTAATTTACGGCAATCGCACGTAAACTAATTAGTATGAGTGCGAGTTACCAACAATTCACGTGAATGTTATATGAAAAGTGTGATGGATGAGAATTACCTGTGTTTTCACGTAAACTTGACGTGCAGATTTTTTTGAGTGTGGGCATTAAAGCCTGAGTCATTTTATATCTGGACATATAAAACGGATCTATCTCGGAACCATGTCAATGAAATAAAATGTTGAGTACTCAAAATGAATGTGTTTTAATTTTTTTTAATTTTGTCATTTATTACACATTAAAGAAAAAATAGCGGAAAAATAATTTCGATTTGCCTGTGATGAAATCTCGACCTTTTTACCTTTGTTATACAATATAACAAAAGTTTAGGAATTGGTCGAAAAACACGAAGTCGATCTGAGGCCCGGAGGGCCGTGTCACATATACCAATCGATCAGGTTCGACGACTGAGCAATGTCTGTGTGTGTGTGTGTGTGTGTGTGTGTGTGTGTGTGTGTGTGTGTGTGTGTGTGTGTGTGTGTATGTGTGTGTGTGTGTATGTGTGTGTGTATGTGTGTGTGTATGTGTGTGCGCTTCAATTTTCAATCGCCTATTTCTCGGAGATGGCTGAACCGATTCGTATGCTATAACTTTTATTTGAAAGGTATTTTTACCTAGTATATCACTATTAAATGGTTTCGTGGTCTGTCTTTTAGTTTGAAAGTTATAAGCAAAAATGTGAAAATTACGTGACACGATTTTCTCCGGAACCACATAACCGATTTCATCGATCTTAGTACCAAATAAAAGCTCTTACTATTGCTAAACTTCACACCAATTTCTATTGAAAACAAACAAGTGGTTTAAAAGTTATGCTTAAAAAACCAGTTTTGATACAGTTCAAATGATCGCCTGTTTCTCAGAGATGGCCAAACCGATTTACGTGCTATTAGTTTCATTTGGCAGGTAATATAGCCGGATAGATCACTATTGAATAGTTTTTTGATTGGATGGATGGATGGATGGATGGAATTTGAAAGTTATGAGTAATTCAATACATCACACCAAAATTAACAATAATTTATAATGATTTTAACCAAGAAAAATAACCTAATTTCAATTATTTTAATATCAAACGAGAGGTTTTCACACTACGAATATATATGCAAAATTTCATAAGAATTGGTTTTACCGGTCAAAAGATATTAACCCTCGAACACTCGCGTCAACTTTTATAACACAGTTACTCGCGCGCACAATAGCCCAAAACCAAAGAAAACGTGCGCACTAGAGTTTTGACTAGGAAAACTTGGTTTTAGGTTTATCGAACCTTTGGAAGAGTTTCTTGAAATTGAAAGCTCTATCGTCTGGTAGAATTTGAATTTTGATTAATCCCCCTAAAAGTGAAATAAAAAAATTATTTTCCTTCAGTTTCAATATAACACATTGATGTGTTCCGCAAAGTTTTAGAGCATATTATTACAAGAAATTTTGCTGAAGACAGTAACCTTCTATCTCTTCAACGAAGAGATCTTATTTATTGTACATGAATTTGAAAAACCAGTTTTTCTAGTTTAGCTCTTTTTGTAATTGTTGTATGACTTTTTCATGTATTACAAAGCTGTATAAATAATAAATATACACAACTTTGCTGAACATAGTATACCTCTATGTTTCGTTGTTTACGAACTGTAGAACTTTGATTATAAAAAATACCCTGATTTTGACCCCGAATTACTCGACTACCAACAGACGGATACATTTTAAACATTTTACATTTGCTGGTAGTTTTGCTGCACACAGACACCATTTTTCCATATGAAGAAACGAAAGAAAATTCCAGGTGGGGCCAATTGCGGTACACCTCACATGCTACTTTCTTCGTTTCTATGATGTCGGTTTATTCTAATCTATTTCCCTAACAATTTAAAGTAATAATGCATTGAATAATTCTGACATTTTGCTCATAACAAGTTTATTGAAGAATATACGTTAGTATATACGTAATATACGATTTGTAACTATATAACAATATGGCATTCAAAAACCTACACATGGTGTACAAAATACAACAACGTGAGTAACCGCAGGTTAATAAAAATTGATGAAATTTATTCGAGAAAACTTTATTGTTGTGAATCAAATAGAATGGCAATACAGGAAATTATGCATAGTTCAAAAACCTATAAACTAGACCTTTATTACGCAATGTATATGTTAAAGAATAATATTTCATCTTACAACTTACTTTTACTTGCACTTACCCTCATTAGTAACAACTTACACAGCAATTTCATGAGAAAAGGAACTATCAAAATTCATAAGTGCTTCTATTTGGTTCAAATTTTGTACGGATTCAATTTCCAAAAATTTCATGTAAACCAAACGTGTCGATTTCTATCTCAAATAGCAAGTAAAACCGTATAACAAAGGTTCCTTTCACCACTAGGTGGATTAAATCAGGTTTTTATTTATTTACTAGCTGACCCGAGAAACTTCGTATTGCCACAAATTAACCTGTGTTGTACATAAATCATGAATCTCGGATGTTCTTTGTCACAATCTCGAGTTTTGCAAGTTTCTGAGGAGTTCAACCTTAGATGATTCATTTTGGCAGTTACGTAACTATGAAAGCATCCCAGGTAACCAATAAGCATCAGCAATGCTATTCAAATGTATGCCAATACGCATTTAAGTCGCCTTAAATGCTATTTTGCCAAGATATACAGCTACTTTACTGATAACTTTCTTATAGTGCTGACAATATTAATATACAGCTAATTACCGACATGACGAATTTGAATACAATTTTGGATGCTCAAAAAAGCTAATACACAACAACGTGCAGTATAAAGTGCCAGATACGCTGATTTGCTGCTTATGTTAATGCTTCTTAGTTACCAGGAATGGGTAGTTTAATATACAAATTTGCAATTTTTCCTCACAGTAAAGTAGAAAACAACTCCCCTGCCCCTCATTGCATAGCCAGAAAGTGGATATTAATATTCGCCATGATTGTACAAAATTTCGCAGAGTATCATTTTGCGAAAAACCTTAAGCGGAATGTATCATTTCACGGAAAACTTTTTTGTGGAAAGTACCATTTCGCGATCCTCTACTTACTCGCTGTCGCTCATTCGAGGAAACCCAGGTAGACCTAGGAAAACAAATAATCCTAACAGTTGTGATTTCTGCGGGGAATTGCCTCCCCCTAGCGGGCGGTGCTTCCGACTTGCAGCCGTCTCGTCCTGAATGATCTAGTGTTACTATAGATAGTTTTTGTGGGCTTGTTATTGACTAATATTTTATGGAAGAGTCTCGAATTTCTCGAGTTTGATTAGTTTTTGAGTTTCGCAAAAATTTCTGTTTTATTTGTATGAGATTCCGTATCCCCCTACCACAGGGGTGAGAGGTCTCTAACTATCATAAAATAAATTCAAGACTTCAAAATCTCCCACATGCCAAATTTGGTTCCATTTGCTTGATTAGTACTCAAATTATAAGGAAATTTGAATTTCATTTGTATGGGAGCCCCCCCTCCTTAACAGGGGAGGGGTCTTAATTCATCATCGAAATAATTTCTGCCCGCTAAAAGCCCCACTTGCCAAATTTGGTTCCATTTGCTTGATTAGTGCTCAAGTTATAAGAAAATTTGTATTTCATTTGTATGGAAGCCCCCCCTCTCAAAAGGGGAAGGGGTTGTAATTCACCATAGAAAAATTTCTTCCATCTTAAACTTCCACATGCCAAATTTGGTTCCATTTGCTTGATTAGTTCTCGAGATAAGAGGAAATTTGCATTTCATTTGTATGGAAGACCACCCTCTTAAAGGGGAGATGGGTCACAACTCGCTTTCTAAAGAGGAGAGGGGTCTCAATTCGCCATAGAAAAAAATCTTGCCTCCAAAACCACTTACGTGTCAAATTTTGTTGCATTTGATTGAATAATTCTCGAGTTATGAGGAAATTTCTATTTCATTTGTATAGCCCCCCCCCCCTCCTAAAGTGGGAAGAGGTCCCAATTCACCATAGAAAACATTCTTGCCTACAAAAATACCCACATGCTAAATTTGGTTCCATTTGCTTGATTAGTTCTCGAGTTATGAGGAAATTTGTATTTCGTTTGTATAGGAGCCCCCCCTCCTAAAGTGGGGAGGGGTCCTAATTCATCATAGAGAAAAATTTTGTATCCAAAATCACCCACATGCCAAATTTGGTTCCAGTTGCTTGATTAGTTCTCGAGTTTTGAGGAAATTTGTTTTTTGCTTGCACAGGAGCCACCCCTCTTAAAGTGGGGAGGGGTCCTAATACACCATAGAAAATATTCTGGCCCTCGAAAACCTTCACATGCCAAATTTGGTTCCATTTGCTTGATTAGTTCTCGAGTTATGAGGAAATTTGTATTTCATTTGTATGGAAGCCCCCCTCTTAAAGGGGAGAGGAATCATAATTCCCCTTCTAAAGAGGGAAGGGGTCCCAATTTACAGTAGAATAAATCCTTGTCACCAAAAACACCCACTTGCCAAATTTTGTTTTATTTGCTTGATTAGTTCTCGAGTTATGCAGAAATTCGTGTTTCATTTGTATGGAAGCCCCCCCCTCCTTCTTAGTGGGGGGAGGGGTCTCTAACCATCACTAAAACCTTCCCTGGCCCCAAAAACCTCTACATGCAAATTTTCACGCCGATTGGTTCAGTAGTTTTTGATTCTATAAGGAACATCCCGACTGACAGACAGACAGAAATCCATTTTTACATATAAGATGAACAATAAGGAAACAAAATAATTGATTTATGATGACTAGTTTTGCTTATTTTGCTTGTTACAACATTATTCGTAAAACCAGTACTTAAACAGGGCAACTTGCAACAGTTGGTAGATATAAAAAGCTATGTTCCGTTAGCTTCAAGAGGCAAGTTATCATTTAATTTTGCATCAAACAATACTAAAGCACATCTAAAGAGTGTAAGATACTTTCGGTTAGTCGGAAATATACCAGTTTTCCTCCGGATATACAGAAAATGGCCATAGCAGAGGCCAAAAAGAAAATAACCTCACTGAGAGAATCGACCAGCAATATGACAGTGTCTAATTACGATCACGATCCAGACAAGGAATATCAACTGCATGAATAATATAAAAAGTTATTTCTGTAATTTCTGTTACGGGGCTCATAAATTATTTGCACCAACGTGACGTAGGACATTTATGCGTATATTCATAGCAAAAGCATTAAAAATCGCAAGACGGATCATTTTTTGCATATTCAAGTCAAAAGAAAATCATACAAAACTTTAAATTCGTTCAATTTCCAAAAAATATTGCTTGTTGCAAGTTACCCCGTTTAAGGGGTTACTAGTAACAAATTGGTTAAAAAATTCTACAACAGCCAATATTCATCGCATTTTTTTTTTTAATACCGCCATCCGGGGTGACCCAAGGAACATTTTTGTTGTATAGCAGCTTATCAATCGCTTGTTCCATTGGTTTTAGCTATACAATAGTTGAATAAGCTACTCTTAAAAAAAATTGTTTGTTGGGGAGATTGTGCCAAAAACCAAAACTGTTTATTTGTGAAAACTTATTATATCTATAGAAACTGGTGACCTAAGTTCAAAATGACAATGAACATAACATCTTTAGGGGAATGTCGTCGTGCTTGGGCCGCCTTTTTGACATTCGCCCATAACTTCCATTTTAAAAAGAATTTTTAAAATCTAAATAGATCGTTGGAAAGATCTAAGAATAAGCTATACCTCTGGAAAATTTTGAACTGATTGCTTAAAAAATAATAAAGTTATAGGCATTTACGTGAAGACAAAAAATGTTGTCATACTCTGGCCACGTTGTACAGGTTGGGCCACCGCTCTTAATCCAAGAAATACGTATTGAAATTCTATGTAGAGACATCAAAAGAATGAATTTCGTGAGCAACGGCCCATATAAGTATAAATATCCTATTTTTAATAACATCTTTACGAAATTTTTGGTAATCTTGTAAATTTGTAAATAAATTTTACTACAATCGCGTTTTCCGATGTGTACTACCGCAATGAAAAATCAACAACATTCTAGGTTTTTATCGTACTAATTAGGCTTTATTTCATCACATTTCCCGCGACTGACGTTCTCTAGCGAAAATTACGCTTCTGTGCTTAAAAATATGGTGGCCCAACCATGGCTACAGAAGTGGCCCGACCTTTACAATAAGCACTTTTGTAGCATTTGCCCCCTTACCCTACCCAAACACCTAACTGGACGGGGTTTTTCAATAGCCTTCAAATAGAGCACAACACACTTAATAAATTTTCAATATTTATCCCGATAATTGCATTTCATGAATCATTTCTTGAAGAAAAATTAACTGCACCTGCAAAACTTTTTTTGTATTGTTTCAATCAGTGAATTCAGTGCGCGTGTTTTGAATACACGATTGAAACTCACAGTATAGTGAAAAGTTAGTTATCACAGTAAGAAGTTTTACAATGCTTGTATAAAGGTATCACGAGTTACTAAAACTGAAAAAATCGTGGTGGCCCGACCATAACAGTGGCCCGACGATAACGACATTACCCTATTTATAACTTAGAGTGGAACATAGATAATATTAGCAAACTATTTAGCTTAAACAGGGTTTCAAAGTTCGCGATCAAAAATACTAGGAAATAACGCTTGTAAGAAATGTCCAGCATGAACCAACCCAAACAAGAAATCGCATCAACTTGCTATTCTGAAGGTAGGGGAAGACGGGGTAAGACGGTCCCCCTAAGCGAATAAATTGCTAGCATAAAATGTGTACGAAAATTCACATTTTCTTGTTCCACACATGGAAAAACATTCATTTATCTACCATTAAAAATTATATAAAGAATTAATTAGTTTATTTTTCCGTGATTTTTCATTAATTTTCGAAACGTCTAAAAATTACTCGTTCACAACCAGGCGGGGTAAGAAGGACCACCAAAGGGGTAAGACGGACCATGGCGGAGTAAGGCGGATTGTGGCAGATTTGAAGGTTTCTTTGAGTTTTAAACACAATTTCAATATTATTAACTAGGTAAGAACAAGTTCTTAAGGTGTGTTTAGGTACATGCTAAAAGAAGGTATAGTTTAATTTAGAAACCTGCTAAAAGAGGGAACTTTACTACTAGTTCAATTTTGAAAATAAGAGTAGACGTTATTTTACTCCACTGGTTTTTATTTACTCTTTTCTTGGCGTTTTTTTTTTTGTGATTTGTCAGCAGGACGTTTTCTCTTCGAATACCATTAACTTTAGGTGAAGGTAAAGAAGGCAACGTTAAGTGAATTGGAATCATCAAATTTTGATTCCGTTAGATCCAAATTTACATTGATTGTGTTATTCGAATGGCACTTGTTGGCTTCTTTTGACGTGGGAGGCTCTGTGTTAGGCAGGATGATCTCAGATTCAGGGATAATTTTTATAACAGGTGTACTCTATTTCGAAAAAGACACTGATGAAGCCTGCAAGTCGTAAACGAAATGCGTATCTGTCAGAATAATAAAATAGTTAGTCAAATTTAACAGGAAAAAGGTTGGTTTTTTCATTCAATATTTTTAAAATCTATTAAGACACTAAACAGAAGAACTTTAGGTAATTATGAGCACTATGACGTATGGCCCTTTTACCCCGTGAAAAATGGCCCGTCTTACCCCTAGTTAACAATTTACATTATTTTGCTTTTATCTCTCAATCCGTACTATTTTATATACATTTTCCGCCACACGCAGAACAAGAATTGCCCAATTAAAGTCAGTGGTAAGAAAAACGTCAAAATACTTAGCTTTTTTTACTGAAAAACCTTAAATTTGTTGCTGCTGAAATTATATCGCATGAAGACACTCCGAACGAAAAGTTTGTTTTGATTCTAGTTTTGACGTTGGATACGGCCGAGTACCACAGGTTGTCTCGAAAGTGTTTAGATAGGCTAATAAACAAAACATACTGGGGCATTTATAGAAAATTTAAGGATTTCTTGACGAAATCGATGTGGTCCCTCTTACCCCGCCGGGCCTTCTTACCCCTTGTTCCCCTATATAAACTAATCGTTTACAATCGTTAAAGGTTATTATGCGTTGGATAAGTTTTGATTACGAAAATAATATTTTTCGAAACTTTGTACTTTTCGAGCTTCACGGGGGTGAGATTGTGCCAAGCCATAATGATCGATCCAATTTGTGGATTTCACATTCACAACAAAAATACGTCAGTATCCACCAGTACACTCACATTCTTTACTATCGAGCACAATATTTTGACAGACTAGATTGCATCATCCATTTTGGAGCAAACAGCATCATAGGTCTGCTAAATAATTTAAACTAATTTTTACTTTTTCTCTGGAAATTTTAGATACTTTGAATAAACACTCTAATATAAGACGAATATATTATACCGCGTATAAACCAGTTTTAAGGAGGGGGGAGGGTGGTGGGATAGGCCGCATATTTTGCGGCCGCGGGTTCTCGAGCGAAGTAATGGTTACTTTTGTTAAATGCCCCGTTAGGATACACCCCTTCATATATCTCCCCCTTGTTAACCTTAGAAACGCTACTGGCTATATAAAGGCTGTCCATTGACTACGAACCCAATTTTAGTTATTTCAGACCTCTCCGGGTTATTTTCGTTCATACGTTTTGTATGATGCGTTGTTTTTGGCCGACCCCCTGCCCCTAATAGTCCACTTAGTTCATGGACGGCCCCATATGAACTACTTTATACTGATATTTATGTGTATTGTTTATAAACATGCTAATGTTCACTGTTTAGGTTTTTAGCCTAACTTTATGTTTTTGGCACAATGTCACCCCCTAGAAGGGGTGAAATTGTGCCAAAGTTCATGCACTTCCAGTAAAATTAGGTTTCATTGTAACTAAACTTTCTCTACGGTAGTTGTTAATTGAACAATTTAGTATATATTGACAGGTTTGAAATCAACTTAGTTCCTAAATTGTGTGTATACTGAGCTAAAGAACAAAAATATATGTTTTTTTGGCACAATCTCGCCCCGGATGACGGTATGTGAAATTTTTCTATGCTAGACCTAATAACTTTGTATTAATTAAATGTCCTCAAATGTACTACAGATAAGTTTTCACATGCACTCATAGTTGAGAACTGTTGGAAGTTACCCCGTTTGACGGTAATTCATAATTAAAGCTTTCTAAACAAGTTCTAATATTCGGATAAATTTGCATTTAATCAATCATCAAAGTCCTTTCAATATAAAAATTAGCAATAGTGTTTATTTTGGATTTAATTTATTTTGAAACGAGAGAAATATCCAAGTGTGAGACTTTTGAGAAACGGGTAAGTGCCAATTCATCGATCGTTTTTCTCCTGTTGCCCTGAGTGCAGCTAGCCGAATCATTATCATCTCAGACATTATCAAGCGAACAACCAAAGTGTTTGTTTCAGTGTCACTGGTGTGTGTTGATCACCCCATTGGCAGGCAACCATGTTTTCGCTGCCAACATCTCGTGTGCGCGAAAATGAGATAGCATGTCAGCACTGCGTTTCACTCAACTGCCAGCAGTCTGATTTGGGCCCGCTGTCAAATTTTGAGCCCAGGACATGCTGTCGCTGACGTTTACTGCAGTTCGATATAGAGATGTCGATGGGTTGGTGTTGATAGTTCCAAAATAGTACTCCCTTCACGTGGAGATCCCGGCTGCACGCACGAAAAATAATACGACTGCTAAACGCGGGCCGAAACTCGAAGGCTTCTATAATGTCAACTTCAACGCGCCCCCTATAACCTACAGGTAATGATCACCCGGGAGATAGTTGAGATGAACTCGAAGCGTTCGATAGATCAGGAGGAGTCCCGTCCAAAACGGCACCGTACTTACCTGAGAGTGGTTGTCGGGAGATCCCGTCACCAACCACGACCGAAGAAATAGGACGACTCTGTTGGCAGGAACGAACAATAGAAGAATTAGTCTTAGCTTTAGTCAAATAAAGTTCATGTTACCTTAATTTGGCAACGATAACTAAGAAAATTAGGGTAAAATGACTAATTTTGTCGCAATCATATACTCTGCCATCGGATTCTACATAAAGTTAGTTTTCTTTGTGGCGAAAAAACATCGCTTTTATCCCAGTGGATTCCAGAGTTATTGATCAATACCTCTGTACTTCTTGAAAAGTAGGGTAAATCCCCATCCGAAGGCTGAGTGTAAACTCTCCGCCTGCAAATGACGGATCTCTGTAGAAGCATGTTCGATGAACCTGAAAATACCGAGAACCTGAGCAGAGGGTCCAAAGCCCCCAAAGGAGGATGGTTTTAATAGCTATTATCCATGGCTAAAAGTAAAAACATGAATGGATAAACCCCTAATCCAAGGTGTCATGCGACCCGTGCCGAGGGATGAATGGTGGGGGGGGGGGGGTTTCTATTAATACTCAGCCTCAAACGGAGCCTGTGGAGTACCAGAGAGCCCTCCACAGTAATCAACCCTTACCGCATCATGAGGGGCTCTGATGTGGCGGACTTTTCTTTCCCCTCAACTCGTGGGATTCTTATGGAAAACAAAATCAAAAATACAACAAGTGTAGATACGGTGGAAAACCCGTTTGCTAGAGGAGGCATCCAGCGTTCTCCACCAAGGGTGGAGAAGGATGCAACTAGGAGCGCTAGTGTGGGTGGCAAAGGCAGCGGTATGCCTACCACGCCGGACACAGCGATGAACGGCCCAGCGCTAATCAGGGCGATGGAGAAGAATAGAGACGCTGTACCTAAAGTGGTAGCAGCGTCACAGCAGCTCGATGTAATAATCGAGTTTACGTCAGGTCGCGGCAATTTCTCCAAGGACCTGAAGCAGAGCTTGCTCATGCTTCGGAGAACCTTGAATGCAGCGACCAAAACGCACAACGACCTCGTGGCGCGTGCAGGAGAGGCTAAGAAGGTGACCGTGAAGGCGTCGAAGGCAGTACAAACGGACGCTTGCCCGTTGACGGAGTGTCGTAACGCGGCCCAGGAGGCTACGGAAAGTGCTACCAGCAGCGGTAAGGCATCCGCCAAGCGCCCGAGACAGTCCCCGCGGGATAGCACCCCTGGCGGACCGAAAAAACGCCTGATCGCTAAAAGCCCTCAGGCTAGCGGATTGGCAGAGCTAACCGATGAACCAGCGGGAAGCTCCAAGACAGGTGGCCCGTGGACCGAGGTTAGGGCCAAGAGAAAAGGCGGAGGAGGCTCTAGTAAAAAAACTGCTCCACCTAAACCGGCAAGAAAGCGAGCGAAGAAGGGCGCCGCTCTTATCCTGAAAACCGACGGGTCGAAATACTCGGAGGTTCTGAAGGCTATGAGAGGAGACGCCCTACTCAAGGATCTGGGCGCGGATGTACGGAGCATCCGCCGCATATAAGTCCATAGCGGAAGGAGTGCTCGGGGACGGAGTGCAGGTACGTGCTCTCACACCAGAAGTGACTCTCCAGCTTAAGAACCTGGACGAGATCACCGAAGTGCGTGAGGTCGTACAAGCTCTCAAAGAGCAAAGTGGAGTGGTGGTGGCAACCGAGGCGGTTCGCCTACGCAAGGGTCCGGCCGGGACCCAGGTAGCCACCATACAACTTCCGCTGACTGACGGAAACAAAGCCCTGAAAGCTGCTAGGCTAAAAGTGGGGTGGTCGGTATGCCCACTGAGCGTGTTCAAGCAGTCGGAAGCTTGCTTCCGGTGTTTCGAGCACGGACATAAAGCCATAAAGCCCCTTGCAGTGCCAGATAGGAGCCAGTTGTGCAGGAGATGTGGCAGTTCTGGCCATAAATCAAAGGACTGCGCGGAGCCTCCCAAGTGCCTGATCGGTACCGGTAAACGAGACGCAAAGCACGTAACGGGAGGTCTCAGGTGCCCGGCCGGTGTGCCGGCGACTAAGCCACGTTCATAGTGCAAGTGACACAACTCAACCTGAACCACTGCAGCACGGCTCAGCAGCTGTTACACCAAGCTGTTTCTGAGTCAGCAATGGACATTGCCATAGTCTCGGATCCATATCGCGTCCCTGCCAGAATAGGTCTGCGACAGCGGCTATATGGACGACAAGCAGCTTCCCGGTTCAGGAGGTTGTGTCAACTGCAGACGAGGGATTTGCAGTTGCCAAAGTGGGCGGAGTGTTCTACTGCAGTTGTTATGCTCCGCCGAGTTGGTCTATCGAGCAGTTTACGCGGATGGTAGACCGAGTATCAGTTGTGCTGACTGGTTTAAGGCCGGTGGTTGTGGCGGGCGACTTTAACGCTTGGGCGGTAGAGTGGGGTAGTCGTCGCACGAACCATAGGGGTCGGATTCTGCTTGAAGCTCTGGCAAAGCTTAACGTAGATCTGGCCAACGTCGGCAACACAAGTACCTTCAGTAGGAACGGTGCGGAGTCTATCATCGACGTGACTTTCGGTAGTCCTGGTCTGATAGGAGACTGGAGGGTAGATAATGGCTACACTCACAGTGACCATCAGGCGGTCCGCTATGGTGTCGGTCAGATAACGAGGCGGCTGGCGGCGAGTAGGGCCAACACTCCAACCACCCGTGGATGGAAAACATCATACTTCGATCCCGAAGTATTTGTGGAAGCGATCCGGAGAGAGTGCGGTGATCGCGGTATGCCCGATCCGAACGCTGATCATTTGGTTGAGGTACTGTCGCGATCGTGTGACGCTACCATGCCTAGGAAAAGTCGACCTAGGTATGACAGGTCACCGGCTTACTGGTGGACAGATGAAATTGCGGAACTCCGCGGAGCGTGCTTTCGTGCGAAGAGAATTATGCAAAGAGCTCGTTCGGATGAAGACAAGGCTGAATGTCGAGTAGCACTTGTTGCTGCCCGCTGAGCAATCGCCAGAGATGCTGGAGCGGATCATCGAGGGCCTCTTTCCGCGCCACGAGCCAAGGTCCTGGCCCCAGGCCGCTGAGTCATCCCACGACCGACGTTCCAGTATCTCAGACCATAGCGTAGGATGGTCGGCCTCCCAGCCGAACATCCAAAGTAACGTGGGCGACGGCGGTTTGGAGGTCGGGGAGGAAGTGACGGTTACGAACGAGGAACTCATTGATATCGCTAAATCTCTAAAGGTGAGCAAGGCACCGGGGCCAGACGGTATCCCGAATATGGCCATTAAAGCGGCTATTTTAGAGGCTCCCGAATTATTCGGGGCAGTAATGAATAGATGCCTGGAAGCTGGCCACTTCCCAGACAGATGGAAGCGACAGAACCTGGTCCTATTGCCGAAGCCGGGAAAACCTCCGGGTGTCCCCTCGTCATATAGGCCGATCTGTCTACTCAATACTGCCGGCAAGGTGCTGGAGAGGGTTATCCTTAACAGACTCGTACAGTACACGGAGGGTACAAACGGTCTGTCAAGGAACCAATTCGGCTTCCGAAAAGGCAAATCTACGGTGGATGCCATCTTGTCTGTCACTAAGACAGCCGAGGTGGCAATCCAGCCCAAGAGGACAGGTATTCGTTATTGCGCAGTTGTCACGCTCGACGTGAGAAATACGTTTAATAGCGCTAGCTGGGACTCCATAGCCAGCTCACTTCGGAACGTCCAAGTGCCGGTGTCGCTGTACAGAATTCTGGAAAATTATTTCCAGAATCGTGTGCTATGCTACAACACGGAGGAGGGTCAGAAATGCGTTTCAATCACCTCAGGGGTTCCGCAAGGTTCCATACTGGGCCCGGTGTTGTGGAACGTCATGTATGACGAGGTGTTGAAGCTAAAGTTCCCGGTAGGGGTGGTGATTGTCGGCTTTGCGGACGATATCACCTTGGAAGTCTACGGTGAATCTATCAGAGAGGTTGAGTTGACGGCTGCCCACTCTATAAGCATTGTTGAAGATTGGATGCGATCCAGGAAACTGGACCTAGCGCATCATAAAACGGAGGTTATCGTGGTGAACAACCGCAAGTCGGTGCAGCAAGCAAATATCAGCGTCGGGGACTGCACTATTTCGTCAACGCGCTCCTTAAAACTCCTTGGAGTCATGGTCGACGACAAGCTCAAGTTCGGGAGCCACGTCGACTATGCCTGCAAGAAGGCTTCCACAGCTATTTCGGCATTGTCTCGTATGATGTCTAATAGCTCTGCGGTATATGGCAGCAAGCGAAGGCTTTTAGCCTACGTGGTCCAGTCCATACTCAGGTATGGCGGGCCGGTGTGGTCATCGGCGTTAGGTACCAAAAGCTATCTAGCCAAGCTGGAAAGCACCTATCGTCTCATGTGCTTAAGAGTGGCGAGTGCGTACCGCACAGTTTCACATGACGCAATCTGCGTCTTAGCGGGTATGATGCCTATTGGTATCATCATCAGCGAGGACGTAGAGTGCTTCAACCAACGTGGAACTAGAGGCATACGGAGTACCACAAGATCGGCCTCGATGATCACATGGCAGCGGGCATGGTCTGATTCCACAAAAGGCCGGTGTACACATAGACTTATCTCGGAACTATCCGGATGGGTCAACAGGCGCCATGGCGAAGTCAACTTCCACCTGACACAGATTCTGTCAGGGCATGGTTGTTTTAGACAGTATCTGCACAAATTTGGGCATGCGGAGTCCCCCGAGTGTTCCGAATGCGCGGACGTTGAGGAAACTGCAGAACATGCTTTCTTCATATGCCCTCGTTTCGCGGGCGTGAGAAGCAACATGATGGCAGTTAGCGGACAGGACACTACTCCGGATAACTTAGTCCAAAGGATGTGTTCTTGCTCGGACGTCTGGGGAGCGGTCAATGCGGCTGCTACCCAGATGTACTTGAGCTACAAAACCGCTGGAAAGCCGATCAACGGCGAATAAACAGCCTAACTACCATAGTCCAGTAGTTATCTAAGAGCGTGCGTTAAGCACAATAGCCCCTCCCTGAAGTAATACCGATAAGGTGGTTCCAGGGTGGATTGAGGCTGGAGACTCGAGTAGGGTTTTAGTGGGTCGGGATACCAAACCTCACTCCCTGAGTTGTCTTCTTAGGTGTCTGATAGCAGATTTCCCTACAGTTAAAAGAAAAACAAAAAAGGGTGAAATCCCCTTCAGTTGGTAAAAAAAACTGTTAGAAACAGACGCGTGCCGTAAACAAGAACCACACCATTGGAATCCACATAAAAATATCTTTCTTTCGATATCAAAAGATTGATATTAGCCCAGCGGCATTTGGAGATATTGATTTTTTTGCAAAAAAATCCCCACTGGTGCATCCCATGATCTGGATTCTGTAAGATCTATCGGATGGTAAAAATTTGATTCATAATGCCATGAGCTTCTATGAAGCTCGCTTGATAATTTCTTACGAAATCTTGTACCACAGCCGAAGCAACAGGATGTTCGGAATCTGGGAGAGTAACTTGTAGGCGGCGCTTACCAGAGTGAGCCTTGCATCAATACTAATGCGATATATTATCGGGAAAATATTCCGCAGGCTACATTGAAACCTTGGGCGGCCACATGTTTTGGTCGCAGATAATGGACGTTTTAATAAGACTCGACAACGTTTTACAAAGTCCAAGTGAACCAAGGCTGGTTACTGATTGTTACATAAGTCACCATATGAAAGGTGAAAAAGGACGGGAAGGAGTCTAAATATCGTTTTTTTTTGTATTACGTAATTTGCGCAGAATGCCTTACTTATTCCGAAGAACTAACACTTCATTTCCGAATTCAATATAATTGAAATTTAAATGTCATATTAAGTCATTCGAAAAAAGTAATTTCAATTAATCATATCTTTCCTTTGCCACCGCTCCGCTCTTAGCATGATAGTCCCATGTATATTGGAAACCCCATAGAACATCG
This sequence comes from Sabethes cyaneus, assembly GCF_943734655.1. NCBI lineage: Eukaryota > Metazoa > Arthropoda > Insecta > Diptera > Culicidae > Sabethes > Sabethes cyaneus. The sequence goes on along the minus strand of NC_071353.1, from coordinate 106,448,697 downwards.
GACTGTTATGCAAAACATGGCAGTTTAATGCTACTCCCTATTTTGTCCTAAAAATGTAAATCCGCGTACGGTTCAAAACGCACATACTCTCTATGGTTTGTTCAAACTATGAAAGCATTAGAAGCGAAAGTATGCCGAGGAATGCAATATCGCAAGCGGAAAAGTACATTGGACAGCGGTAAGTCGTCGGAAGTCCTCTCAAAGGATTTTGCTTCCTCGCCAATTCCACTTTATATGCATTAGATCTTGTTCGCTGTTCGTCCCCGTTCACCGGCCGACTCTTGCATGATTATTTTTCATTTCCATCCTGTTTTCCACACAGTAGGAACAGTTCGTATACATACTTTTATTTGCCGTGAGCAGCAGCAGCAGCAGCAGTAATCGGGTCTGGGCAGCATCAAGTGCTCTGACTCACTCCTGAAGCACGCCCGGGCGACGCCGGTGCGGTGGTGGCCCAAACGGACGACAGGATAATCTTATTAAATTGGTCATAAAATTAAATTTAAGTAGAGCGGGAACGGTTCTAGGGGGTGGCATCCGGTGCGCCTGATTTGTGCAGGTTCACTCATGGCATAGTTGGGCTAGAAGGCAAAATGCGATTTGAACCAGGCAGAGCAGAGGGAGAAACAAGAGCAGCAGCACGATTGTACTTTTTTCCTATGTCCGGAAGACGACGAACTGTGATGAACCCGTCGGATCAGGATTCCTGCCGGAGGACTCCTGATGGTGACAATGATGATGAGGATGACCAGTTGAAAGCACGACGAAGCTTAGAAAATAGGGATGCAAAAGGATTACTCCGTTTATCAGATTCTTTCACGGTTGACAATCATTTTTTTTTCCTGCGTTCTGATCTCGGATCCGCAGGGTATGATGGTAGCACTGACTGAGGAAAAAACACTCCAGCTGAGTTTGTCCATTGTTCCGTCATCAAATGCCGTTGAGAGTGACCGCATCGTCGTCAGCAGCAGTCGAAACGGCATTAGAGCAGCCCGGAGCGGATGGCCTAAATAGATTACCGACGAAAGAATGCGCCTGAAAAGTGAATGCGGGCCGGGTTAGAAAACCCTTGACTACGCAAACAGGCCTTCTGCTGCCGGTAGGCTTATGCAAATGACATCGATAAGAACGAGGACCTTTTTGTGTTCGTTTTGGCTGAAATTGGATTCCATCGGTTAGATGAGATAAATATCAGAACCTTCCAAACGTACCTCTAGACGACAAGGAAAGGTGCTTTAAATGCAATTCTTTTTAGAGTTCTCTGCCTATAGTTGGCAAACTAGCGCAAAATATCGAATATCAAAGCAGAAGCTAAGTTCAAACTTACACATAAAAGATAGCACCTGTTGTAAATCCGCGGATTTCGTCAGTCAGCAGAGTTGAAGCGGAAAATTCACACCGACTCTCGTAGCTGCTTTGAAACCCGGCAGGTAAGCGGCGAGAATCGCGTCACGCTGAATAACGCTTGATGCATGTCTTGAATGTTTTATTCATCGTGCGGCTAGCAGAAGGACTACGGCGGCGGCATCGGCCGTGGCGGCACCTTTTCACAGCACTAGAATGAGTAGCGTGCAATAAAAGCTGATGCAGCCCGGCCAAAGTACGGTGCGTTGCGTTGTTCTTTCGTTCGTTGCTCATGCATCAAATCAAAATATTAAGACAACAGGCAGTCAGGTTCTGTCAGGCTGTCAGAAGAACGGCTGCACAGTTGGTGCGAAAAAGCTGCGTTCATTTGAATAGCAATAAAGTGAAACAGGCTGCACGTAATGGATCGGGAATGGATCTGCGTGCCTGTGCCTTCCGTGGAAGTCGATTCGGAAGGAATTTTGAATTAAATAATTTAAAGTTGTTCATGTTTCATTATTATATACACTACAGCAACGTTAAAGTGATTCCATGGCTGAAACCCCCATTTTAAACCACTTAACAGTAGAAAGTACTTTTGTTCTACCATTGCATTTACAATTCAAGATGGAACAACATTTACCGAACATTTTCAAAATTAGCATAAATTTTGGGTGAAAAGGTCCGAAATTTGTATAAAATGTTATACACAGTAAAAGTATTGTGTTAGGGTATGTTGCTGCTTCGTCGTAATTGCCTATTCCCGTCCTATCCAACACAAATTATTAAAAATATCAGCCTTTTTTAGACACACAATGCAAAATTAGTCGTGGGTTCGAATCTTAGTAGAATCAGGCCATTCGATGTTAAGTGACTTTAGCATGGGTTTATTCCCAGGCCCCTCCTCATCCTTCCTTCTGCATTCTGCATTTACTAACAATGAAAGCTTCTTGCCAGGGCAAGTTGTAAGAGTGGTACTTCCTTGAGGTGCGAGTGAAGCGTCTTGTTTAAGGGCAAATTATAGCTTGTTCCGCTTCCTGGTTCTAGGAACGAGATTGGTGATGCATAAGTAGTAAGGAACACATACATACACACATACACACCCTCACTGTGTGCTTAACTCTGCTTTACCGACCATGAAGCCTTTAGCCGGGGCTGGTTTTAAGAATGATACTTGCACGAGGTGCGAATGAAGCCTCTTGTCCAAGGACAAATTATAACTAGTCTCCGCACTACCTGGCTCTAGAGCTAGATTGGTTGAAAAGTAGTAAGAAGCGTAGAGGGAAAAAGGGGTGAAAACACACCGACAGTTTAAGCACGGATAATAAGCAGTTCGCCCACTCTACAGCGAAATTGGAATAACAACGAAGTGCGAAACAACACCTGGATAAGATCAGAATAGATCAAAAATGCTGGTCCTAGTGATAATATCCACACACACACACACACACACACACACACACACACACACACACACACACACACACACACACACACACACACACACACACACACACACACACACACACACACACACACACACACACACACACACACACACACACACACACACACACACACACACACACACACACACACACACACACACACACACACACACACACACACACACACACACACACACACACACACACACACACACACACACACACACACACACACACACACACACACACACACACACACACACACACACACACACACACACACACACACACACACACACACACACACACACACACACACACACACACACACACACACACACACACACACACACACACACACACACACACACACACACACACACACACACACACACACACACACACACACACACACACATACACACACACACACACACACACACACACACACACACACACACACACACACACACACACACACACACACACACAAAATCATACGCGATCAGTCAAAGTGAGCTAAGATCTATTTAAATGCTTTTTATTTATTAAAAAATTTCTACCAGCCAAATTTCCTACGTTTTTTCGTGCGACGAAGAAAATGTCTACTAATCGTTTCAGTTTCCGCAACGCATTATCATTATTCTGCAGCCGGGGAAACTTGCGTAACCAGTAGAGATGCCAATACCGGGGGGTATTTTGAAAACCGGTTTTTCGGTATTGATAAATGCAATACCGGTAAAACCGGTAAAAAACCGGTAAAAGTTAACATTTGAAAACTGCATTTAAAAATTATATGATTTGAAGAGAATCTTTCCATAGTCAATGGTAGTCAATTCTTTTTGGCATAACTAATTGAACTAGTTCATCAAAATAATAATATTTAACAATGCGAAGAAAATTTACCGTGTCATCTTTTAAACGAGAACAAATTTTAATGAAAATCTTCCAGAGGCAGAGAATCTTCATTCGGTGTCCACAGAGAAAGAAAGAACAATTCCTAGTGGTAAATTAGAAATGTGGCTAGGAAAACCCTTGTTCAAGAGTTTACTGAATACTGACATTTATGATAAATTATAACTGAAAGTTCAGTTGTTTTGGTTCCTCTGCCTACTCAGTTTCTGAATTTATTCCATTGACTTTTAAAATAATAAAACCTTGCAATATTTTGTTATCAAAATATCCTTGAAGCCTTGAAAAATATTATAAAGTCATCACAAATAGTGCGGTTAATTATAAAACGAATAAATTTAAATCTACGAGCTCTCTCTGAAATTCTACCGATACAGTAACCCGAACAGCAGTTGTGCGGTACCTGAAAGGTGTTCCGAGAGTAGTTTTAGAGTTCGTTGTTCGTAAAGTTTGCAATTTTTTCGGTACAGCAATTCGACAGCAGCAGGCTGGTTCTAGCACTGCGACAAAATCTTCTTTCTTCACGAATTCCTCATCGCTTAAGTAAAGCGTATCGTTGCTTCTCAGATCGGACTGAAACGATCGAAGCGATGATTGAAGCCCGCAGAATTGTCTCAGCCCTGCCAATAGGTTATTCTTACTAAACATAAAGTTATTTCTACTCCAGTTTGTTCTAGCATCCGAAAGAATTTATTTTCCCTGTTGTGTTCTGACATTTCTCTAGAGTTAACAGTACTCTGTTAACTGAAGATTTTCTGAACAGCTTCACTGATATTTCTTCTATTTCGCCATATTCTTAATTATTTGGCGTATACAAGCAAGAAATCGGACCTACTTTGCTCTTCGCAAAACGCTACGATCAAGAAGCATACGCCGCCGTACCAAGCAGACAATGTACCAAACCCTTATTTAACCGGTAGTTCTTTACGGACTTGAAGCTGTGACATCGCTCACGGTGGAAATACGCGCCCTTGTCGTGTTTGACCGAAAGATGCTGCAGATGATATTTGGTGGAGTACAAACTGGAAGCAGAGAGTGGCAGAGGCGTATAAATCACGAACTAAAGGCATTGCTCGGGGAGATTCATCGTACAGCTGACGAAAATCGGTAGGCTACGGTGGGGTGGTCACGTCGAAGACGCCGGAAGACAGTTCTCTTCAACGACCTCATCGGCACCAGGAACAGAGGGGCTCAACGTGCAAGATGGCTCGATCAAATTAATGACTTCTGAGACAAATGGGAAATTGGCGACGAGTAGCCCATGGAGTGCAAAAAAATACCGAAAATACCGGTTTTTGATCGTGGAAAAACCGGTAATTCGGTATTGGAAAATAGCCCGGTAATACAGGTAAAACCGGTTTCGGTAAAACCGGTATAGCATCCCTAGTAACCAGCAGAAATTTTTGCAGAATAATATTTGTCATGCCGTCCTACACAAATACATACGCGCTAATTTCACAAACGTTGTTGTGATCTTTGGTCCGATCGATGAAAAATTTTGATAGACGGATTTTAAAACGGTACGACGAATTTAAGAAATAAAGTCAGTTGCGTAATTTCAATAAAATGCTTTGATAATCGCATTTTAGTAAATTCAAAGTGCACGGATCGGAAGGTAAGTGTGTTTGAGTGAAATCAGCAGAAGAACTTTTGTCGAATTCATTAAATCCATCCAAGAAATGATGGAAATTAGATTGACTTTACTTACTACGACGGGAATTAGAATTAAACCCTACAAAAAGTTGAAATTAAACGAAGAGATTTGCCTGGAAAGAGCGTGAAATACAGCTCTGGCACTCTCAAGCCCCTACCTAGCGCCTGCTCGTAGATCTCTAACGATGACAACCGATGGTCATACTTTGAAATGCTTCATGTACATATTTTTAAGTGAGGAAAACTGTAGCAATAATGTAGGTACTAATAATGATGTACATCCCGTGGCACGGTGTGAGACTCTAACTCCCGAAAAACCTCGCTGCTCCTAGCCCGAAAACTTCCCTCCCAGGACCGTTATGAGGCGACTACTTCTAGGTTTAATTGAAACGAATAAATCTTGGCCTATTGGACGGGAAAGGCTTGTCGCTTTTTTCCAACGTCCGTTGGATTACGTTGAAACTATATTCATTCGAGACAAGATTTTTATATCAGTTGATAGAATAATATTTACTGAATATCGGCATGTATTTTGGTCTTAATGAAAAGCTACTAAATTTGAGTTATAGTGGCGAGAAATGATGAAGTCGCTGCGGCTAAATTGGGCCCATTTTCTATAGTGGTATCTGTGTTTTTTAAATCCGACCGGCCGAAAATGCCTGCACAAGGATTATATGTTTGTTTTGGATAACGTGTCGGTGTTGCCTAGGTACCGGTTCATTGAAGATAACTAGTTTTACAGTGACAACAGCTTGCTGCTGGCGCTAGTGTATCATTGAATCGTACATATACATTAGCACCAGAAGCAAGTGGTTGTCACTCAAATATTATCTGTGTCAACACGATAGAAGAGTTTCAGGCGCAACTGCATCACATCTTGGTAGTAGTGTAAATAAAGCACCAAATGCTGAAATTAAAAGCAAACTGCTAGTGAATGAAAATTGAATTATATTTTCATATCAGAGGGGAATTTTTGTGTTTTTCCGTGATAAAAAGAAGCAGAATTATTCTGTGACACCATATTCACAGCTGTTTAGTTGCTAGAATATCGCTATCGCTGCTATCGATCGTGAAATTTCCGTTGTCTAGTGCACTAGCTGACTAGCAGAAACATTTTAGGTGGCTCTAAATGGTCTGTACCCAACAAATATTTTTGTTGAATAACAGATTATCAAGCGCTTGTTTACTGGATATTAGCTGTATAATGGTTGAATAAACTGCTCTTCACAAAAATGTTTGTTTGTTGGGTAACTTGCTAATTCATTATCAAGTTTTGATGCAAACTTAAAATCAATCGGAAAAATAATATTGTTTAAGCATTTCTGTGTCATAATGTGAAACAAAATGGATCTAAAAATAATTTCATAAATTGTTATTCAAGATATAAGTAGTATTGGTTGCCTTCAAGCGGCTCTCCCACCTGCTCTTATCGTTGCTGCTGATACGTTTGTATGGCGATTATTCGACTCTTATTCCACACTTCCTCTTTGGGCAACATTCATTCCACTCTTATTCAATTCTTTCACCACACTTGCTCTCAGCAATGCTACTGATACGTTTTCGCAACGCTCATTTCACACTTGTTCCATTTTTCTTCCACACTTTCTCGTAGCAACGCTGCTGATACGTTTGCGCAACATTTATTCCAATCTCACCCAACAGTTGCTCTCAGCAATGCTGCTGACACGTTTGCACAACGTCTATTCGACATGCATTTTCCTGGTAGCCTTTAAGCGACCAGTATTCCACACCTGATCTTGGCTGTGCTGCTGATACGTTTGCACAACGTTTATTCGACTCTTATTCCATACTTACATAACAACATATAGTTGATTAAAAGCTAGAAAAAAATCAGAGGGGTTGTATACAAGACACGACCGCATATATAGGTGACGCAGAACTACGTTAGTCTCTTTATAATGATAGTAGCATGTATTCATGCTTGTAATCATTCGATTCTTCATGTATACATGCTATATGCAACATATATACATGCTACATGCGTTGTATGTAACATTTATCAAAGTAGTAACATTGCATACGTTCAATTATCAAAAGATTGTGCATTTGAAAACAATTTAACAAAATCAAGAACACAAACTATTGCTTTCCTGCTACCTTATTGAAATTAAAGATTGTTTTTATTACCCATAGTTCCCCACGTTGAAGGGATTTTACCAATTCAATCCTATTTAATCAACAGCACATCTTTTCACTACACTTCTAATGGAACGGCAAGCATGCGTATTCATACAAAGTCGTATTATAACCGAACACTACAGCCGTAGTACATTTTTCCAACACAGATATCAAATTCGCCGAGGTTTAATCGTCTCGCAGTAAAGAATTTGCGTTCTGATGGGACAACGAGCTTGTGTCATTTTTTCTGGCACACTTCCCTAACACAGACATCAAATTGGACTAGGTTTAATCGCGTTCGTAAGAAATCTGTTGGCACGAGGGGGCTTTGTCACTCTTTCTGGCGTACTTCCCAAGCAAGGACATCAAAATGGTCTAGGTTTAACCGCGGTGTTAAAAAATCTCGTTGATATGAGGGAACTTGGTCACTTGTTTTGGCTTACTTCCCGAGCACAGATATCAAATTGGTATAGGTTTAGATCATCACAAAGAATCTTCCAACCAATCACGAAGCGAGAATTCTGGTAAAGCATAGGTTCATTATTTTCCATTTTTCAATAGTTCAACATCAAGAACCCATAGTTTTCTTCATTTGGGTCAATTCTTAGAAGATTTACCGATCGATTGGTGTAAGAATATTGAAAATCGATCGGAAAACCGCTGAGCTATTAGCGCTCAAAACGTTTCATTTTTCGTGACGCTCGCATTTTTCGATTTTTTGGAATGACACCCTATCTCAAAACTTGCCGTAAGACGTAGTCCTACGTCAAAATATTGGATATGACGTTTAAACAACAGGTAATTCAGCAAATTCGCTAATTCAGCACCGAATGCTACCACACAACTATTATTCAACATCTGCTTGTTTAAATACTGCCGTTTTGTTCCTTGGGATGTTTCGATTTTGTCAGCCCCATGTTGAATTTTGGGCTGACGAAATGGGGAAACTGACAAATTCGGGAATTTTTTTTGCGGTCATCCTTTCCTTTTGCCAAATTGCATCCATATACTGCAAGAATTTGTTCGGAACTATTGTCTTGCTCGTTCACTTTGACTCAATGTTGAATTATTTGACAGTACCGTCTCAGTCGAGCAAAATTTGACAAAGTTATATATGGGACATTTATAGAACCAGTTATTATCCACAATGTTGCTGAGTAAAGTTTTACTGCATCTTTTGTATTAACGGTGCTACAATGCTTGTGCCTTATTAGTGACCAAATGAATGCTCATTTAGTTACTAATGACGTACTAACATTGTAGCATCGTAATTACAACGGATAAAGCTAAACTTCATTCAGCAAAATTGAAGATGGTAACTAGTTCTACAAATGTTCCATATACAACTTTGTCAAATTTTGCTCGGCTGAGACGGTACTGTAAAATGAATCAAAATTGAGTCAAAGTGGACGAACAAGCCCTGCTTGCTCGGAAACAAAGCTGAAGGGTCATTTGTGCGTGTGACGTGACGCAGCAATTCTCAAAGCGGGGAAAAACAACGACTGTCTCATCCGAGAACAGTTTGCGAGCTGCTTTGCGTCAGTTAGTTGCATGATTTAATTGATCTCTACATTTCTGAAGTTACAAAGGATATGGAAATATTCGAATATGTTCCCGGTCTTTAGGAGTGGTGACCGCCGAAATGTACGAAACTACCGTGGGATAACTAAATAGTTTATCAGCTGCTTGTTGAGTAACACGAGGAACTACATGTCTTCCGATCAGCACGGGTTTGTATCTAATCGTTCTTCTGGATTTTACGACAAATTACCCAGGTAACCAATAAGCATCACCAATGCTATTCAAATGCAAGCTAATAAGCATTTAAGTCGCCATATACTTAAATGCTGTTTTGGCAAAATATATGGCTACTTTACTGCTAACCTTCTTATAGTGCTGAGAATGCTTATTTCCAACTGATTACTGACACGAACAATTTGAATAGAATTTTGGATGCCAGTTTACAACACCTATGCAATCAAAAAGCTAATATACAACAACGTGCAGTATAAAAAGCCAGATATACCAATAATCTTCATGTATACATGCTATATGCAACATATAGAGTAAGGAGGGGTAAAAGTGCGATGCGGGTAAAAGTGCGATTCAATGATTTATCAGTGCGGATTCCGAGTAAATTGACTACATTGGCATGGATGGGTGAGTACTTTGACAGCTTAAATCTATCATAAACATTTGTTGTTTACGAATCATAGTTGCTGAGTTATGGGTAAAAGTTATTTTAGAACGGTTTTGATGTAATATTTCGTTGTACGGCAAATACGACATCAACAGGAGGATATTACTTATTGACAAATTGTAGCAACGATTTACATCATTCAGATATCTCTCTTGAAATTGCGGTGAGAAGAATTTACAAAATAGATTTTGCTTTTCCATAATTTAATCAAACCCCGCCAAGCGCCTAGCGGGGCAAAAGTTCGATTCATTGACGGGGTAAAAGTTCGATTCATGGATCGAGAATCTAACTCATTTTACTGACGGGACGACGACATTATGCAAGTCCTTACGACTTGTAAGCTACTGCGCGCGACGCTGTTCGTCCGTCAGCGTTATAGCCGCGATTCTCAACGGGGTTGTTCGGGGAAAGGTTTCGTTTCTATCACGGAGCGAAAAAATTCGTGTGTTTCAAACGAACTTTTTATAACAACCTAAAAATATTTTTGTTTCAAAACGAAATTCTATTCGAATCAAGAAAATAACAGTTTTGAATTAAAAGTAAAGTAGTCAAATTGAGTTTTCGATGTAAATATTTTCATTTCAATCATACATATCAGTTTGAAACGAAACGAAATTTCGGTTTGTGCGTAAAACAACCATAAATGTGGTTGAAACTACATGTTTACCTTTGTTATAGAGTAAGGATGCGATTTAATGATTTATCGGTGCAGATTCCGAGTAAATTGACTAGATTGGCATTAATGGGTGACTACTTTGACTGCTTGAATCTAACGTAAACTTTAATTGCTTACGAAACATAGTTGCTGAGTTATGTGCAAATGTTATTTTAGGGCGGTTTTGATGTAATTTTTTGTTATACGGCTAATACGATATCAACAGGAGGAAATTACTTGTTAAAAATTTGTAGAAGTGTTTTACATCACTCGCATATCTGCTTTGAAAATACGTTGAAAAGAGTTTACAAAATATATTTCGCTTTTCCATAATTTAATCAAACCCCGTCAAGCGCCAAGCGGAGTAAAGGTGCGATTCACGGACGAGGAAAAAATGTATAGCTAATTATATACAGCTTTTGGCACTATATTACAGATACTAGAAATGGAAGATCTGCAGAAAACTGTGCTCTACAGATGTTGGTCGAAGGAAAACAATGTTTTTCCGCTGATGAAACAAAAAACAAACGTTTGGGAAAGTTTCGATCTGTCGGAGGCTGCAATACACCAGCGCAAAATAGGAAAGGTGTAAATTGAGAATATTCCTTACCGAAACATACCGCAGATTGACGATAATATGGTTTTGTTAGCTACTGTTGTGCTAATTTCATGGATTCGAGCTTCGCACTTTTGCCCCGTGGTAATCTAACTTTTGCCCCGCTAGTGGGGTAAAAGTGCGAATCGGCACTTGATCAGAAGAATGAAGAATTTATTTTCAATAACACTATTATTCCAGATGATTTATAGTTGAATATAAAGACATTGAGTAGCTGCATCACTATAACATATATTTGGTTGTTGTTCTTCTTTATATCTCGCGAAAATTGATGACAACTTCAAACATCGCACTTATGCCCCGCCCTACTCTATGCATGCTACACGCGTTATATGTAACATTTATCAAAGTAGTAACATTGCATACGTTCAATTCTCAAAAGATCGTGCATTTGAAAACAATTTAATTCCTGCTACTTTACAGAAATTGAAGGTTGTTTTTATTACCCATGGTTAACCACGTTGAAGGGATTTTACCAATTCAATCCTATTTTATCAACAGCACATCTTTTCACTACACTTCTAATGAAACGGCAAGCATGCGTATTCATACATTTGGTATATTTATTAATCTTCGACATAAAGAACATCGCACAGACATAAAACTTATCTAACTAATTAAATATTACAGATTCTTAGCCTAAATACATGTTTTGACAATCCAAAATCGAACAAGTAATAAATATCATTAAAACGACTACAGCAAACTTCCAGCGGGTTATTCATTCCATAATTAGTCCGATGATGCAATTGTCGAAAAAACTCACTTTGGCGAATCACTCGGGAAGGCACATTGAAGCGTAGTTTGCTCAGTATATCCGCACAGTCGATGTTGCCTGCTAGGACGTCGAAGATTAACATTCGTTGTAGGAATACTCGCCGATTTGACAACGTTTGTAGGCCGATTAGCATGCAGCGACTTTCATACGGTGGTAGATTTATCCTATTCCTCCAGCCAATATTCCGAAGAGCGTATCGAATAAATTGCCTTTGCACACGTTCGATTCGGTTGATGTGGACTACATGGTACGGTGCCCACACTTGCACTCCGTACTCTAGAACACTGCGCACGAGCGAGCAATACAGGGTCTTCAAACTGTAGATATCAGCAAAAAACTTTGTATTTCTTTTCAGGAACCCCAACATAGCGTATGCCTTAGCCGTGACAGCGGAAATGTGTTCTACGAACCTTAGTTTGCTGTCAATCAGAATTCCCAAATCCTTCACAGTCGTCTTACGTTCCAAGCTAGTTGCTGCCATGAGGTAGTCAAACACAATTGGTGCACGTAACCTGGTGAATGATATTATGCAGCATTTGTTCACGTTTGCTTCCATTCCGTTCAGACTGCACCAATCCATGAGCGTGTTGATATCCGATTGAAGTGCGCAACAATCTGTCAGCGTCGTAATTACTCGGTAGAATTTGAGGTCGTCAGCGTATAATAATTTTGGCGACTTTAATTTCCAACATAAATCGTTAATAAATAAAACAAATAGCAATGGCCCCAGGACGCTGCCCTGAGGTACACCGGACTGAATTTGGAATGGGGTAGAGCAGACACCGCAAACCTTCACTGTTGAGCTCCGATCCGTAAGATAAGACAGGATCCATTGTGTTATCCATTCGGGTAACCCTATTCTTTTGAACTTCTCAACCGCCAGAATATGTGGAACCTTGTCAAAAGCTTTGGCGAAATCGACATACACCGCGTCGATCTGTTGTCGTTTTTCCATTTTGTCCACAAGAGTCGAAACGTAACTTAGCAAGTTTGTTGTGGTCGAGCGTTTTTTCATAAAACCATGTTGATCTGTAGCAATTATGGATTTAACAGATTGGTACAGTTCATCGTGCACCATACTTTCAAACACTTTAGGTAAACAGCTAAGAATGGAAATCCCACGGTAGTTCTCCACCTCGTTAAGAGAACCAGATTTGTGAATCGGTGTGATTGAGGCAGATTTCCAAATGGTTGGAAAGTACCCCTCTGCGATCGAACGGTTAAATATGATACTGACAGGGTACGCTAGAGCACCAGCACAATTTTTTACGAAGAACGGTGGCAGCTCATCAGGACCGGGTCCTTTTGATCCATCGATGGATTGCAGCTTAAGCAGGACATCGTGGGGCGAAAAATTCATTCGAAGCATATTTACATCATACTGCGGAATACTGTCCAAGTACGCTTCAGACAAAGGTGGTGAGTTATTACTTGACACACTTTGATAGAAAGACGAGAACATATTCACGGACTCCTGTAGCGTGGTCGCATCGATTCCCTGGTAACGCATGTTTTCCGGTATCCCTTTTGTAGATTGACGGTCTTTAACGTAGCTCCAGAACGATTTTGGGTCAGCTTTTACATTTCCTTCTATGCGACGAATGTAATCGCGAAAGCTTGAAGCGTTCAAAGAGTTGAATTGAGCCTCAATTTCACGCATTTCAATTTTTCGCGACTCACTCCGACACTTGAAGTAACGCTTTCTGGCTTTCCGAAGACGATTTCGAAGATTCCGAAGGTTAGCATTCCACCACGGCAGATTTTTGCGAAATTCACGTTTCCTTTTTGTTAACGGTACATTTGTTCGAAAGATTCGAAAGAGCTCTTCGTAGAAACGGACAACTACATCATCAATGGATCCAATAGCTAATAATTGATCCCAGTTCACTTGTTGAATTAACTCCTTCAGCCGTGCCATATCACATCGATGGAAATCAAAACTTACAATTTCTTCTTCTTTGTGATTACGCTCAACATTTAATTTTAACACAATTGGCATGTGATGACGGTCAATTTTCAGCAGTGGTATCGGTGGTTCAAAAATATCTGCACAGGCTGTACTACTTGTAAAAACCAAATCAAGCAACCTGCCATTGTCATTTACAAAGTAATTCTGCTGTTGCAGACCCGTAATTAACATAGATTCAACTAGTGCTAACTCAGAGTCATATTATAACCGAACACTACAGCTGCAGCACGTTTTTTCAACACAGATATCAAATTCGCCTAGGTTTAATCGTCTCGTAGTAAAGAATTTGCGATCTGTTGGGACAACGAACTTGTGTCACTTTTTCTGGCACACTTCCCTAACACAGACATCAGATTGGACTAGGTTTAATCGCGTTCGTAAGAAATCTGTTGGCACGACGGGGTTTTGTCACTCTTTCTGGCGTACTTCCCAAGCAAGGACATCGCAATGGTCTAGGTTTAATCGCGGTGTTAAGAAATCTTGTTGAAAGGAGGAAACTTTGTCACTTGTTTTGGCTTTCTTCCCAAGCACAGATATCAAATTGGTTTAGGTTTAGATCATCCTAAAGAATCTTCCAACCAATCACGAAGCGAGAATTCTGGTAAAACATAGGTTCATCATTTTCAATTTTTCAGTAGTGGAACATCAAGAATCCATACTTTTCTTCATTGTGACCAATTCTTAGAAGACTTTCCAATCGATTGGTGTAAGAATATTGAACCGATTGTTTGATTATCATAACTCCTGCTTGCAATAAATTTCCACTAACGCATTTAACGTAATTATATGTTCGGTAAATTGGAGTACCGATAACCGCTAATCAGGCACAGCTTGTTGCAACGGACCAACCGGAAAGCCTCAGCAGCTATGCGATCAACGAAACCATTCGTGTGTGGTCCTGAATCACGATGAAATACCACTCCAGGTGGCCAGCTGCAAGCTGCAAGACGTAGGATGCTTCATGCTTCTCATCGTTTCGTTGTCGCGAGCAGCATATATCCTCCCAATTCCAGAACTCCTGTCGCCAGATATTCCATCACGGCAGCGAAATGAGTGCTTCAGCTCCAACACACGGTCACACGGTCAGCCGCCGATGAACACGTGCACGAGTTGAACGTGACTCCCGTTTGCCCTGGCAAACGATGTTAGCACTAGCTCAGCTAGCGTTTGAATAATGCTGTTCACCGGCTTACCACGTGTTATGTACCAGAGCAAGCGACAAGAAACGACCACACCCATTTTTCATGGTCCTTCATTCTATCATCTACGTGAAATAAAATATAGAGCATTTCAATTTCAGTCTGAACAAAAGAGCAAAGTTGCCAAAGAAAAATTACGCTACGCATTATTACTGTAGCATTGGTGATGGATAAATTTGTGTTGCTAAGATGCAAAAGATGTTACTAAAACTCTTTCATTTGATTAAATCCAATTTCATTTATTTTGACGCTTGGCCGAACACATTTACTTGGAGCTAGTATATTTGTTGGCTGCAACCAGCGCAACCAGCGTCCAGCAGCAACAAGCGAACAGAAGCGCGAGAGGTGATCGGTTAAAATTATTTGATAAGAAGCGAACAATCAGATCAATCTAAGTTAAATAGAATTTAAATCAGTGAGTGAAAATTCCTCAAATCTTAATGAACATATGTTTCGTTCTTAAAAGAACGGATTTCGACGTGATATGCTGGAAATTTAGGCCTTCTTTTCCGTCTTTTTGGGCAGCAACAAAACAGTTCGCATGTTCGGAAAGACACTTCTCATAGCAGTGGTGACACGAGACAGCAATTTGTTCAACTCTTCGTTGTTGCGGATGGCCAGTTGCAAGTGAAGATAATTCTGATCGTTTCGTTGTCGCGAGCAGCATATGTCCAGCCAATTCCAGAACTTCAGCAGCCAGATATTCCTTCACGGCAGCGAAACGAGTGCTCCAGCTCCAACACCTCGCTTGGTGAATTTGAATGTCTTCGTTGCCTTATCCGTGGGAAGCAGCAACAGCTGAAGCTCAACAATTTTCGATCGGATTCTATAGGGCGTAAATTAAATACAATCATAAGGAAGCTTAACCCATAGCTTATATCGTATATATTTCTGTCATCCGTGCTAGGGAAGCACTGACGAGGGAAGGCAAAAATACGAAAATAATTCAAATTTCCAAAATCAATTCAAAAACAAAAAATCTTTCAAATTCAAGCTCAAAAACAAAATCAATAGTTTTCTATATTTTCAATATTTTCAATCGATTTCCCGATCAATTGGTGTAAATATCTTGGAAATCTATTGAAAATTGACTGAATTATAAGCCAAAGCGTGAAAACGCGTTTCTACTTTGATGACGTCATTTCCAACAACCAATCACGAAGCGAGAATTCTGGTAAAACATGGGTTCATTATTTTCAATTTTTCAATAGTTCAACATCAAAAATCCACACTTTTCTGTATTTGGTTCAATTCTTAGAAGATTTTCCAATCGATTGGTGTAAGAATATTGAAAATCGATTGGAAAACCGCTGAGCTATTAGCGCTCAAAACCTTTCATTTTTTGTGACGCTCGCATTTTTCGATTTTTTGGAATGATACCCTATCTCAAAACTTACCGTAAGACGTAGTCCTACGTCAATAATTCACAAATTATATTTCGCTTTTCCGTAATTTAACCTAATTCCGTCAAGCACTTAGCGGGGTAAAAGTGCGATTCACGGACGGGGCAAAAGTGCGATTCATGGACGAGTCAAAAAAGTATAGCTAATTATATACAACTTTAGGCACTATATTACAGATACTAGAAATGGAAGATCTGCAGAAAACTAAGTGCTCTACAGATGTTGGCCGAAGCAAAACAATGTTTTTCCGCTGATGAAACAAAACACAAACGTTTGGAAAAGTTTCGATCTAACGGAGGCTTCAATACACCAGCGCAAAATAGAAAAGGTGCAAATTGAGAATATTCCTTACCAAAACATACCGCAGATTGGAGATAATATAGTTTTGTTAGCTACTGTTGTGCTAATTTTATGGATTCGAGCTTCGCACTTTTGCCTCGCTAGTGGGGTAAAAGTGCGAATCGGCACTTGATTAGAAGAAAGTAGAATTTATTTTGCAAAACACTATTACCGCAGATGATTTATAGTTGAATGTAAAGACATTGAGTTACTGCATATGAATATATGAATATATGGTACTACCACCTGCCTTAGCAGAACATCCGTTCATAGCAATGAGCCTATCATGTCAAAAAGAGTTGAACATATTCAACGATTGGTCATGCTTCCCAACTCTTGTATGAAGGGCCAAAAGGGAATTGGTCGATAAGCAACATCGCTTACACGTACCAGGGAGTTAGAGAATCTCCTTCCAAGGGCTAAGTCACCTGAGTCAATCGTTGAATAAACCGTCTTAATGCAGAATGACTCCAGCAGGTGGGGAGAAGAGCCCGCTCATTATCCACGATGTGTTGTTAATCGGGCCAAGATTAACCCTAGAAAGTTGACTGTTTCACTCTCCCTAGGCCCACCGCTTCAAACAAGTGCTCTGATGGTCCCTCCCTCTTCCCGATTCTAGTTTATTTATGAAATGTGGTATATATGCGTAAAAATAGAACAATCTCACCAGCAGTCCTTCGAATGGAATAGAGTTGCGTCCTTTACTTTCCATAAATGCTTCTAATAATTAATTTGATTTTTCTTCTGGTATTCAATATCCATGTGCAGTATTAACACACGTATTGGCCAAAGTTTTCACTATAAAGCAGTAAATGCTTCATAATCTAAAACGAAAAAAATAATTAAAATAACTTATATTATGCTTACCAGATCGTGTGGCTCCACCTTCTGCCCAAAACCTCGATTATGAGCTCAGGCAGCCGGGAACCACACAGTATCGCACCTCCTAGCTTGGCTACTCAATAGAGCATTACCGGGTATGGCCACGTGGAGGCGCTAGGTAGGGGCTTGGGATAGCTAGAGCTATATTGGACGCTCCTCATTTGCCTTCCCCATTTCATCCCAAAAGACATTGAGTTACTGCATCACTATAAAATATATTATGTTGTTGTCCTTCTTTATATCTCACGAAAATTGATGACAACTTCAAACATTGCACTTATGCCCCACCCTACTCTATAGTAACTATTAGCATTCGAAATCTTTTATTCTAATGTTACACTTCTATTTTCATTTTTACGAAGTGCTTCTCGGTATAGTAAACAAAGACGTGCTAGAAATATTACATTCTAATAAGCCAACCTAATTGATGATTGCGGAATTATTTCGTGCTGTTGAATTGTGAACTAAATTACATTTTCAAAGATTTTTTTATATCTAGTGCCTAGACATGACGGGCACGATAACTATCAATATAATAATTGTCGCTTGTTTTAGAACACTGATTACTCCCCAGTTGACTGGAAAGCACCAACTATTAAAAACAAACTTGCTGCACCACGACGAGACTTCGGATGTATTTGCGTGCAGTTTTTTTTTTTCGACAATTCGAGGTGTTCTTTACGGGGCATCCAGCTGTGAGCGCCCGGTTGGAAAACACACGCCAATCGCTGAGGCCGACCCGAAGAAAGTATTTCCAAACTACAGTTAACAACTATTTCATTCTGTTTGCAATATTTCGCACACAACAGTCTTGATTACGCTATAAACTTCAAAAGGTGTAATTTACGACAACTCCAGCAGCGAGAAGAATACGAACGGCATCGGGCAACCTGAAGTCATCTAGTGTATAGTTGGTACACGCAGATACCGATTCCGACGGTAAATACAATGTTGTAAAATACTCGTCTCTCCCCACATCACCTCACCGCCACGCTGCGCACTTTGAATGACCGAAAGAAACATATATTTTATGCAAATGCCGATAAATTTCCACTCAAATGGGGTAGTCAAGCTTTATTTACAATCAATGTTCGAGTCGGGTGCTCGTAAATTATTGTTTCGTACGAATGGTTTGCTTTCCTCCATATTGAATCCATTACGACCTACTAGTAGCAGCCACCAATTTGCGGATGTAGAATTTCGGCAAGTATCAAATACCGGAGAGTTCTCCGAAGTTGGTTCAACCAGGAAGCACAGCTATCAACACCGGCACCGAACCGTACTGTTATTCGTCACGCCTGACCTGTCAAAATGTGCTTCTTCCGCTTCAAAGATTCGAGTGAAATGAAAAATTAACAAACAAATCTCACCCTCCTCTACGGGAATCGACTGCCACCCACTTCTGATCAGATCAGGCGCGAAGATAAAAGGTTTCCCGCAGTGTGACCAATCTCCGATGCACAAAATAACCCCAGTTTTATCCGCCAACAATGACTTCATCCCTCGACTAAGGGGCAAAGCATATCCTTAGACGTTGTAACGAAAAATTGATAAGTTTCCTATCACGTGAACTTTGAAAATCTAATAATCGTACCGCAGCCACAACGGTGGCAACGGCACTGATCAAACTGGATGGGAGGGTGCGTTCGTAAATGGTTTCTGCTTCAAACTCGTTCAATTCGACAAGGGAAATTAAAAACCATTAAATGGAAAATTAAACTTCCAGCCGGTTTGCTCGACCGAAGAATTCCAACGCACGGCGAGAAGGTACACAGGAGCTATCATCGAAGCTTCTCCAGATTATGGTTCCGGTAGAGTAAACAATAACTTTTATTGTTACAATACAACCCTGGCGTTTTTTTCTTGTTGTTTACAAGTGGGGGTGAAAAATTCCAGATGCATACCACTAGACTTAGGCATGAAAATAACAGTTTCTTTGATCGAACAGGAACAGGAAAGCCTTCGTCTAAGGGTTGCAAATTAATGCAAAGTGCACAATCGTGTGTACAGTGGAGTGCGGTGGTTGAACGCCTCCCCGTTTATGATTGCTAATGCGATACACAATAATTATTTTATGAAAAATCTATTCCAAACAAACAATAAACAAGTAATTCTATTTGTGAAGCACACTGTTAATGCGGTGAACCTTAAATTACTCAAAGATGGTTAAGAAGAGCATGTAATATCTAATAATATCACAGCCTATCTAATATCATTTCACAGCCATCAGTTTAGAGCAGGGCCCGACAACATCGCTTTCAATTGCTAATTGTCACTCGACAATGAAGCAATGAAGCTTCGGTTTCAACTGAAGCACCACCGCTTCGCTTCAAAGCTGGCTTTAATCTGCGTCAGTAAAACAAGTTTCACGTCAGCATGACGATCGGTTTTTGAGCTTCATTTTCACTTGCCTAACAAACATTCAGTGGAGTAGAGTAGAAGGTCAGTAACTTTTAACGCAAATGAATTGAATTTGAGTAACATTTCCTACAATATAACGCATGTAATATTTAACCTAGTCAACATCGACCAATCGTGTTCGTGCCTGACTTTCAGTTGTCGTCACTTGAAACAGTCACCAACTTCAGCTGGCGCTTGCTTGAAACATTCTGTTCAACAAATGAGACCAGTCTCTTCATGTAAGGTGCAAAGGTAAGAGAAAGTCAGCGTCTTTTATTTTTTTCGACTATGCCGGGTTCTGGTTTAGAACACAAGAAAATTTGCGGGGCTAGTTGTACGATCTTCGTTATCGTCGTCAGCAGCTTAGAGCCGGGGTGGTTCGTGCTGTTTTAAGCTTCATTCAACTCGATCTTGGGTTATTCGTCGCCCATTTCCCAGGCGTTTCTGAAGTTGTAGTCCACCGTCCACAAGGGCGCGTATGTCTTCAGTGCGCATTGTCAAATCCCTAAAAACTATCGGTCCAGAAGGGGGTTTATACATTGTCAGCTACGTACGGCGCCTTATGCCTCTTGATCGTGCCGTTTCACGAAGTAGTAGGCTGCTTGACTACGTTGCTGGATCTCCTCATTTGTGCTGCTGTCCGTAGCCACCAGCAATCCCACATTCTCGAGCTCATATACCACTTCTGGTTCGTCGCTGCCAACAATTGCCGTCCGCGAAAAGCGCACGTTGCTCTCGTTTGAGCCTCTTCCATACATGCATTTGGTCTTCGACGGATTTATTTTAAACCCAATCCTCCTAGCCTCCGCTTTCAGTCTAGTGCAAATGACCTCCGCCGTGACAAAGTTTCTGGTTTTAATATTAAAACGCGTACCCTGCGTAGTTTTCTACATTTACTGAAAATCTAACTTATTTTTTCGATATCCGCTTGGCGAATTACCCCCTCAAGAGCGATCTTGAAAAGCATGTAGGATAAATTGTTAGCTTGTTCCGACCCTGGCCGTGCCTCGAAGATGGTCGGTCCAATGGACTTTTACAGCCTCTCCCAGCCGACTAGGGCCAACACTCCAACCACCCGTGGATGGAAGACATCATACTTCGATCCCGAAGTATTTGTGGAAGCGATCCGGAGAGTGTGGTGATCGCGGTATGCCCGATCCGAACGCTGATCATTTGGTTGAGGTACTGTCGCGATCGTGTGACGCTACCATGCCTAGGAAAAGTCGACCTAGGTATGGCAGGTCACCGGCTTACTGGTGGACAGATGAAATTGCGGAACTCCGCGGAGCGTGCTTTCGTGCGAGGAGAATTATGCAAAGAGCTCGTTCGGATGAAGGCAGGGCTGAATGTCGAGTAGCACTTGTTGCTGCACGCGCAGCGCTTAAGAGCGGGATAAAAGCTAGTAAACGAGACTGCTTTGAAAGGTTATGTGCTAGTGCCAATGCGAGCCCGTGGGGTGATGCCTACAGAGTCGTAATGGCAAAGACCAAGGGTGTGATGGTGCCCGCTGAGCAATCACCAGAGATGCTGGAGCGGATCATCGAGGGCCTCTTTCCGCGCCACGAGCCTAGGCCCTGGCCCCAGGCCGCTGAGTCGTCCCACGGCCGACGTTCCAGTATCTCAGACCATAGCGTAGGATAGTCGGCCTCCCAGCCGAACATCCAAAGTAACGTGGGCGAAGGCGGTTTGGAGGTCGGGGAGGAAGTGACGGTTACGAACGAGGAACTCATTGATATCGCTAAATCCCTAAAGGTGAGCAAGGCACCGGGGCCAGACGGTATCCCGAATATGGCCATTAAAGCGGCTATTTTAGAGGCTCCCGAATTATTCGGGGCAGTAATGAATAGATGCCTGGAAGCTGGCCACTTCCCGGACAGATGGAAGCGACAGAACCTGGTCCTATTGCCGAAGCCGGGAAAACCTCCGGGTGTCCCCTCGTCATATAGGCCGATCTGTCTACTCGATACTGCCGGCAAGGTGCTGGAGAGGGTTATCCTTAACAGACTCGTACAGTACACGGAGGGTACAAACGGTCTGTCAAGGAACCAATTCGGCTTCCGAAAAGGCAAATCTACGATGGATGCCATCTTGTCTGTCACTAAGACAGCCGAGGTGGCAATCCAGCCCAAGAGGACAGGTATTCGTTATTGCGCAGTTGTCACGCTCGACGTGAGAAATGCGTTTAATAGCGCTAGCTGGGACTCCATAGCCAGCTCACTTCGGAACGTCCAAGTGCCGGTGTCGCTGTACAGAATTCTGGAAAATTATTTCCAGAATCGTGTGCTATGCTACAACACGGAGGAGGGTCAGAAATGCGTTTCAATCACCTCAGGGGTTCCGCAAGGTTTCATACTGGGCCCGGTGTTGTGGAACGTCATGTATGACGAGGTGTTGAAGCTAAAGTTCCCGGTAGGGGTGGTGATTGTCGGCTTTGCGGACGATATCACCTTGGAAGTCTACGGTGAATCTATCAGAGAGGTTGAGTTGACGGCTGCCCACTCTATAAGCATTGTTGAAGATTGGATGCGATCCAGGAAACTGGACCTAGCGCATCATAAAACGGAGGGTATCGTGGTGAACAACCGCAAGTCGGTGCAGCAAGCAAATATCAGCGTCGGGGTCTGCACTATTTCGTCAACGCGGTCCTTAAAACTCCTTGGAGTCAAGGTCGACGACAAGCTCAAGTTCGGGAGCCACGTCGACTATGCCTGCAAGAAGGCTTCCACAGCTATTTCGGCATTGTCTCGTATGATGTCTAATAGCTCTGCGGTATATGGCAGCAAGCGAAGGCTTTTAGCCAACGTGGTCCAGTCCATACTCAGGTATGGCGGGCCGGTGTGGTCATCGGCGTTAGGTACCAAAAGCTATCTAGCCAAGCTGGAAAGCACCTATCGTCTCATGTGCTTAAGAGTGGCGAGTGCGTACCGCACAGTTTCACATGACGCAATCTGCGTCTTAGCGGGTATGATGCCTATTGGTATCATCATCAGCGAGGACGTAGAGTGCTTCAACCAACGTGGAACTAGAGGCATACGGAGTACCACAAGATCGGCCTCGATGATCACATGGCAGCGGGCATGGTCTGATTCCACAAAAGGCCGGTGGACACATAGACTTATCCCGAAACTATCCGGATGGGTCAACAGGCGCCATGGCGAAGTCAACTTCCACCTGACACAGATTCTGTCAGGGCATGGTTGTTTTAGACAGTATCTGCATAAATTTAAGCATGCGGAGTCCCCCGAGTGTCCCGAATGCGCGGACGTTGAGGAAACTGCAGAACATGCTTTCTTCATATGCCCTCGTTTCGCGGGCGTGAGAAGCAACATGATGGCAGTTAGCGGACAGGACACTACTCCGGATAACTTAGTCCAAAGGATGTGTTCTAGCTCAGACGTCTGGGGGGCGGTCAATGCGGCTGCTACCCAGATCGTACTTGAGCTACAAAACCGCTGGAAAGCCGATCAACGACGAATAAACAGCCTAACTACCATAGTCCAGTAGTTATCTAAGAGCGTGCGTCAAGCACAATAGCCCCTCCCTGAAGTAATACCGATAAGGTGGTTCCAGGGGGGATTGAGGCTGGAGACTCGAGTAGGGTTTTAGTGGGTCTGGATCCTCACGCCCCAGTAGGTGGGTCGGGATACCAAACCCCACTCCCTGAGTTGTCTTCTCAGGTGTCTGATAGCAGATTTCCCTACTCGTTAAAAAAAAAAAAGCCTCTCCCAGCCGAGATTCGAACACACAACATACCTCGATGCCCTCTGAGAGGCAAAATTTGAACAGTTGTCTGATTTTATTTCAATTCGATTTTTTTGTCAAATAGCTTTTAACTGAAAATAATTTCCCATTTTTTGAATTAACTGCTTAAAGTTAGGCTATGTCCGATTATTTTTTGTGAAACCCCCCCCCCCCCTCCCCCAAAGAAACTTTTCTGGCTACACCCCTGCAGAGAGTTTATGATTTATAAAACTTAAATACAGTTTACTTCAGTTCAATTTATTGTTTACAAAAGCCGCTAGTGAAATATTTACCACAAAATGTTTTTCAATGTGTATTTTGAGTATTAAAAATGGTCCGAAAAAGTGAACTTTTTTATTGCTGCGGGTGAAACAGACAATTGAACTTGGTGACGTTTACCGTACGCACACATCGACGCGCGATTTGTTATTGCTGTTGTTAGATTTTACCACAGAGAACAGATTAACAGGCTCAAAGGATGTAATCGTTTTTTTGTGTGTAAAATCTGTCGGTGGCGCCCTCCAGAAATAGTTTGCCAAACGCATCAAAAAATTACCATGTACCTTTATCAATATTTCTTTGTGTTCGAGGGGTGCTCTATTGAAGGATTACTCGTAGATTACATGAAAACCTTTTACACACTTTTTGTCGATTACCTGGCAGCCTGTTCTCTGTGATTTTACATTGATTGTACACGTTTGTTTTTGTTTTCCCCCAGTTATACCCCGGTAAAAAACATACGTTTGAATGAAAAACGATAAGTTTTTGTAGCCTTTTGCACTGGGCTTAGCAAACTCTATGTGTGGGGGTAAAATGGATAGGTATTCTAAAACACCCCTACTGAGAGGATATTATTATTTTTGACCATTAACAAACTGAATACGTGAAATATGGTGATGTAGCGTGCAAAAAGTGAAGGGAGCAGTCCCCACTCCCACCAGTGGCAGCCAATCGAAAATGGTTTCACAGCGGCAATGTGAACCAGCATTCTAAAATCTATTTCATGCCTGGCTGCTGCCAATTTGTTTAAAGTCCACATTTGCCGATTAAATTTGCATTATTATTCATTACTAACAAGCAAAATCATGGTTCTACAATTGAAGAAGGGACGGTAGGGGAAAGAAATGAAAATTTTTGGTGAAGAAGGGGAAGAGCGGAAAGGAAAGGAGGGGGGATATTGGTAGCTACGCTTGACAAGTAGTCATTTTGACTCCTACCTTTTGTCCAATGCTGGAAGGTGCATGAGTCGAACCAAGCTATAATCAGAGATTATAACCGGATTCGAACCCACAACACCCGCCAGGGCATGTGGTTCGCTGGTACTTGTACCTTTGAACCATAGAGGCGCTGGACAAAAAGAGACTGCAAAATCCACTTATCAATATAGCGACGCGTTTTGGTTGGGTTATCGACACATATTGCGCCTCTTCCTACATCTATTGCAGATTACCACCGAGCGAGAAGTTTTAATCTAACTGGTTTTTACTGGCAGGACGACGACACTATGCCGGCCCTTACGACTTGCAAGGTACTGCACGTGACGTTGTTCGTCTGTCAGCGTGTGTTAGCCGCGTTTCTCGGCACGGGTTTTCGACGGAAGGCCCCGTTCCAATGAAATAAACTAATCTCAAGTTTTTATTCTTGACCTTGAAATGCGGTCATACATATATAATAATATTTTTTGAAGGAAGTGGCACAATATGTGTCGATAACCCAACCAAAACGCGTCGCTATATTGATAAGTGGATTTTGCAGTCTCTTTTTGTCCAGCGCCTCTATGGTTCAAATGTAGAACCATCGTTTCAAAAAATATTAATATATATATGTATGACCGCATTTCAAGGTCAAGACTAAAAACTTGAGATTAGTCTAACCAAAATCAACAATTTTATTATAATATGTTCACTGACCATCTTACCCACACTAGCAGTTGTCCATTTCACCCCATCATTATACATTTTTTTAAAACGTTCACAATTTAATTTCATATGCAAGTAAAATTACCTATTTTTTCAATGCAGACGTTACTTGAAAAGGTATTAAATCTAAATGCTTCATGTTATGGGTAACATTTTAGAATTAGACCACTCAAAAAGCCTAATTTCGATGGCAAAAAGTAACATCCAAATGCAGAATCACTTCCAATTTTCAGTTTTTCTGTACTTTATCAAAATTTGAAAGTTCTAAATGATGATGGGAACGTTCAGACATTATGGGATAGAAAGATGCCCATCAAAATATTTATGAATTTTAATGCTTAACTGGTAGAATCAACCACCTGTCCGTCTTACCCACCCTGTTCGTATTGTATTGTATTGTATGTATTTGAATATAGGCTTTGAGCCCGTTACCCAATCTTAACCTAGTTACAAAACATAAACATAAAACACACTTCTTAAAATGAATAATACATATAAACAATAAAGACACTAATACAATTGTTCTCTAAAATATAATCTAAGCTTATGTCTAATTGTATCTGGGGTCATATCAATGGTAACAATTTCCTGCAGGGTCTTACCTACAGTTCCCCTATATCAGTATTTTAGAGGAAACTGGTGAGACGATACCTGTTAAAAGTGACGTCCTAGGAATTGAGTGTTCTTCAGAGCGATGGTTTCCGTTACGGATAGGGTGCTTGCCATGGTAGGTACCTTAAACAACCCATTCGCTAGCACCACTGGGCTCAAGGTCGAGACGATTTGGAGCAGGTGCGTTGTAATAGGCATCCCGTGCCCGATAATTAGTACCATTGCACCAAGAACTGTTGTATGATCCCTCGTGACTACAAGTGTGCTGGCATCCACCCAATTGCGATCTATGAAATCCCTAATGACATCAAGCTGATGTATACTAACCATGAAATTCGCCGCAACACCTAACTCGGTTGTCCCAAACGATCGGTCTTCAAACGTATCCGGCAACAAGCTGCGACGTATAACCAACCACGTGTCATGCGCATCAATTGCCGGCTTCCGGCCAACGCAAATGCCGTGTATTCTACTCTTCAACGTCATCGATACGTCTCAAGCCTGCCTCCGGTCAACTTACCAACTCACTAAACGGCTTCCAACTCTTGTTGAGGCCCTGCACCGTCTCATCAATGTCCAACTATATCTAGGACCCACCCGATGCACCTTTGTTATCGTACACTGGTGTTGCATCCAGTGTGACCGCTGCTGCTCATCTTGGGACGGTCGAGCTTATCCAACTTGTACTAAATATACTAAATCCCCGGTCGGTAATGACGTTTAATAACTGACTCGGTGGCGAGTGAAGTACACAATCGTAGGTGGCATTAATGCTCGGCATGAAGCGTAGTGCAACTATAGGCGAAACCACAACGGGCCCCTCTGGTGAAAGACTTCGTAACCGACCACTGCGACATCTTAGCGCCGGTCTTTCGGACTAAGATATCCAGATTGGAAATATCCGCTATATTCTGGATATCATCCTAGCAAACGTGGCATTCTCGCAGTCCCGGAGGTCTACAAGGAGGTTTTATCCTATCGCTATCCCGTTGCGCTCAAGCTGATTGTCTGTACCGATCGACGGTACAGACGTAAACGCTACAATACCTTCAGCAAGCAATTCAGGTAAGCAACCTTGAATGAATTGATACGTCTAAAAAACATCTTATGCTTGTGTTGTCTCACGACATGGGTCAAATTATTATCAGCCCACATAGGGCTGTCATAGGTTTTGTGTCGCTGAAAGAGTCACCGAGCGCTTTGATGCCAGAGGATGAAAAATTCACAGTGGATGAGCTGAAGGTATCTAGCCAAAGAATATATAATTAACCCAAGCGCTTGAACCATGGTTCATCATCTTTTGTAACAAAATTGTTTAACCGGTGCTAGAATTGAGCTACTTGCCGAAGTCATCACCATCCTGAAACCGGGGAACGTTCCTTCTGTTTATGTTCTGTTAAAAGCTCCGTTTGTCTTCACCTAGTGCCGTGACTGCGACTACTCTCACTGCAGATGGTATCCTACCCTATCCGTTTTCGAGAGGCGAAGCACCTAGCTTCACAGAGCAAGAAAGAGTCTCGCACAACAAGCGTAAGTAGCTTTCGACAACTTCCGGGTTGTCAAATTGCCGATTATTTAGCAGAATTAAACGTTTTTTTTTTGCGATTCGGTATATCAGTCTATACATCGCTTCTCCAGCGACCTGGATGTCCCCAATGACGATCTTGATATCTCGTGGTAAACAGGTTTGTCGTACGCCGCCACTAGCTGCACGTAGAACCCTTGTTTTCAGTGGCAGAGTTTACCTTCGTGTAGGTCGCACGTTGACGATACTGTAATGGAAGAAACTGCCTTTTAATCTCAACAGATACATCGTCGCGTTGATGGCCTTACAGTCTATTACGTGATCTCCAATTCCATCGACATCATAAAATTCGTTTCCATCAGTTTATCGGAGGCTCCACTACTCAGGTTGAATGACCTTTACACCTTCTCGCTTTTGCAATAGATTTCGTGTAGTGCAAAACTTTCGGGACTTTACCCTGTCGCCGTCGTCGTCAGCCGGCGTGGTTCGTGCTCTTTCAAGTAGTTGTCTCCATTAACTCGATCTTGGCCCACTCTTCGCCAACTTTCTAGGCTTCTCATAAGTTGTAAGCCGCTTTCGACCTAGTCGAGCCATCGTACCTATTCTTGGTGCCGATGTGGTTTTTGAAGAGCACCATTTTCATCGCACTGTCGTCCGGTATCCTCACGACTTGTCTGCGCCACCGTAGCATTTCGACTTTTGCCAGATATATGTACAACGTTGGGTATCTCTGCACTGCTATGTAGCTTGCGATTCATAGGCTTTTATCGCTCTCTGCTTTCAGTTTGTACTCTGCCAAATATCTCCGCAACACCTTCAGTTCGAACACTGCCAGAGCGTGTATGTCCTTAGTGGGCAGCGTCACTGCTTCAAATCCATAAAGAACTACCAGTCTAATAAGGATTTTGTACATTCACAGATTCGTACAGCGGCGTATACTTCTTAATCGCAACCATTTACGAAGAGCAAAGTAGGCCCAATTTCTCGCGTGATTATGCTACTGGTTCTCCTTACTAGTGTTGTTGTCCGCGGTCATCAGTGATCCCAATTACACGAATTCATGTACTAGTTCCTGTATGTCCCCATCAACTACCATGGGAGACGTCTTTAAACCTCTTCCTTTCATGTATTTGGTCTTCGACGCATTTATTTTTTGCCTAATCCTCCTAGACCCCATTTTCAGTCAGAGGTAGATTACCTTCGCCGCCGCAAAGTTCCTGACTGTTATATCAAAATCACCTGCGAAATAAGGGTTAGTCCTAGAGCTAGCTTTGATGAAAATGGTGCCTCTGACCCCTGAAGAAAATGGTGGGTCGGTTTGAACCCCTGAACAGCGATGTTGAACAACATATAGGTTAAGCTGTCAGCTTGTCTCAACCCTTGCTGCATCTCGAATGTAGCTCTGATCAATTGCGTCAATTTATCCGGGAAATCGTGTTCATGCATTTGAAATCAATAAACGAAATCCTGTCCTATCGGTCGATTATCATTCAACGATACCAGCGATTGATTCATTCTGGGCTTCATATTCGTTTCATGATCTACAGGGTGTTCAATAAGTTCGAATACAACTTTTCATCGTTGTGTAAGTGCGCATCATGTACATTCTGTGTATTGGTATTAGTGTCAGTTTTAGCCTTATATATAGGCCAACCGGCGCGCAAGGTATCGACTTGATGTCATTTGTTATTTGTTTACAGCGCGCGATGAAGGAGTACCGCAACGTCGTAATAAAATTGTTTGCGAGAGGTGAGCGACCCGGCGACATATTTCGGCGGTTGCAATCCCACGGGGTGAAGCGGAATTTCATCTATAACACCATCCGTCGGTACCGGGAGACGGGCTCGGCCAAGAACTGTGCTAGATCCGGGCGGTTCCGTTCGGCGGGGACGCCAGCAGCCATCAAGGTGGTGAGGGATCGGGTTCGTCAAAAAATAAACCGCTCGATCCGGAAGACTGCTGTTGACCTGGATGTGTCGACCGGGACTGCCCACACCATCATGGCGAACTACCTGGGATGCAGGCCGCACAAGAAACGCAAGGTTCACGGGGTAACGGATGCTACTACGAAGAAGAGGCTGGACAGAGCAAAACTGATACTTTCGCAGCACGCTGGTAAGGAGTTCGTGTTTTCGGATGAGGAACTCTTCATCTTGCAACAGGCGCACAATATCCAAAATGATCAGCTGTAAGCTCCGACGTTGGCCAGCATCCCCCCGTTCCACATAAACATCCCGTGGTTCCAAAGCGCTGCATCGGTGATGGTTTGAGGGGCCGCATCCAAGCGTGGGAAGTTTCCACTGGTGTTTCTCGTGAAAAACGTGAAAATCAACGCCGCGTACTATAGGACCCAGGTCCTGTAGAAGGTTGTGGCCCCAGCATTTCGTGACCTCTACGGGAAAGATCATTACGTCTTTCAACAGATCGGTGCACCGGCCCACTCAGCGAATTATCGTCCAAGCGTGGTGTCGGGAGAATTTGACTGATTTTCTCGATAAGACTTTGTGGCCTCCCAGCTCCCCGGATCTTAATCCCCTTAATGTATGGTCGTACATGCCGGCCAAGCAGAGCGAATGTAAAGTGAGCACTATGGACCAATTTAAGAAGCTCATTTCCAAGATCTGGGACGAGATGCCCATGAACTAGGTGCGTGCCGCGTGTGATTCTTTTGAGAAACGTCTCAAGCTCGTCATAAAGCACAAAGGGGAGGGGTGCTTCCACCAAACATGTCGTAAAGGCTCTCAAAAAACACTGCTTCAATAAAAATTGACTTAGAAAAGAGTATCTTGTATTTTCATTTACTAAACACATTTTTAAAGTATATTCGAATTTGGAAGCAGTTCGATTCCGTTTGTTGTACCCGGCAGGAATCAATGGAGTGATTCGTATGTTCGCCGAAAACAGAAAGGCTTGGAAGGCTAATCGACTTCGGTGTTGCAGTTCAGAACATGTGTGCGACTGTTAAGGTCTGCGAACTAGAATGTATATGCAACGTTGCGTTGCTCTAAGAGCTAAACTTACGGTTGCGACCGGCGATCAAACTTAATTGGGCTCTGCATCGACAAACATTACCATCTGTGATACTTGCAGACTACGGGACATGGTTAGAAAAGCTAATGGAGCCAGCGTCTGGCTAATAGCAAGGCGATGGCCATGAAGAGACTACCGTGAGGTACCCTAATTCCGTGCGGCTAATTTTGGCTCTTAATTCCGTGCATCTGGTATTGAAATCAGAAATCTCTCAACAAAACATGTACATTTCCTTCTACATTGTCTGAATGCTTGTTCAAACATTTTTTTTTTCGAAAATACTCTGCGTGTACCGCTAGGAAACCAGTACCGTTTGACCAGGTGCACGGAATTAGGCGCCGCAGGGAATTAGGGTACCTCACAGTGGTATGTCTGGAGAAGAAACAGTTAAAGTAGCCAAAGTTAGCAGAGGCGTGCGCCGAGGAACTTTGTGGGCACGAGCGTAGTGGATATACTTAAAAGTTTTCGTCAACGAAGTGCGAAGCCACACATCCGCGAACGTCATTTCTCGTTCAAAACGCAAATAAATCCGGAAAATTACGCATAGTTTGGGACTCAACAATCGCAGTTAATGACTTATCGCATTACTCCATGCTACTGAAAGGCCCAGACTTGTTTACTTCTATCGTGACAGTGCTTCTCAAATTCAGAGAGTTTCGGATTGCTGTGGCCGGTGATATCGTTGAGATGTTTCACCAAGTGTTGATTAACGAGATGGACCATCAATTCTCTGAAGTCCCTCTGGAAAGGCTGCAATGAAAGTCGTGATCCGGATATCTATGCCATGGTTGTGAAGATATTTGGAGCAACCTGTTCTCTCAGTTGCGTTACTTACTTACTTACTTACTTAGGTGGCTTGCCGTCCTAAGACAAAGCCTGTTGAACAAAATTTCTCCATGTAACTCGGTTGAGGGCTACCGCTCTCCAATTCCTCGGACACCGAGTTAGCCACCTTCTGGATACTGGGTTCGCCATAGAGCTGTGCGAGTTCATGGTTCATCCTCCGCCTCCATACTCCGTTCTCCTGTACGCCGCCGAAGATCGTTCTTAGCACTCGTCGTTCGAAAACTCCAAGCACTGGCAGGTCCTCCTCGAGCATTGTCCATGTTTCATGCCCGTAGAGAACAACCGGTCTAATAAGCGTCTTGTACAGGGTGCACTTTATACGGGGACTTAATCTGCTCGACCGCAATTGCTTGTGGAGCCCATAGTAAGCACGACTTCCGCTGATAATACGCCTCCGAATCTCACGGCTGGTATCATTGTCCGCCGCTACCAGTGAGCCAAGGTAGACAAATTCATCGACTACCTCAAACTCATCGCCGTCGATCCATATACTACTGCCCCAGCGGTGTCGTTCGGCCGCATTTACCCTTAACCCAATCTTTTCTGCTTCGCGTTTTAGTCTGGTGTACTGTTCAGCCACCGCCACAGATGTTCTGCCGGTAATATCCATGTCATCGGCAAAGCAGACGAATTGACAAGATTTGTTGAATATCGTGCCCCGCGTGTTGATATCCGCTCGGTTCATAACACCTTGTAGCGCTATGTTGAACAGCAGGCATGAAAGACCATCACCTTGACGAAGCCCTCTGTGTGATTCGAATGAACTTGACAATCCACCCGAAATCCGAACACAGCACTGCGTACCATCCATCGTAGATTTAATCAGTTTGATGAGCTTCCTGGGGAAGCTGTTCTCGTCCATGATTTTCCATAGCTCTTTACGGTCGATAGTATCATATGCGGCTTTGAAGTCAACGAATAAATGATGCGTAGGAACTCTGTATTCACGGCCCTTTTGGAGGATTTGCCGCAGTGTAAATATTTGATCCGTTGTAGACCGACCTTCGACGAAGCCGGCTTGATAAGTTCCCACAAATCTATTCGCAATTGGTGATAGACGGCGGAAAATGATTTGGGACAGCACTTTATAAGCGGCATTGAGAACGATGATCGCTCGATAGTTCTCACAGTCCAACTTGTCGCCCTTTTTGTAGATCGGGCAGATAACCCCATCTTTCCACTCCTCCGGTAGCTGTTCCGTATCCCAAATTCTAACAATTAGTCGGTGTAGACAAACGGCCAGCTTTTCTGGTCCCATTTTAATAAGCTCCGCTCCGATGCCATCTTTTCCAGCTGACTTGTTGTTCTTTAGCTGCATGATGGCCTCCTTAACTTCGCCTATCGTTGGGGCTGGCACCTCTTCCCCGTTTGCTGCACCGTCGAAATCGCTTTCCCCGCCGCCATCTCTCAGTTGCGTGCTCTTTGTAAAGAATCTTATTGCTCTGAAAGATAGCCTCGCCATAGGTCCGCTCACTCAAGAAGAGCTAGCAAGAGCAGAGAACTACATTTACAAGATCGTCCAAGCTGAAGAGATACTGACTCGTGTGCTGACAGGAAAGGAGGGCTCTTTCGAGCTTCGTTGGGCTTCCCGCGAAACAGGGGCTTGGTGTAGCAGGCTTTGCAAGCCGTCACCACGAAAAATACTAAAGCACGGAACAAAGAACAAATAAATTCTAACTGTAACAATCGGAATAGACCCTCGCGACGAAAAAGGACTATGGATTGGATACTCGGGACGTGGAACTGCTGCGTGGACTCTCAACTTCCAAGGCAGCACTCGAGTGCTCTCCGACGTATTGAAGAGCCGCAAGTTCGATGTCGTAGCATTGCAGGAGGTGTGCTGGAAGAGCTCAGCGGTACGTACGGTCAGAGATGGACATACTATCTACTAGAGCTGCGGCAACACACACGAGCTGGGTACAGCTTTCATAGTGATGGGCGAGATGCGGAAACGGGTGATTGGGTGGTGGCCAATCAATCCTCGAATGTGCAGGTTGAGAATCAAGGCCCGATTCTTCAATATAAGCATCATCAACATGCACAGCCCTCACCTCAGAAGTACCGATGACGACAAAGATAAATTCTACGCGCAGTTGGAGAGTGAATACGACCGCTGCCCAAAACATGATATCAAGATCGTCATCGGGGATTGCAATGCTCAGGTCGGCCAGGAGGAGGAATACAAACCGGTGATTGGAAGGTTCAGTGCACACCACCGGACCAATGAAATGGGCCTAAGATTTATCGACTTTGCCGCCTCCAAGAATATGGCCGTACGTAGTACCTTTTTCCAGCACAGAATCCATCACAAGTACACCTGGTGGTCACCAAATCAGACAGAATCACAGATCGACCACGTTTTGATCGACAGTCGGCTCTTCTCAGACATTATCGACGTCAGACTGGACGAGGACTGTTGGAACACTATCAAAACAGCCATCAGCAGTGCAGCGGAGAGCTCCATCAGGCGTGTCCCAGAATCAGTGGAACGATTGGTTAGACGATGAATGTAGAAGGGTGATGGATGAGGAGAACGCTGCGCGGGCGGCCGAGATGCGCAGTTCCACACGTCAGAACGTGGAAAGACGCAAACAGAAGAAGATGCAGCGAAATCAGGCGAAGTTAAGGATCATGGCCAACGTGTAGCGAAAGAACAACAAGTCAGCTGGAAAAGACGGCATTGGAGCGGAGCTTATTAAAATGGGACCAGAAAAGATGGCCGTTTGTCTACACCGACTAATTGTTAGAATTTGGGATACGGAACAGCTACCGGAGGAGTGGAAAGATGGGATTATCTGCCCGATCTATGAAAAGGGCAACAAGTTGGACTGTGACAACTATCTTGCGATCACCGTTCCCGATGCCGCCTATAAAGTGCTGTCCTAAATTATTTTCCGCCGTCTATCACCAATTGCGAATAGATTTGTGGGAACTTATCAAGCCGGCTTCGTCGAAGGTCGGTCTACAACGGCTCAAATATTTACACTGCGGCAAATCCTCCAAAAGGGCCGTGAATACAGAGTTCCCACGCATCATTAATTTGTTGACTTCAAAGCCGCATATGATACCATCGACCGGAAAGAGCTATGGAAAATCGTGGACGAGAACAGCTTCCCCAGGAAGCTCATCAAACTGATTAAATCTACGATGGATGATACACAGTGCTGTGTGCGGATTTCGGGTGGATTGTCAAGTTCATTCGAATCACACAGAGGGCTTCGTCAAGGTGATGGTCTTTCATGTCTGCTGTTCAACATAGCGCTACAAGGTGTTATGAACCGAGCGGATATCAACACGCAGGGCACGATATTCAACAAATCTAGTCAATTCGTCTGCTTTGCCGATGACATGGATATTGTCGGCAGAACATCTGTGGCGGTGGCTGAACAGTACACCAGATTAAAGTGCGAAGCAGAAAAGATTGAGTTAAAAGTAAATAGGGTAAGGAACGAGTTAAGCAGTGTCACCTATTTTAATCAGTTGAACATAAATGAGCCGAAAATGCACTTTTTTATTCATATTTTCAAAATCTTTTGATAGGATCATCTTCACAAATCACTTAACCATACATTTGATTCACACAAACACAATTTATTGGGCTTCCGACAAGAAATATGATGAATTAAAAATTGTTGTCCAAACACGTACATTTTTCAGCTGCTGAAGGCAATCGCCACCTCGCTACTAACGAATCCATCACATTTTTCAGCAACCACTCTAAAAGTCAAGCACTCAATTGTCACATACCATATTATTCACTCTCTCTTTTTCTATTATCTAAGGCTTTGTCATTAGCCGAAAGTTTTATTATTTTCTAACAAAACTGAAAACAAATTCTGAATTGACGGAACCTGTTCACCACTAGCAGCAGCTGCAGCACAACTGCTGAACTATCGTGTTGCCAAGACACTGTTTCGGTTCTGGAAATAAGAATTTTAAGTTTGAAATTAACTGAAACCTCCTATGGTGAAAACGTGGTTCAATACTTTCAAGAGAAATGTATGTTCATAATTAATTTTTCTTTATTAAAAACAACACAAAAGACAGCTTTTTCAATAATTTTCGAAGATTTTCTCAGTGATTTAATAAATCAACGATGTGTTTCAATGTTATTTGCTTTGACAACACTGTTCTGAGTCGGATCGTTTGTACTGCTATATGTTTACCTCTTTTGTTCTCCCACCATCCTTATGAACAGCGAGTGAGACGTCGAACTCGCAGTTTCCCATAAGAACACCAGAGATTAAAAAAGACGACGAATACCGTTTGCCGAACGGTGCGGTGAGTGTATGCCCCGATAAACAATTTAGACAGATGGCATTTTACGCATCTATGCCGATACGCTATGCCGATTACGCATCAGATGCCGATTAGTAGGTCGCGGATAGGAACGCGAATTTACATAATAGGGGGAAAAGTTCGAGGGATTTTTTAAGGGGACGTAAAAAAATTCTGTTCCGTGCTCGTCGTAGGGGGGCCGGTTACCAACGGGACTGTGATATTATTGTGCAATATATGACAAGTGTTGCGTTTTGCACACCATCGCTAGCGGCGGTGGCTGCGAACGGACTGAACTCAAGACTCACGTTTATTGCCCTATTTATAGGTACATCGTTCGATAAAAGCTTATTGTCACTATATCTAGCCAGAACAACAATAGCGCTTTGTCTCATCTTCGACCGAGTACACTGATTGTTGTTCTGCTAGATGTGAAGGTCAACGCGGTCATATTGCGGCTTTGTGCCGCAACATACTCCCGCACCAAAACCGAAGGTTTTACACTGCGATGTACAAAACGAGAATGATTCTAGGGCTTAGCAGGAAGGTAAAAAATTTAACTCGTGAGGTGTTGTCGAAATCTCGTAGACTGACTATCACTTGAACTGGCGCAGAGCGGCCGGAATTAACGTAACTGGACCGTGTGTCCCTACAGAATGGCACGGAGTGGCCGGAATAACGTATCTGGACTTGGTGTCCTCCAACATGGAGCCGAGTGGCTGGATCATCAAAAACGAATTGGCGCTGGATGGCCGGATTATTACAACTGGACCTGGCGTCCTCACAAAATTGCGCTGATTGGCCGGATTATCACACATGAATCTTTCTACGATGCACCGATGAAACGAAATGGATGAACGACAAGTGTCAGCGAGTTAGCTTCCTTCTGGCAAACGACCCAGACGAAACTTCTAACCGCAACCAAGCACTTGCTGATAAGAATACACCCTCGGATGCTGCAAGCTTCGGTGCTGTACAGCCCTCCTACTACTAGCTGAATCCAAAACCGGGGATTCAGAAGCTGAATGTATTTTACTAAGCGGCTGTGATTCGCCCACACCGGCATAGCTCCGCTCGGGGACTTGTTGCTAAGCGGCTGCGAAGTCATCCACATCGGCCTAGCTGAAGCGTAGTGAATGAAATCCTATTTCGACTATCGATATGCCGTACTTCAGCACAGCAAGGTTCAGCAGCATCATTCCACTACGTGGATACCAAATGTAACACACTCTTGTAGCAATGCAGCAACACGGTCGATGAATTTGATGTCCCGTTAGTAAACTGTTACTGTTCAAGTCACTATCCCACTACCGAAAATATCACGTGTTACTGTGGACCGATAACACGATCGATAAAACTGAAGTCCCGTTGGTAAAACGTTGTCAGTGCCAGGACAAATCCTGGTCACGGCACCAATGTTCCGTGATCGTCGTAAGGGGGGCCGGTTACCAACGGGACTGTGATATTATTAGGCAATATATAAACACGTGTTGCGTTTTGCACACCATCGCTAGCGGCGGTGGCTGCGAACGGACTGAACTCAAGACTCACGTTTATTGCCCTATTTATAGGTACATCGTTCGATAAAAGCTTATTGTCACTATATCTAGCCAGAACAACAATAGCGCTTTGTCTCATCTTCGACCGAGTACACTGATTGTTGTTCTGCTAGATGTGAAGGTCAACGCGGTCATATTGCGGCTTTGTGCCGCAACAAATTCAGATTTCAGGATTGCTTAAAAAAGCACCTTGCGGGTGAAAATATGTTCGGTCTGTTCAAAATTAGTTCCGCCGCTCCAACTTTTAAAGCGAAAAATTAAAAGTTTAGCTCAACAATAGTGTCTTCCAATGGTAACAGCTTGAAGAACTAAAGATTGCGAGAAGATTGGTATGCTGATATCCCCCACTTAGTCAGCCCATCGCTTGTAATAAGGTAAAAGAATCAGTGACCCGCTTAGACTGCTTAAAACTAGTTCTTTACCCTACGTCTAAAATAAAGTACATGCTGGCCAGCGGAACCGAGGCCGAACGACACCGCTTGGACAGTAGTATGTTGATCGACGGCGATGAGTTTGAGGTAGTCGATGAATTTGTCTACCTTGGCTCACTGGTAACGGCGGACAATGATACTAGCCGTGAGATTCGGAGGCGTATTATCAGCGGAAGTCGTGCTTACTATGGGCTCCACAAGCAATTGCGGTCGAGCAGACTAAGTCCCCGTACAAAGTGCACCCTATACAAGACGTTTATTAGACCGGTTGTCCTCTACGGGCATGAATCATGGACAATGCTCGAGAAGGACCTGCGAGTGCTCGGAGTTTTCGAACGACGAGTGCTGAATGAACTCGCACAGCTCTATAGCGAATCCAGTATCCAGAAGGTGGCTACAGCTGGACGGATGCGATGGGCAGGGCATGTTGCAAGAATGCCGGACAACTACCCTGCAAAGAAGGTGTTCGTCTCAAATCCGGTAGAAACAAGACGACCAGGAGCGCAGCGAGCAAGATGGTTAGACCAGGTGGAGCGAGATCTGGCGGAAAGTACTCGGTGTCCGAGGAATTGGAGAGCGATAGCCCTCAACCGAGTTACATGGAGAAACTTTGTTGTTCAACAGACTTTGTCTTAGGACGGCAAGCCACCTAAGCAAGTAAGTAAGTAAGTAAGTAAGTAAGTAAGTAAGTAAGTAAGTAGGTAAGTAAGTAAGTAAGTAAGTAAGTAAGTAAGTAAGTAAGTAAGTAAGTAAGTAAGTAAGTAAGTAAGTAAGTAAGTAAGTAAGTAAGTAAGTAAGTAAGTAAGTAAGTAAGTAAGTAAGTAAGTAAGTAAGTAAGTAAGTAAGTAAGTAAGTAAGTAAGTAAGTAAGTAAGTAAGTAAGTAAGTAAGTAAGTAAGTAAGTAAGTAAGTAAGTAAGTAAGTAAGTAAGTAAGTAAGTAAGTAAGTAAGTAAGTAAGTAAGTAAGTAAGTAAGTAAGTAAGTAAGTAAGTAAGTAAGTAAGTAAGTAAGTAAGTAAGTAAGTAAGTAAGTAAGTAAGTAAGTAAGTAAGTAAGTAAGTAAGTAAGTAAGTAAGTAAGTAAGTAAGTAAGTAAGTAAGTAAGTAAGTAAGTAAGTAAGTAAGTAAGTAAGTAAGTAAGTAAGTAAGTAAGTAAGTAAGTAAGTAAGTAAGTAAGTAAGTAAGTAAGTAAGTAAGTAAGTAAGTAAGTAAGTAAGTAAGTAAGTAAGTAAGTAAGTAAGTAAGTAAGTAAGTAAGTAAGTAAGTAAGTAATTAAGTAAGTAAGTAAGTAAGTAAGTAAGTAAGTAAGTAAGTAAGTAAGTGCTTAGGACCATCTTTAACGGTGTATGTGAGAATGGCGTATGGAGAAGGATGCACCACAAGCTGGCGCAGCTCTTTGGCGAACCTAGTATCCAGAAAGCTACTAAAGCTGGAAGGGTACAATTGGCGGGACATGTTGTGAGAATACCGGACAACAAGTCCGAAAAAAGGGGTTTAGCGTCGAATCCGGCTGGTACTAGACGCAGAGGTACACAGCGTGCTTGATGGTTAGACCAAGTGGAGCATGACCTAGAAAGTGCGAGACAGTCGAGAAATTGGAGACGAACAGCCGTGGACCGAGTTAGTTGGCAGAACATTATAATACGGGTCAAATCCTGAGGGGTAGCGAACCAGGATATTAAGTAAGTAAGTTGTTTTAATTCTTCTGGTGTATTTCACTGCTCAGGATCGTAGTCGACTGGTTCCTTGCTCAACGCTGTTTGGCCAAGCTCTTCCTTAAGAGACCTCCAATTCCAGATATCAAACATCCATACTATGTCCTTATTTTGTTGCCTATGTTCATGCCGACTGCTCCTAGCTAATTTTTTTTCTTCATTCGTAGTTCGTTGGTATTTATGTAAGTTGTCTTAGTAGGGCAATACTTCTGAGTTTCAGGATGGAGCTGTCATGTCATGACATGTTTTTTTATTCAGCCGCCCGCCCCGGATAAGAGGCTATCGTGGGCTGACATTGTTACATGCTCGTTGGCAGTAAAAGAGTTCTCAGTGATTGAAATCCTTCATTCCAATGGTACATTTGATTATTTCCTTTCATAAAATACTGCCCAAAACAAAGAACTAGGGTACGGGAGGGATTCCCATCACGCTGCTAATTTCGGCATACATTAACTTTTTTGGCTACACTTTCCCAAAATAAAAACTTTGCCGCTATATAACAATACTGAAACGAATGTAGCACTCATAGGCTTTAATGTGTTATAACTATTTTCATAAAAATGTAAGTTATTTGCTAAATTTTATTCAATAAACATCAAAACCACTGTTTTTCCACTAGCACGTAACCAGGCTGAAAAAACAAGCAGCAATCGCTTACGCGTATCCGCTCTTGATGATGGTTTGGAAAACACACAATTATGATCACGTTTACTTATTCTAGAAACTAAACAGCTGTGAATATGCTATCCAGGACAATTCTACTTCTTTTTATGACGGAAGAACACAAAAATTCCCCTCTGATATGAAAACATAAATCAATTTTCATTCACTAGCCATTAGCAGCATTTTGTTTTTAATTCCAGCATATGGTGCGTTATTTACACTACTACCAATATATGAGGCCTGAAACACCTGAAATGCTTCTATCGTGTTGACATAGCTAGTATTTGAGTGACAACCACTTGCTTCTGGCGCTAATGTAAATGAACGAGTCAATGATACACTAGCGCCAGCAGCAAGCTGTTGTCACTGCAAGCTAATTATCTTCAATGTGCCCGGAATGTAGGCAATAGCGACACTTTATCAATCGGTCTCTCTTTTGATCTGTTTTTGTAAAGCCTCTAATGCCTGTGCAGGCTATTTCGACCGGTCAGATTTAAAAAACACAGACACCACTATAGAAAATGGGCTCAGTTTAGCCGCAGCGACTTCATCATTTCTCGCGACTATAACTCAAATTCAGTAGCGTTTCATTAAAACCAAAATACACGCCGATATTTAGTAAATAATATTCTATCAACTGGTATAAAAATCTTGTCTGGAATAAATATAGTTTCAACGTAATTCCTGAATATTGGGCTGGAAATACCCTCCCGTACCCGACATCGTGAAGTTGTTTCATAGTGAAAATTTAGCAGTGAAATTTTTAGAAATTATTCCTTTAACAAAAGTTTAATAAAATAAAATTTCAATCCTAGTAATGAAAATGTTAAATAAGACATATCAGCTACAGTGGCTTGCAAACTTGAGGATACAACAACGAGGCAGTTACGTTTATTGCAGTTTCATATCAAAATTGTCAGACATTAAAATCGGACACCGCTCTGCAAAGATAGCACAGAGAATTCATCATCGTCGTTGACGTTGTTGTCAATTATTCATCGTTTCAGGGCAGCTGTCGCATGTGCCACATCTTGGACGAGCAGAACGGTTTAAACGCATTTCGTTATCAACTTAGGTTGGTATTTGTCTTCCGTCTCTTTTCCGCCATTTAGACTGTTGTCCGTCGTAACTTAAGACGTTCAATAATATCCGGAAAAAAAATCATTTACCAAAAGATGTACGGTTTCAAATCAGAGAACTAAAACATAAATTATTCCCTCCCGCTGGGAAAAAGCCTGCCCTTCTTAAGTTGGTGAATGTTGTCGTGAGTCGCTCCACGCGCCCGACGGCAAAGGCTTCGAGCATCGAAAGTTTGAAGGTGGTCTCTTCAGCAGAGTCCCTCGGCCACGCAGCGACGTTTGTTATTATTGCTCCCTACCATTATCAGTATCGCTTCTTGCCTCCCATATAAACAGCGAGCAGGGTCTTCGTTGGCGTTCCCGGATCCCTGGCCCGCCCGAACGGAGCACGATTGTTTAGGTCGTAAAATCGACATTCGCCTGTAAACGAATTGATGCTGCGAAAAAGCAAAAAAAAAAACACATTCGATTCAACCAAGCAACGAGGCAATAACTCGACCTTGTCTGACTACGGGGCTGCGTTCAGGGTCTAGAAGTTCTGCGTGTATATGTTTTTTCTCCTGCCTGATGCCCGGCATTAGTCGTCATCGGAGCCCATCGCGCAAGATCGCGCAGATCGAATCGAGTTCTGAATGACGGGCCATAAATATCCTTTAATGACATATTATTTTAATTGCCCAGTAATCAAAATATTTGCTTTTGGCTGTACGCAAACATGTTCTGCAGCACAGCCCAAACCAGCCATTCCACGAGCAGCCGGGCAGCCAGTCAGCTAGCCAGCAGCGTGCGGTTTGCAGAACACAGTAATTATGCCTCCCTGCTAGGGACGACGCTCGGGGGCGGGGCACACGGCATTCGGCAAATGCATTGCGATGCATTGCCAGTCGGATCAGCGCATAAAGTGAGAGCAAAAGTTCTGCGATATCTGCTTAATCTGAGCGCTGAGCTAGGCTAATTTTGAGACGATGTTTTTTCGTATTAATTTTTCGTACAAGTCTATAGTAAAAGAATGGCAATTCTGCTTCGTAACAGACTTTTGTTAACTTTTATAGTCAGTTTTACAACCGAAGCTCGGTGAAATGAAACAAGCGGGTGTCGTTGTGTCATCTCCCTCTAAGCAAAATAAAACTTAGAGCACCGAAGAATTATAGCTTGCAGTTGCCATGTTGGTCTCAGCAGTGAGAATCACCAAGGAGCAAGGTCCAAGGTTGCGAAAACTTATGACTAAAGCTAAATAAGTAAGCTGACATTCATTTCAACGCGAACGGTTTCACTTTTGGATCTAATTCTTTCAAGCGGGTTAGAACTGAAGCCATTAATTGTTTCAAGTGACATTTCAATTTCGTTTGTAAGTTGTGATTCGTCGATGTCGATTCGCTTATTCAGAACATTTTATAGGTAGGGTAACGACCCCAGAATTCGACCCTTTTATCAGGTTTTTATGCTGTAAAATGAATAAATCGCCATATTATTATAAAATCAGCCCTGAACTCAGACAAGTAGGACTATATATTAATATTCTATCTATTTTGGCTATTAGGAATCGCGAAAATTGAAATTTGATAGCAAAAAAGCCAATTTTGTGCAGGAACCTCTAGTACCACATTTCGCCCATAGCGATCCAAAATTCGTCCCCCATGTGAACCAGATTTCGCCCACTTGTTATTTGTTGCAAATTTCCCAAATAACCTCAATTATTTTGTTAGAATTGTTGTTACTATTATTTAACTTTAAGATTATGTCTATCCAGTCCTTAATATGGCAATCAATTTGTATCAGGAATTCGTTAAATGTTAATCTAAATTGAAATAAACTGATCATCATCACCTCCTGATACCTGATTCAGTAAAACTAAAAAACACAGAGAAGGTGGGTTTTTACTAAATGTTTATTTTCATTGCAGTAAAATAAGGCTTTTGACACTCGTCAAAGATATTTAAAATGAATAGTGCTTTTTCTGGTCCTTTGTTGAATTCATTTTCACTATTGATATGTGGGCGAATAAATACAA
The DNA here is from genome assembly GCF_943734655.1 of Sabethes cyaneus. Lineage (NCBI taxonomy): Eukaryota > Metazoa > Arthropoda > Insecta > Diptera > Culicidae > Sabethes > Sabethes cyaneus. The sequence continues at coordinate 106,405,354 of NC_071353.1, read as the reverse complement.
TTCAGTGCCTACAGAATGGTACAATGTTTATTTTAATAGATTAAATAAACTTAATGATTACTTATATCATTGTTTAGTAATTTTTTGGGAAAGAGTAAATGTTTACTGTGAACAATAAAAAATTAGTTGAACTGGAAAATCTTGATATTCGGCTATATATATTGACTAATCGAAGGTGAGACTCGAGTCCACAACCTAACCTCTTCCCCAAGAAATAACTAAGCTTAACTGCTTAATATAGTCAATAAAAAGATGAAGAAAAAAAATTGTTTAGTAAATCACTGTCTGTAAATGGGTATGTCGGTTTACAGTATTAAATATTCCTGGTGACTGGTAAGCATACCCATCTTACCTAGTCAACTAGGATATTTTTTGACATAACTTATTCTTAACTATTCTGAATTCTTAACTAGCATTTTTGGTTAGACCGGGTTTGTAATGCTAAGCTATTAGAATTTTCATGATATTATCGAAATATTCTATTTTATCAACACGATTATTTCTTTGTTGTCTGCATTGCACATTAAATACTTTTCAAAGTTTTATTCATGACAACAATTTTATTGCGCTTAGATGCTTTAAAATAGTAGACGGATTTTTCGTGTGATTTTCCAATAGTCAGATTTATTCTCATGACAAGAAAAATTGTGATTTTTGAGAATATTATGCGCGTCTTATTAATTCGTGCGGTTTTAATCTTATCAATTTCGATGTCGATTATTGCTAATTCAACAGTTCGTTTGGTAGAAACCCCATTAGCCCATGTTTAGCAGGTAATTCTTTTGTTAGATGAATTCAAATGAAGATATGATGTGCTTTCTGCATCAAAATATTATTTATTCTATACTTTTACTCACCATTTTGATAAACATAAATCAGCGAACAAACTAATCGATTGTGACTTGCATTTGCTTATGTGTGGCATATTTGCATATATTTGATAGATGAGGGCGAAAACTGGTTCACGCAGTAAGTTCGGCTAAGTTTATACAGATTCGACCCGGGCGAATTTTGGAACTCATATGATTTACAATACCCAGTTTTCGCCCAGTGCATTTATGTTCTATTTTCAGCAGAATTGCGATAAAATATCAAAATAAAAGCACAATTATGAAATTTGAAACAGATATAACCAAATTGATGCGAAAAAAGTGCAAACAGATACGATTTTCCATTACTTTTCCTCAATTTTATTTTTCGTGCTCGTTCTTGAAAATGGAAAAATCGCGTCTTAAATACATTACCTATTTTTCAAACCACATTAAATCATTAAAATCTAATCTAATCTAATCTCACACTAACGCAGCCAATTCTTGAAGGCATCCTGGAAAATGACGATTACTTGAATCAATCATTTTTCTTGTCAACGGCCAGGCCAACTGCGCAGCATGTACCGCAGAGAGAATTCCAAGGAATCAAGTGGAATCAGAAAAAATATCTAATTCCATTTAACTCCTTGAAATCAAGGGGAAGGAAGAAAGCGTGGACCTCCCGTACCAAACGCTTCCCGTACACATAGATAATGATTTATTTACAATCGTTGGGAGTATCTTTGCTAATAAAGGTTAAGTGATACTCCGGACCCTCAGGGATGAACTAATGGTATTTAGACCAGAATCCAGGCTGCAATTGGCCAAGGATATAGCGCCTTATTTCGCTCTCTGAAAATAGATTAGTTTGCCAAAAATATTAGTTTAAATCATATAATACTTGAAAATAAAGTCGTGTGGTTTAATGGTTGCCTAAAACTACATTTGTAAGGTTAGGAACTGAAAACCGCACGACCCCGCACCTCCTAGCTTGGCTACTCAATTATACAAATTGAGGTATTTCCAGGTATGGCCACGTGGAGGCGCTAGGTAGGGGCTTGGGATGGCTAGAGCTATGTTGGGCGCTTCTTCCTAGTTGCCTTCCCCATTTCATACCCTAAACCACATTAAATCATTAAAATACATAAAACAACACAACGAATTCTATTCAAATAACTGAAAACTGAGTTAAAATGAATATAAATTAAACTAACAACTTATATTTCAACTATATATTGAGTTAAATCACGGGAATACCAATGGGAGGGCGAATTCTGGGGTGGGGGCGAATTGTGGGGTTCTTACCCTAACATCATTCAATTTTAGTCCCTTCATGGTTTGCTGTTAGAAACCAGTTTTTAAGTGAAGCCCATTCCATTAAATTTGAAAAATGGATATGCAAGGAGTTTGGTTATTAGCTACAAAACTCCTGGTGACGCTGTTATGGACATTCTTGTAACATACATATTTTCTTTAGATGAATTATTGAAAGAATTATTGATCTGCGTGTATAAAACACGATATACATTCGTTTTACAATGACCTAAACGCAACTCGTTCTGGAAAGAGCCACATCGTCGCTTGAACGAGGGCCCACAAAAAACGAATAACTCACAGGACAGCCATAAAAAAATCGTGCTTGCCTCCGAAAGACCATTGTCCGCTGCTTATCGGGAAAAGTTATCCATAAACTAAAATCGTCGATAGGTCACATAATCGGACCTTTTGTTTCAAACTGTCATCCACTTCTGTTTGCTCTCGGTTCCTCTCGCCAACAATCCTGTCTTTCGATCGTTATTCGATCTCGAAAGCCATGTTAATATTCCGATATTTGTCCGTAGAATTTATTTTGACCATAAATTAGAACATAATATACAGCAAAAAAAAGTCAATCGATCGCGTTTTCTTTTTCAGCTCTTCCCCGCAGCAGTTCGAGATCGTACAGGTGAATGCAGTCCGGCTGCTGCAGACACAAATAACCGGTATTTAGTTTTAGATTTTCCTTCCTTTTCTATGGAAGATTCTCGACAACTCCGGGTTTTTATCAGTTTAATCGATCGAACGCGCGCGAGTTGCTGCCGGTTGGTTTTTAGACAAACAGCCGATGAACGTTTCAGGTTCGATAATGATGGTAATGATTGTACCCGATAGCGCTGATGATGACGGTTTCGGATCACTGATGACGCCAATGTAATGAAGCGAACGAACGATCGATCAACAAACAGATAGGTATTCCGGGGGAGAACATTATTTTTTAACGAAAAAACTTAAAGTTCCTAAGATGTTACCAGCCAATAATTGTATAACTTTCATCCCCTTTGTGTGGCAAATTACGCTAATTAAAACCTTTATTTAGTTTTTCTCGAAACATAAACATTTACCATTATTACGGAGTTTCCACCTATTTAGAGTCCCACGCGAAAATTATTAGCGTGGTTATTTTCTGCGTTTACCACACATGTTTGCAATTTAGCAATTTGAATCATCAGTTTTTCGTTATTGCCTCCCTCTTCATTCAGCATTTTTATATGTATAATTAAATTGCAAATAAGAGTTACGTACTGATATGTATCCAACAAAATCGTATTCGACACGCAAAAGCCGCTTATCTGTACCATTTTGGAGGCGATATACGCACTGACGAATAATCTTGAGCGATACACTTATATAGGCATTTTAATACGATAAGATCCGATAAAGCGCGACAAACTTCCTACAGCTATACGACTTTGTGCTGAAAATCGTATGTTTGTCAGCTACTAGCATTATAAACGATAGAATATCAACTTTTGCGCACTTTATTAGGTTTTATTTACCAATCCGAGTTTGTTACGGGCTATTTACGATAATTTTCGTACATTGATATACGAGTTGGTGCTGGCTGGGCCACTGCACCCCTCCTTGCTTGACAAGCATATTTTCAATGTATTTAGTAAGTACAGGATAATTATTATTTGTTCCACCAAATAGGTGCACTGTTTTTGGTAACAAGATTTTTATTCGACTGCTTCAAACTGTAAGCAACATTTTAGCTTTAGTTTAGCGTTAATATTAGCATTTAGTTTAGGATTAAACACTTACATTACAGTGATCCTTTTTAGCAATAAGTTTTTCGATCTATTGTTCAACTTTTAGGTTAGCGTTAGTCCCTAAGTAGTTTGTAGAATAGTAGAATAGCTTTAGTTTTAGGTATAAATTCTAATCTTGACTTCTAATAAATTTTATCTAATTATTTTATCTTCACCTGTTTGTAGATAGATTTTAATTACTTTAATTAATAATTTTAATGCGCTCGCGCTATTGTTAGTTGGTTTTCCGTTCGTGTTTGCTCGCTATGGATTTATCACAATGCAGGCCGTTTTCTTCGACGTTGGCAGCGCTTATCAGTCAAGTGGTTGAATCGGTTGATCTAGGGTGACGGGGCATCCTCCCCCCGGTGCTTCCCAAAGTCTTCGGGGACAGCACTGCGATCATCTACGTCGAGCACCGCAAGCCTAGTTGTTGGTCGCCTAAAAATGCCCTGTCGTGTCTGCACGGAAGCTTGTCGAACCCTTCCATCGATGCCCGGAAAAATCTGGATTAGTTTGCCTCGGATCCATTCGTTACGCCGCTCGCCGTTCGTCACCAGGATCAGGTTACCGACCCGTAGCGGTTTGGTTTCACTGAACCATTTCGGTTGCCTCTTAATGACTGGGAGACACTCCGGCAAGAAACGCTGCCAAAATATGTCCAGTTGACATCGAATACCTCCCCAGGTGTCCCGTAGGTTCGTCTGAGATCCACCGCTATCAACACTCGCTGGCTTAGCTCCGCTAGACTGTCCCAAAAGGAAGTGGTTAGGAGTCAAAGCAGTAGACTCTTCGGAGTCCAATGGCAAGTATGTCAGAGGCCTCGAAATGACAATGTTCTCTGCCTCTACAACCAGCGTCAACAGTTCTTCATCGCTCAATTTTCCCTCGTTATAAGCACCCTTCATAGCCGACTTGACAGACCGTACCAACCTTTCCCAAGCACCCCCCATATGTGGAGCCACAGGCGGATTAAAATTCCACTTTGTTGTTGTGCTGGTAAACGTTTCGGTGAGTCCTTTACCGATCTGCTCACGTAGAATGCGTTCTGCCCCTTGAAAGTTGCTGCCATTATCGCTAAATATTTCACTCTGCGGACCTCGATGTCCGATAAATCGTCGTACGCAGGAAATGCAGGATACCGTCGACAAGCTGAAAGCAACCTCGAGATGAACAGCTCGAATCGTGAGACATGTTTAGAGCGCTATCTATCTCTTCGCCTGAGACCTTCCCACTTTCACTAAGAATGGTCCAAAATAATCCAGGCCTACGTGAGTAAAAGAGGGAACGTGTTCTGCCAGGCGGGCAGGAGGTAGCGCGGCCATTGGTGGATTGGTAGGACGAGCTGTACGGATTTTGCACATTTGACACTTGTAAGAGACGGTCTTTACGAGGCGACGTAAACTCGAGATCACGTAACGTTGCCGAAGCTCGTTGACAACGGTTTCATTGTTCGCATGATGGTAACGGCGGTGATAGTCTTCTGCTAGAAGGCTCACTGCTCAGTGTTTCGAGGGGAGAATTATTGGGTACCGAGCATCGTACGCAACATACTCCGCAGCTACTATACGGCTTTGCTGTCTCAGCAACCCGATCTCATCTATCGTTGGAATCAACGTATACAGTTGGCTTCTCCGACCAAGGGGCTCGAATTTCGCAGTCGGATCTAAACGGACTAAACGGAGATGATGATTGCAGCTCTCTTTTAAACCAAGTTAACATCCGTGTCCCCCGAAGGCAACTCCGGAATCATTCCCTTCTGTGGCAGCCTTCTCATCGTACAAACTACGGGTATAACGAACCTTGGGCCATGTGCTGCCGTGTCTTCAATGATGCTGGTGACGTGTACGATTTCGACATTAGTAAAATTATTCATAAGCGTAGGATAAAACTATTAGACTAAAACAAATTGTCTGTACAACTCTAAGTTGAAGATAATAATCTATACCTATAAAAAAGGATTTCTGTCTGTCTGTCTGTCTGTCCGCATGTTCCTTATTGAATCGAAAACTATTGAACCGATCGGCGTGAATTTGCATATAGGGGTTTTTGGGGCCAGGGAAGGTTCTTATGACGGTTAGAGACCCCTCCCCCACTAAGAGGGGGGGCTCCCATACAAATGAAATACAAATTTCCTCATAACTCGAGAACTAATCAAGCAAATCGAACCAAATTTAATTAATTTTTTTTATGATTTCTTTAACGATGGTTTAAGACCCCTCACCCCTGTGGTAGGGGGATAAGGACTCTCATACAAATAAAACAGAAATTTTTGCGTAACTCAAAAACTAATCGAACTCGAGAAATTTTAGACTCTTTCATAAAACATTAGTCAATAACAATACCACCAGAAACTATCAATAGTAATATTAGATGATTCAGGGCGTGACGGACACAGGCCGCGAGTGTTGCCGGCGACCTACCGTCGTAAGCGCCGGCCACTGCGTGGGGCAGCCTCCCATAAAGATCACCGCTATCTAGGTTTATTTATTTTCCTAGATCTACTGACCTCTATTACTTTCCTTCAGTAGGGTCACCCCTGCGAAATGGTACTTTCTACGAAAAGATTTTCCGTGAAATGGTACATCCCGCGTAAGGTTTTTCGCGAAACGGTATTCTGCGAAACTCCATATTCCGTGTTATGGTCAACCGAGAATTGGTGTTCCGCAAAATGGTATTCGGCGAAATGGTTCGTAATGATGGCGAATATTTAAATGCTATTCGCTTTATTTTATCAGGCTGAGCGATGGGGGGAGTGGTTTTCTACTTTACTGTGAGGAAAATTTGCATAATAAAACAGAAACTTGCAAAACTTGAGATTCTGACAAAGGTCATCCGAGATTCACGATTTATGTACAACAAAGTTGGTTTTGTGGCAATACGAAGTTTGTCGGGTCAGCTAGTCTATACCTATAAAAAAGGATTTCTGTCTGTCTGTCTGTCTGTCTGCCTAAAAATAAAAAATAAGAAAACTTATCCAATTTAATTCTACTATGTGTATTTTATTCAATGACAGATACGTATTTCGTCTACGACTTGCAGGCTTCCTCACTGTCTGTCTGTCTGTCTGTCTGTCTGTCTGTCTGTCTGTCTGTCTGTCTGTCTGTCTGTCTGTCTGTCTGTCTGTCTGTCTGTCTGTCTGTCTGTCTGTCTGTCTGTCTGTCTGTCTGTCTGTCTGTCTGTCTGTCTGTCTGTCTGTCTGTCTGTCTGTCTGTCTGTCTGTCTGTCTGTCTGTCTGTCTGTCTGTCTGTCTGTCTGTCTGTCTGTCTGTCTGTCTGTCTGTCTGTCTGTCTGTCTGTCTGTCTGTCTGTCTGTCTGTCTGTCTGTCTGTCTGTCTGTCTGTCTGTCTGTCTGTCTGTCTGTCTGTCTGTCTGTCTGTCTGTCTGTCTGTCTGTCTGTCTGTCTGTCTGTCTGTCTGTCTGTCTGTCTGTCTGTCTGTCTGTCTGTCTGTCTGTCTGTCTGTCTGTCTGTCTGTCTGTCTGTCTGTCTGTCTGTCTGTCTGTCTGTCTGTCTGTCTGTCTGTCTGTCTGTCTGTCTGTCTGTCTGTCTGTCTGTCTGTCTGTCTGTCTGTCTGTCTGTCTGTCTGTCTGTCTGTCTGTCTGTCTGTCTGTCTGTCTGTCTGTCTGTCTGTCTGTCTGTCTGTCTGTCTGTCTGTCTGTCTGTCTGTCTGTCTGTCTGTCTGTCTGTCTGTCTGTCTGTCTGTCTGTCTGTCTGTCTGTCTGTCTGTCTGTCTGTCTGTCTGTCTGTCTGTCTGTCTGTCTGTCTGTCTGTCTGTCTGTCTGTCTGTCTGTCTGTCTGTCTGTCTGTCTGTCTGTCTGTCTGTCTGTCTGTCTGTCTGTCTGTCTGTCTGTCTGTCTGTCTGTCTGTCTGTCTGTCTGTCTGTCTGTCTGTCTGTCTGTCTGTCTGTCTGTCTGTCTGTCTGTCTGTCTGTCTGTCTGTCTGTCTGTCTGTCTGTCTGTCTGTCTGTCTGTCTGTCTGTCTGTCTGTCTGTCTGTCTGTCTGTCTGTCTGTCTGTCTGTCTGTCTGTCTGTCTGTCTGTCTGTCTGTCTGTCTGTCTGTCTGTCTGTCTGTCTGTCTGTCTGTCTGTCTGTCTGTCTGTCTGTCTGTCTGTCTGTCTGTCTGTCTGTCTGTCTGTCTGTCTGTCTGTCTGTCTGTCTGTCTGTCTGTCTGTCTGTCTGTCTGTCTGTCTGTCTGTCTGTCTGTCTGTCTGTCTGTCTGTCTGTCTGTCTGTCTGTCTGTCTGTCTGTCTGTCTGTCTGTCTGTCTGTCTGTCTGTCTGTCTGTCTGTCTGTCTGTCTGTCTGTCTGTCTGTCTGTCTGTCTGTCTGTCTGTCTGTCTGTCTGTCTGTCTGTCTGTCTGTCTGTCTGTCTGTCTGTCTGTCTGTCTGTCTGTCTGTCTGTCTGTCTGTCTGTCTGTCTGTCTGTCTGTCTGTCTGTCTGTCTGTCTGTCTGTCTGTCTGTCTGTCTGTCTGTCTGTCTGTCTGTCTGTCTGTCTGTCTGTCTGTCTGTCTGTCTGTCTGTCTGTCTGTCTGTCTGTCTGTCTGTCTGTCTGTCTGTCTGTCTGTCTGTCTGTCTGTCTGTCTGTCTGTCTGTCTGTCCCCCCAACTAAGGGTGGGGTGGGGGGCTCCCATACAAATGAAATACAAATTTCCTCAGAAGTCGGGAACTAATCAAGCAAATGGAACTAAATTTAGCATGTGGGTGTTTTTGCAGGCAAGTTTTTTTTTCTATGGTGAATTGAGACCCCTCAGCTCTCTAGGAGGGGAATAATGACCCTTTCCCTTTTAAGAGGGGGGGAGGCATTCATACAAATGAAATACAAATTTCCTCAGAAGTCGAGAACTTATCAAGCAAATGGAACCAAATTTGTCATGTGGGGGTTTTGGAGGCATGAATTTTTTAATGATGCTTTGAGACCGTTCCCCTATGGTAGGGGGATAAGGACTCTCATACAAATAAAACCGCGTAGCTCAAAAACTAATCGAACTCGAGAAATTTTAGACTCTGTCATAAAACATTAATCAATAACAAGACCACCAAAAACTATCAATAGTAACATTAGATAAGCCGTCGGAAGCGCCGGCCATTGCGGGGGGCAGCCTCCCGTAGAAATCACCGCTATCTAGGTTTATTTATTTTCTAGATCTACTCTATTACTTTCCTTCAGTTGGTCACCCCTGCTAAATGGTACTTTCTACGAAAAGATTTTCCGTGAAATGGTACATCCCGTGTAAGGTTTTTCACGAAATGGTATTCTGCGAAACTCTATGTTCCGCGTTATGGTCAACCGAGAATTGGTGTTCCGCAAATGGTATTCGGCGAAATGGTTTGTAATGATGGCGAATATTTAAATGCTATCCGCTTTATTTTATCAGGCTAAGCAATGGGGGGAGTTGTTTTCTACTTTACTGTGAGGAAAATTTGTATATTAAAACACCCATGAACTCCCCAGAAACTTGCAAAACTCGAGATTGTGACAAAGGTCATCCGAGATTCACGATTTATGTGAATTAACACAGTTTAATTTGTGGCAATACGAAGTTTGTCGGGTCAGCTAGTATAATATAAATAATAATTTGAAATACTGTGGAGCAATGGCTGACAATAGCCTGAATTTCAACAGCCACGTCGACTGTGCTTGTGGTATGGTCTCAATGGCGGTTACTGCGCTGTCCAATGTTTTGCTCATTAGCTGAGGATCTAAGTTGCCTGATTGCCAGAGTAGCCATGACAGTACCGAGTGAACTGTTATATTGCATGAGAACATATAATATAGTTACTTTTTCGCTGTGCAAATGTGATTTAAAATCTATTTCAAACATGTTTTTTGATAATTTAGTAATCGTTTCAGCTAGTACAATTATCATCCCTTCCCTCATACAGTACCATAAATCAGTTCGCATCAATTCGTCCTTGAGCCGGCTCTGGCCAACCGTGATGATACTCCACCGGGACCAAACCGCTCTCTCCGGGAAGCCAGCTTTACGAGCAGTAAAATATGTTTTGGAGTTTATCGAAAATAAATAAAAACAGCTATTGAACGCTAACGCGCTGTTCGTTCACAGTGGGATCCTTCGGTGAAATCGATAGTTCACGAAGCAAACTATCATCGTTGAAGCTGGCATTAGAACACCAGGCCTTTACCTTCTACGGAGTTGTTAGAAACTTTGAACGAGATCAAATTTAGTTTGTTCTTCAAACAGAAAAAAGAATCGTTGAAAGTCCCATCGGCTCCTCCTTCGACTCTATTTGTGTTTGAGCTTTTGAGCTCGTAAAATATTAATTAGCATAAATATCCGTTTCGCAGAAAATTTAGAGACTGACGTTGCTGCGTTGTTTTTTTTTACATTTCAACCATTCCATGAGTGAGCTGCTTTTTTGATTGCCTACAGTGTTTCCGGGAACAGAACTAAACCCTTTATTGCACGTCACCATGTGCAATTACCAAATCTGGTTGATAAAGCCGAACCTAATTAGCTAGTTCAAATTTAAGTTTAATCCCAAATATAAATCCCAACAACCGTCTATCCAAAATAATTCACTGGAATCGTTCAGGTTTGGTTATTTAGTATCATAAATGCCAAAGTGAATCATATTTTAACGAACGAAATAATCGGAACTATTCATCGGAACAATTCAACGTTTGGTTCTATCATTATAATAAAAGTCTAAACATTTTATAGCGTTATAATAATTTTTAGCTGCTCATTATATCAATTTTCATAGCTGTCCAATTCACAACAATGCTTCATGAATATTAACAACTGTACAATAGAGACTCGCCGTTCGTACGAAAAAAAAAAAACAATCCAAAGCGGGTCGCCGTTGCCGTTCGGATTATTACCGTGGGTTTTAAATCAAACTTTAACTTCGGCCAATCTGCCGACCCGGGGTAAATCTCTGGTTGGTACTAAATCATGCGGGAGTTAATAAACCTAACGCGAGACGAAACTAGGAGTTCTTTTCGTCTCGTGGCCTAGCAATCACCTATCAGCGAAGTCTCACCGCATATTTATTATGTGGCAGGCTTCCCTGTTCGGTTCATGACGGAAATAAGGCGCAAACAACATGACGATGGCCAGGTTGCAAGGTGCGGTAAATTTTAACGATCGTCACAAATTTTACGACATTTGTGCGGTCCGCCCGTAGCCTTTACAACAGCCGTAGAGTAGAGCGAATTCCGCATGCGGTTGACCGATGATTGTTATATGATCTATTGAGTCGTCAGTTACAGTTTACCGAGTAGAGTTGAACAGAACAGTTGATTTCACTCAAACTGCCCAACCCAATGGAAACATTTGGGTTGAACAATGAACCTACATAACTGCTTTGGAAAGTCACCTTTCCATCGAGCTAGATTGAAATAGTTTCATGTTTTCTTTTCATTAAGTACCGTCTTTGTCAGAAAATAGGTGGGCATACTTTTATTACTAATTACTGTATTCTTCATGTTCTATAGACCGGCGCGAAAGTTTCGCACCTTTGGCTTGAAGACGAACCGTCAATTGAAAATGGGGTCAGGTATTATTGTGACTCTAATAGCTTTTCTTGCAAATGATCGAAAGTCTTAGATTACACGTATCACTGACCGTTACTAATTACGGAAAGTTCCAGATTCCAAAATATACCTTTCAACTGGACAGCAATCATTAATGTTCTTAGGTGGGTGTGACATAAATTATTGTGCAGGTCGGTGTGCGAAATCTGCGTGAATGCCAGTGAAATAATATGTACGTAAACAAATCAAGCAAAATAATTATAAATCCTTAACGAGCAGTCCTTGAGTCCTTGCGACACTGATGAAGGTTACAAGTCATTCATATCCGGAATACGCATGTTGTGATTGTGATAAACTTTATTAATGCTACATGCTACAAATTAAGCTAAATCTTACTGCACCTAACCACTCAGTCACACTGAGTGTGAACTTGCGTTATGGACCTGCCTCATCGACCAAAATTATATTGTACCGTCATCCGGGGTGAGATTGTGCCACGGGGGTGAGATTGGGCCAAAAAAACAAAAATGTTGATTTGTGAAAATTTATTATATCTATAGAAACTGGTGACCTAAATTCAAAATGATCATTAGCATAACATATTTATTCATATCTTAGAATGGAACACAGATAATATTAGCAAAGTATTTGCCTAAACAGGGTTTCAAAGTTCGCGATCAAAAATACTAGGAAAAAACGCTTGTAAAAAATGTTCCGTATAAACCAACCCAAACAAGAAATCGCATCAACTTGCTATTTTGAAGATATATAAACTAATCATTTACAATATATTGAAAGGTTATTATGCGTTGGATAAGTTTTGATTACGAAAATGATATTTTTCGAAGCTTTGTACTTTTCGAGCTTCACGGGGGTGAGATTGTGCCAAGCCATAATGATTGATCCAATTTGTGAATTACACCACATACACCACAAAAATACGTCAGTATACACCAGAACACTTACATTATTTACTATTGAGCACATTATTTTGACAGATTAGATTGCCTCGTCCATTTTGGAGCAAACGGCGTCATAGTTCTGCTAAATAATTTAAACTAATTTTTACTTTTTCTCTGGAAATTTCAGATGCTTTGAATAAACACACAAATATAAGACGAATATATTATACCGTGTATAAACTGCTAATTTTAAGAAGGGGAGGGGGTGGGATGGCCCACGTGTTCCGCGGCCGCGGGTTCTCGAACGAAGTAATGGTTACTTTTGTTAAATGATCAAATAGGTATGCCACCTTAGGATTCACGCCCTCCATATATCTCCCCCTTGTTAACCCTAGAAAGGCTACTGACTATATAAAGGCTGTTCATTGACTACGAACTCATTTTTAGTTATTTCAGAGCTCCCAGGGTTATTTTCGTTCACAGTTTTTGTATGATGCGTAGTTTTTGGGCGACCCCCTGCCCCTAACAGTCCACTTAGCTCATAGACGGCCCCATATGAACTACTTTATACTGAAATTTATGTGTATTGTTTTTTTGTTTTTTTTTAACGAGTAGGGAAATCTGCTATCAGACACCTGAGAAGACAACTCAGGGAGTGAGGTTTGGTATCCCGACTCCCCTACTGGGGCGTGAGGATCCAGACCCACTAAAACCCTACTCTAGTCTTCAGCCTCAATCCCCCCTGGAACCACCTTATCGGTATTACTTCAGGGAGGGACTATTGTGCTTAACGCACACTCTTAGATAACTACTAGGCTATGGTAGTTAGGCTGTTTATTCGCCGTTGATCGGCTTTCCAGCGGTTTTGTAGCTCAAGTATGATCTGGGTAGCAGCCGCATTGACCGCTCCCCGGACGTCCGAGCTAGAACACATCCTTTGGACTAAATTTTCCGGAGTAGTGTCCTGTCCGCTCACTGCCATCATGTTGCTTCTCACGCCCGCGAAACGAGGGCATATAAAGAAAGCATGTTCTGCAGTTTCCTCAACGTCCGTGCATTCAGGACACGCGGGGGACTCCGCATGCCCAAACTTGTCTAATACAACTGTCTAAAACAACCAACTCCTGACAGAATTTGCGACAGGTAGAAGTTGACTTCGCCGTGACGCCTGTTGACCCACCCGGATAGTTCTGGGATAAGTCGATGTGCCCACCGGCCTTTTGTGGAATTAGACCATGCCCGCTGCCATGTGATCATCTAGATCGATCTTGTGGTACTCCGTATGCCTCTAGTTCCACGTTGGTTGAAGCACTCTATGTCCTCGCTGATGATGATATCAATAGGCATCATACCCGCTAAGACGCAGATTGCGTCATGTGAAACTGTGCGATACGCACTCGCCATTCTTAAGCACATGAGACGATAGGTGCTTTCCAGCTTGGCTAGATAGCTTTTAGTACCTAACGCCGATGACCACACCGGCCCGCCATACCTGAGTATGGACTGGACCACGTTGGCTTATAGCCTTCGCTTGCTGCCATATACCGCAGAGCTATTAGACATCATACGAGACAACGCCGAAATAGCTGTGGAAGCCTTCTTGCAGGCATAGTCGATGTGGCTCCCGAACTTGAGCTTGTCGTCGACCATGACTCCAAGGAGTTTTAAGGACCGCGTTGACGAAATAGTGCAGTCCCCAACGCTGATATTTGCTTGCTGTACCGACTTGCGGTTGTTTACCACGAAAACCTCCGTTTTATGATGCGCTAGTTCCAGTTTCCTGGATCGCATCCAATCTTCAACAATGCTTATAGAGTGGGCAGCCGTCAACTCTACCTCTCTGATAGATTCACCATAGACTTCCAAGGTGATGTCATCCGCAAAGCCGACAATCACCACCCTTACCGGGAACTTTAGCTTCAACACCTCGTCATACATGACGTTCCACAACACCGGGTCCAGTATGGAACCTTGCGGAACCCCTGCGGTGATTGGAAAGCTCTTCTGACCCTCCTCCGTGTTGTAGCATAGCACACGATTCTGGAAATAATTTTCCAGGATTCTGTACAGCGACACCGGCCCTTGGACGTTCTGAAGCGAGTTGGCTATGGAGTCCCAGCTAGCACTACTAAACGCATTTCTCACGTCGAGCGTGATAACTGCGCAATAGCGAATACCTGTCCTCTTGCGCTGGATCGTCATCTCAGCTGTCTTAGTGACAGACAAGATGGCATCCACCGTAGATTTGCCTTTTCGGAAGCCGAATTGGTTCCTTGACAGACCGTTTGTACCCTCAGTGTACTGTACGAGTCTGTTAAGGATAACCCTTTCCAGCACCTTGCCGGCAGTATCGAGCAGACAGAGCGGCATATATGACGAGGGGACACCCGGAGGTTTTCCAGGCTTCGGCAATAGGACCAGGTTCTGTCGCTTCCATCTGTCCGGGAAGTGGCCAGCTTCCAGGCATCTACTCATTACTGCCCCGAATAATTCGGGAGTCTCCAGAATAGCCGCTTTAATGGCCATATACGGGATTCCGTCAGGTCCCGGTGCCTTGCTCGCCTTTAGGGATTTAGCGATCTCAATCAGTTCCTGGTTCGTAACCATTACTTCCTCCCCGACCTCTAAACCGCCGTCGCCCACGTTACATTGGATGTTCGGCACGGAGGCCGACCATCCTACGCTATGGTCTGAGATACTGGAACGTCGGCCGTGGGACGACTCAGCGGCCTGAGGCCAGGGCCTTGGCTCGTGGCGCGGAAAGAGGCCCTCTATGATCTGCTCCAGCATCTCTGGCGATCGCTCTGCGGGAGCCATCACGCCCTTGGTCTTTGCCATTACGACTCTGTAGGCATCACCCCATGGGTTCGCATTGGCACTGGCACACAACCTTTCAAAGCAGGCTCGCTTGCTAGCTATTATCCCACTTTTAAGCGCTGCGCGTGCAGCAACTTGTGCTACTCTACATTCTGCTCTGCTCTCGTCCGAACGAGCTCTTTGCATAATTCTCCTTGCACGAAAGCAGGCTCCGCGGAGTTCCACAATTTCTTCTGTCCACCAGTAAACCGGTGACCTACCATACCTAGGTCGGCTTTTCCTAGGCATGGTGGCGTCACACGCTCGCGACAGCACTTCAACAAAATGATCAGCGTTCGGATCGGGCTTATCGCGATTACCGCACTCTCTTCAGATCGCTTCCACAAATACTTCGGGATCGAAGTATGATGTCTTCCATCCACGGGTGGTTGGAGTGTTAGCTCTACCCGCCGCCTGCCGCCTCGTTATCTGACCACCACCATAGCGGACCGCCTGATGGTCACTGTGAGTGTAGCCATTGTCAACCCTCCAGTCTCCTATCAGACCAGGACTGCCGAATGTCACGTCGATGATAGACTCGGCACCATTCCTACTGAAGGTACTAGTGGTGCCGACGTTGGCCAGGTCTACGTTGAGCTTTGCCAGAGCCTCAAGCAGAATCCGACCCCTATGGTTCGTGCGACGACTTCCCCACTCAACCGCCCAAGCGTTAAAGTCGCCCACCACAACCACCGGCCTTAGACCAGTCAGCACAACTGATACTCGGTCTACCATCCGCGTAAACTGCTCGATCGACCAACTCGGCGGAGCATAACAGCTGCAGTAGAACACTCCACCCACTTTGGCAACCGCAAATCCCTCGTCTGCAGTTGACGCAACCTGTTGAACCGGGAACCTGCTTGTCGTCCATATAGCCGCCATCCCGGACCTATCCGAGACCCAGTTACCGTTTCCGGCAGGGATGCGGTATGGGTCCGAGATGATGGCAATGTCCGTCGACGACTCAGCAATTGCTTGGTATAACAGCTGCTGGGCCGCGTGGCAGTGGTTCAAGTTTAGTTGTGTTACCTGCACTACGCCCGTGTTTTAGTCGCCGGCGCGTCTGCCGGGCACTTTGGGCCTCCTGTTATGTGCTTAGCGTCCCGTTGGCCTGTACATATCAGGCACTTGGGCGGCGCAGAACAGTCCTTCGCTATATGGCCCGCACCGCCACATCTTCTACACAGGTGGCTTTTGTCAGGCCCCTTACAGCTCCAGGACTTGTGCCCTCGCTCAAAGCACCTGAAGCAAGCCTCCGACTGCTGGAACACGCTCAGTGGGCATACGGACCATCCCACCTTCAGCTTGGCCGCCTTCAGGGCTGTATTTCCGTCTACCAGTGGAAGTCTTATAGTTGCTACCTGGGTTCCCGCTGGTCCCTTGCGCAGACGAACTGCTTCGGTAGTCACCACCACGTTACATTGCTCCTTGAGAGCTCGTGTCAGTTCGACCGCTTCGGTGATCTCGTCCAGGTTTTTAAGCTAGAGAGTCATCTCAGGCGTTAGTGCGCGGATCTGTATGCCATCACCAAGAACCTTTTCTGCCAGCACTTTGTAGGCAGATCCCTTCTCAGTGGCATCTTTTTTGAGCTCAACGATCATGTCACCGGTGCGGGAGCGGCGGATACTCCGCACATCCGCGCCAAGACCCTTCAGCTGCTCGTTCCCTCTCATGGCCTTCAAAGCTTCTGCATAACTCAGCCCCTCTGTTTTGTGGATAAGGGCATCGCCTTTGCCCCTCTTTTTTCTGACCACTTTCGGTGGAGTTCGATCCTCCTCCTTCTTCTTGGCCTTCCTCTTTTTCACTGTTTCCCACCGATTGTCGGGCGCTAACTATATCTTATTGCCCTCGGTGGGTTCCTTCGTTTGCTTGCGACCCTCAGCGATCAAGCGCTTCTTCGGACCCGTGGGGTTTTCTTCCCCTGGGGACTGCCTTACGCGCTTAGTGGATACCTTGTTGTCACTGGACTGCTCCGTAGTCGCAAGGGCCACGGTGTGGTCAGTCGTTGACAGGCAGGCATCCGTTTGAACACACCTCGATACAAATGCCTTCTCTACCACTTTTACTCGTGCTTCGAGTTCACTGTGTTCTTTCGTCGCAGCACGCATGGTGCCCAGAAGCATGAGCAGACTTTGTTTCAGGTCCTTCGCTAGGGTGCTGCGGCCTGTCACGAACTCGATAATGGCATCGAGCTGATGAGACGCCGCTACCACTCTTGGTAGTATGTCTTTCTTTCCTTCCCCTGCTTTTATTAGCGACGGGCCATTCATCGCTGCGTCTGGGGTAGATGCAGTTGGAGCGACAGGTGTGCCGCTTCCCTTTCCGCTTACGCTGGCGCTTCTACTCGTATCCATCGGCGGAGATCGCTGGATACCACCTCTTGCGGATTACCTAATTACGGATTATCTAATCCGCCCGCGCTCACTGAAGTTACGTTTTTTTTTATTTTGATTATTCATATAGAATCCCACGAGTTGAGGGGAAAGAAGAGTCCGCCGCATCAGAGCCCCTCATGATGCGGTAAGGGCTGATTACTGTGGAGGGCGCTCTGGTACTCTACAGGCTCCGTTTGATGCTGAGTGTTTATAGAACCCCCACCCCCCACCATTCATCCCTCGGCGCGGGTCGCATGACACCTTGGATTAGGGGTTTATCCATTCACGTTTTTACTTTTAGCCATGAATAACAGCTATTCAACCATCCTCCTTTAGGGGCTTTGGACCCTCTACTCAGGTTCTCAGTACTTTCAGGTTCATCGAACATGCTTCTACCGAGATCCGTCATTTGCAGGCGGAGAGTTTACACTCAGCTCTCGCATGAGTGCCCCCTTCTCTGTCCGCATACGACCCTAGTTTCCGCCGGTTGTCCGGTTTCCACTAAGGAACGTATCCCGGATGGTACCACGAGGAGGTAGAGATAGGGGTTGCTAAATAAGAGGCTGTGGAACTTCGTGGTAGTTCTGGAGCGCATTATTCAACCATTTACCATCCAATGTGTATTGTTTATAAACATGCTAGCGTTCACTGTTTAGGCATTTACCTCGACTTTATGTTTTTGGCACAATGTCACCCCCTAGAAGGGGTAATATTGTGCCAAAGTTCATGCACTTCCAGTAAAATTAGGTTTCATTGTAACTAAACCATCTCTACGGTAGTTGTTAATTGAACAATCTTATATATAAAAATGGAAGTGAAAAAGTTCGACCGCGCATCACTTGAGAACGGAGCGTCCGATTTGAGCCGTCTTTTCTTTATTGTGTTCGTTTCCCCCACCGCTATGTTTTTACGGCGAGAAAAGTTGAAAAATTTACTCGGAAGATAGGAAAACTCGAAAAATTAGTTTTCCATATAAAACCTGCAACGCATTGTATGCGCCATGTCGTTGGCTGCTATGATCATCGTACGATTTTTTGCAGCACCGTTGTCGTATTCAAACAAACACGTGGTTACCTTCATTGGAATCGCCACATCTAACAATGCTATTAAACATTTTGGGGGTTTACAATTTCAGAAAATAACCAATTAATAGGTCCAACTTATTAATCAACCTAAACTCAAGCCTAAAGTGTCAGCAATAAAATTCGTTAATTTCGATCATTCGTTCATTCATTTATCAAATTTATGAAACAAACACGAATCATTTTTATTCCTTTTTACATCGGATGCTTAGCCGGAAGATCCAGTGCAGGTTAACAAAAGGTTTAAGCACTAAATTCACTAAATTGCCACTTCCCAATCGTCAAATGAAGAATACATTTTGCATATGTTAACGGATTATGAGCATATTCGGTTTAACTGAATATCAAGCTAATAAATCAACAGTAAGAGCATATGATTTAGAATTTTTTTAAAAATAGTGAACGAAGCAACTATTATACATCGTATTTAAGGGATCAGTCCCGGCATAGTGGTTAGCATTCACGCCTTTCACGCCGAGGACCCGGGTTCAAATCCCAACCCCGCAGAAGTCACGAATGACCCAAACTGGTTAAAGTGACCAGATTCAAAACAAAAAACAATCGTATTTAACTTTCAGTCGATTTCATTTCGTATTCGAAAGGTTTGTTTTGAGAATTCTGAATGACAGTTATCGAGATTCAGCGATGCAATTCCTTTGGGTAATTCTTATCAATAGATTTATGAATCAAAAAAAAAAAAAATAAAAATCTGATGACTATTGATATTGAATACATATCAGAATATAAAATTGACCCTTAAATTATCGAGAAATTCCAAAGTTGCAGCAGACGATATTAGCCGTCGTACCAAATTTTACAACAAATATATTAACATCCAGTATTACTATTTTTAACCAGCAGAGTTTATAAAACAAGACTCAATGCAACTACCACAAACACGACTGTTGATATTGCGGGGATTGGCAAACCAACTTTTACACCGATATGCATTTCTTACTAATGACTTAATACAGTTGTTAAATTTAGACATTCTCTGAAATCCCAGCGTTTAATAAACCAAACGCAGAACTCCTTAGACAACGGCAAAACTTGACTTATACCTAGAAAATATACCTTTTTCTAAAACGCAGCAGGAGTTCATCTGAAGTTTACATATCGTATATTTAGCCCAATTTGTGGCAGTACGAAGTTTGCCGGGTCTTCTAGTTTAGTATATATTGACATGTTTGAAATTAACTTAGTTTCTAAATTGTGTGTGTACTGAGCTAAAGAACAAAAACATATGCTTTTTTGACACAATCTCGCCCCGGATGACGGTAGTAAAATTATCATTGAGTTTATATTCACCACTGTTACAACGTAACATCACCGCCTCCTTGAAATGTCAATTTCAACCAAAACTAGCAACACGTGTTCAGCAGTTATTTTCAGCAATGTATCCGCAACATGGCACATAATTCGGACAACACATTTTTGGCCCCTTCAAAGTTTTTGCCGTTATCAGAGTGGATATGAGCTGGTCGACTTCGTCTGGAAATAAATCTCCGTAGTGCCGAAAGAAATCCCTGGGTGGATAAATCGCTAACGTGCTCCAGGTGAACGGCTTTCGTCGAGAAGCAAACGAATAGACAAAGATACGCCTTTGCGGGGGGTGCTCGTTTGTGTATTGGTTTTAGGTAGAACGAGCCAGCATAATCAATACCCGTGACGGTGAACGGGCGGCACATAGCTCTAGACGAGCGAGAGTCAGCCGCTTAAGCGGAGCCACACGAGATTTAGAGGCCATAAGCTGGACTTGGACGGTTCCTTCCGGATCTTCACAACGGATGTACACGCAGGCGCCGTACGCAGACTCGGAAGCGTCAGAAAACGTATGGAGTTGTACCGTAGAGTGTCGAAGCAGGGCGTACCGAGCAGTACAGCAGCCAAAGTTCTTGCATTAGTATTTTCGCCCTAACTATAACCGGAGCTATAAGACCTAACGGGTCAAAAAGTTTTCCAATGTCAGACAAAATAGATCTTTTTGTAGGGGGCGAATCGCTTAACTTTAGCAAAAGATCTTGCTCTGGTTCCCAATTAATCCCGAGAGCTTTCACTGTTTCATGAGGGCTGAACTCTATTGTCGATAGCGTGCCAATTTGATCATCTGCCAAACCTTGCAGTACTTCGAAACGATTTGATGACCACTTTCGTGAAACGAGTCCGCCTTTTGTCAGTAGTTCACTTAACTCGGTGCGAAGTTCGATTGCTTCTTGAACTGTCTGCGCGCCACCGATGAAATCGACTACATAAAAATTGTTTGTCAATGCATGTTTTCCGAGCGGATGTGAGTCACCTTCATCATCTGCTAATTGTTTCAAAGTGCGTGTTGCTAGAAAGGACGACGGTGCCAATCCATACGTTACGGTAAGTAAGTCGTAAGTTTGAACAGGTTCGTCTGATGAAAATCGCCAAAATATACGTTGTAAAGGTGTATCGTCCGGGTGTACCAAAACTTGGCGATACACTTTCGCAATATCACCGACCAGGGCAACAAGGTAAGTACGAATCCGTAAAATTATTAATATTAGTTCATTTTGTACTACTGGGCCAACACAAAGAGCTTCGTTGAGTGAGAGTCCAGTAGAAGTTTTAGCCGAACCGTCAAATACTACACACACCTTCGTCGTTGTATTTGAATCTTTTAAGACAGGATGATGAGGAGGATAGTAGGCGCGAGTCGCATGTGACCGAGTTCCAGGTATTCAGTCATAAATTTGTGGTATTCAGCCTTGAGTTTTGAATCGCGTTGAAGACGTCGCTCGAGAAGATCAAATCGCCGGCGTGCCGGAGCTTTTGACTCACCCTACATTATGTCGAAATCTGCTTTACGCGGTAGCCGAACCTTATATCGTCCTTCCGAGTTTCTTGTTACTGTATTTTGGTACAACGTTTCGCATTGTCGTTCTTCTATGGAGTAATTGTCGCTAGTAGTTAACTTCTCCGTTTTCCAAAAACGCTCTACGCTTTCTTCAAGGGTCATCATTGCAACGGTGTTGAAATGGTATGAATCGGATGTGGGTTGCGACATCTCAGCCTTCGAGTTAGGATCCGCCGAGCCCGCTACAATCCATCCGAAGACGCTGTCCACCAGTACCGGTAAGTCACTACGAAGCTGCATGTGCGCTGCCAAATCAACCGGCTGGCTTTTATTGAAGAATGGGTCAGCTAGGAAAATATCTTTCGGAATTTTCCATTCCACCGTTGAAACGTTTCGTGCTGGAAGATCGGCGGTTACTTTATTCATCACAAGGAAATTCATGCCACAAGAAAAGTTTTCACTTCGCGAAGTAATTGTAGCAAACAGGGACTCACGAATAACTTTTGACAACTGCCCTGCTCCTTGAACAGTTACGTTGACGGGGTTTCGTTTCAAACCGAGAGATTGTGCCATTCGTTCTGTTATTGAGTTCGGTTGCGACGCGCTATCCAAAAGTGCGCGTGCAGGATGCGCATGCCCAAACGCATCAATGAGGTTGACGACGGCGGTCAGAAGGAATACGTTTTCAGTAGTTTGATGGAGTGAAGCACTGGTTTCGACGGTTGAAATAATTTCGGCAGCATGAGCAGACGCTTGTTCTACAACATTGCATGAAGTAGGCCGAGAATCCGGCGACGCAGAAACTGTAGAATGGTATGCAAAATCGTTGTTGGGTGTTCGGTAGTTATGAGATTGCTCCAAATGCAAGAGAGTATGGTGACGCTGGTTGCACCTTCTGCAATTGTCTTCGTCAGTACAGTCACGGGCAAAATGACCACTCCTTAAACACTTATGGCACAGTCGCTTACTGGTCACAAACTGTAAACGTTCATAAGTGGAACGTTGCAGAAATTTAGCGCATCTAGTAATAGAATGGGAATTACCGCAAACTAGACACTCGTACGACGAAGTAGCGGTAGATGCATTGGATAAGAGTCGAAAATCGGAATGTCTTCGGTACCCGTTGGCAGCCGAATGGTTGTTCGATGTGGACTGGTGATTATTTACTAGGGTGACCACACGTCCTGATTTACCAGGACATGTCCTGTTTTCAAGAGCGTTGTCCTGGTGTTCTGGTTTACAGCGGAAAATCCTGGTTTTTAAAATAAAATCCTGCTTTACTAAAGAAATTGAAGTACAAATGTTTTTAAAGTCCTGCTTTGTCAGTTTCTCTAGAAACATAGGTTATCTTATCTTCGATCCCTGATTTTACATTCTCAGTTTCGTAAATGTAGCATACTTTCAACTGTTTAAACTGCTGTAGACTTGACGACGAGACGCGCGACAGTTGATCTTCATGGGGCATCAAGATCGTCATCGGGGTTATGAACGCGTTTATTGTCTGCACACCGACTCGAACGAGAACTTTGCAGCTTTGCATGATTATCGGAAGCACTTTTTCCAAGCAAATGTAACCACAAGCCACCCTGGGGATCACCTGACCAACGGGTATTGGGCCTAATCTGTCTAATTCTCAACGATGGCCGATTTTTCTCAAATATTATCAATATGCGTTCGCTACGGGATGCGGATACACCCTGAATCATTACCTAGTACCAGTAACTGTGCGCTCAAATCTACCGACGGAATACAAAGGGCTCCCAGATTTTGTTGCGGTGTCTTTCTACAATAGCAAGAATTTTTCGTAGGGCAGTATCACGCGAGCTTTACGAGAGGCCGTGCTACTACGGGTCAAATTATCTCACTCAGACAATTCCTCCCGAGTTGTCGGGAGTACATCATGCCCACGGTTAATATTGACGTGGATTCCAAGGCAGCATACGATGCAGTTAAACGTGAAGAGCTATGGTAGTTAGTGCACAAGAACGGTTATCTAGACCAACTAACGCGGTTGACTCCTTTCGAATTGTCCTTTGTCCTTCTGACTGTTTGTTTAGCATCGTTATTGGAGGTATGATCCGACGAGCGAGCATCGGAACGAATGAGACGAACTTCAGCAAACGTAGCCAATTCCTTGTCTTTGTAGACGACAGAAAACGGGGGTTAAGAGGATTGGGTAAAAAATCAATGCGTCACAAACCAAATAGATAGGGGAACCGCTAATAATACAGCTAAGGAGATTCACCGATGCAGTTAAGGACCTTCTTTTCACTCCACAAGACTTGTGCAGCCTTGCTTATGGA
Source organism: Sabethes cyaneus (assembly GCF_943734655.1). NCBI lineage: Eukaryota > Metazoa > Arthropoda > Insecta > Diptera > Culicidae > Sabethes > Sabethes cyaneus. Next base: position 106,381,642 of record NC_071353.1, on the reverse strand, counting down.
AGATAGACGTGTATTTGTACGAAAGGAGTTGCGGACTATGCGAAGACAAGCAGAAAGCAAAGAATGGGGCAGGCATATGAGCCATGTCGCAAAAATGCACCAGCGACTCTAGAACAAGAGGGGCCTTACGTGCTGCGTAGCTCGACCAGATTGCAGCTGACTTGCGAATGTCGAGACGGTCAACGAATTGGCGACGAATAGCCCAAGACGAGTACAATGGAGAAAAGCTCTTGATATAGCATGAGCAACCCGGGGTCCGTATGGTATGCCTTATTCGTTTCTGGTCTCCTATATGAAGTTGTGTAATTTGGTTATCAGTATGGTTGGAGTGGTATATCATCACGATCATATTTGTCTAGCATTGTGAGAACTATACCTCTAAACACAAGGATCGGAAGGTTAGGTTGGTCGATTTATCGAATCTAAATCTGCATAGGCCGACGGCGATGAGTTTGGGTAGTTGACCAAATTTGGCTACCTTGGCTCACTGGTAACGGCAGACAATGATACGAGTCGTGAGATTCGGATGCGTATTAGCAGCGGAAGTCGCTCTTACTATGGGCTTTATTAGCAATTGCGGTCGAGGAGACAGCCCTTGTACAACGTGTACCTTGTGCAAGACGCTTACTAGACCGGTTGTTCTCTACAAGCATGAAACATGGACAATGCTCGAGGAGGACCTGCGAGTACTCTGTAACCGTCGGCTTAGTCTTTGCCCAAGATTTAGGAGACTATCGCGCGTGCAAAGTGTCAAGAGAGTAGTTGGCACACCCTATTGCGAACAGCTTTCCCCGATGACGTGTACGCCATACGTCAACGTCTTCCACCAACCCACCACCAGGGGGCGGAAAATAGAGTAAAGCTAACATGGATTGCGGGTGGCGACAAAGAGTCCAGAAAACGATAAACGAGAGACAGTGGAGGTTTTAGCGCAAAAAGGCGTAGGACAAAAGATAGCTTGAGCCATTACCCTGTCCGAAGTCAAACAGTACGGTATTGAAAAACGAAATATAGTCGCACAACTGAGACAGTGAAGACAAAACTAAAATAAAACTCTGAGTTGAGTGTATGAAGCTACGTATCAGAAATTCTTAGTGAAAGACCACTACAAATATACAAAGTTTTAAAGGTGGACTAAAAAGACGTGCGAAAAGAGGCAAACAACAGGTATGGCTATCAGAAAATACTTACGGCATATTCCCGACCAAGACCGCTCCAAAACTCGACGCTAAACAAACCATCTCGTTCTTAGGACCACTGAGTTTCCTGAGTTTTCCTGACGATTACCAACGTGACCCGAAACTGTACCTAAGTCGTACCGAATTTGGTCCTCGCGTCATCGCCATCACGCTTATTCAAAGCCCGTAGTGTGCCCGCAGTCGGAACGCCGGGAGTAGGCCATCAAGCTTCGTGTCAAAAGTCATCAACCTGACCGCAAACAGATCCAGGTCAGTATCTCCGCCGGAAGTGAAACCCTTAGATATCAAAAGGTAGGAATTACCGAGGGAAATCCGTTAATAAAGGGAACAGTTTAAGCAGAAGGTTTTCAGGGGGTTTCTTGCCAACAAGTCGCGAACGTTTGCAGTTCCTGAGGTTTGTTTTAGGGGGTGTCGTAAGTGTTGGGTAGTTACGACCCCGTCAGTTACAACTCGGAGTTTTCGGAATACGAGTACTAAGAACGATCTTCAGCGGCGTACAGGAAAATGAAGTATGGAGATGGAGGATGAACCATGGATGAATGATGAACCATCAACCAAGAGTTTGAACTTGCACAGCTCTATGGCGAACCCAATGGCTCAAAAGGTGGCTAAAGCTGGACGGATACGATGGGCAGGAGATGTTGCCATAATGCCAGACAACTACCCTGCAAAGATGGTGTTTGCCTCCAGCCGAGTTAACTGGCGAAACGTTGTTCAACAGGCGTTGTCCTAGGACGGCAAAATACTTAAGTAGGTAAGTAAATCTTCATCGGCATGTTTGGGAAAAAAATGTCCTGATTTTTAGTTGGATCGATATGGTCACCCTATATTTACTGAAATGGATTCAAGCACTCTCGTTCGCCGCACTACTCTACTAGGCAAGTAACATTCGGGTCCTCCACAGTGGAAGCGTGTTCCTCCCAAGCTCTTAAGGTGTCCCCATGCCAACGTGTGCAAAGCAAATGCTCGAGAATGCTACTCCATCCGTTGGCTCCCCAAGATGTTGCAAAATCTTTGTACGCCGCACAGTGGTTGGAAACCTTAAAAACCTGGCCAAAACCTCCAAAATCGAAAGTTATCCTTCATAACATATTCTGACATAATTACACGTAGAATAAATCATTTTATCATATCCTGTAATATCAACTATCGATAATGTAGATTTGTGGTTTGGCGTACTGTCAAACGTCAGTGTATAAGAGACTCTTCTCTAGTGCGGCTTGCATACGTTTTGTGGCTCTCGGCAATAACGCATGTGGTTCGTTATCGCATTATCAACTAACAATCAACCAAAATGGATAACGTTTCTGATGGTATTGCCCTTTGCATTGAAAGTTGGATTTTAAGCACACTTGTTCAGTCGCACATTTTGTAGGTGAGAAAAGTTGCCAAAATTTCGCGGTAAAAACCCATGAATCTTGGTTGATTCCTATTTGAATTCTAATGCTTACGTAGAGTTGTTATCGACGCTACGAATAATATAAAAATAGTTTCTAAATACATAATTCCGCGCATAATTCATAATTTAAACAAATATGCAGCATATATGAAATAAATGAAAAATTAAATACTATTTGCTTTTCCTACAACTGGTACTGACGCCACTGCTAAATCAAATGTCAGCTCAGATGGGAGAGTTGTAATGATGGGAAATGCCGATCAAAATCCATAACGATTATTGATAAAGTTTTTTTTATCGTTAATAATTAATAACGATAATATGACAGTATAAGCAAAAATACGTAAGAAATAGAACAAAAATGTTAAAATAATAACAAGCCAAGAAGAAGATTTCATTTTAAACCCTCCAATTTTCGATACTTTTCCGTGACGATAGAGTTTGACGGTATTATCGATATAAGATTACTAGCGAATTATCAGTAGCACACTTTTCATCACAGTTTTGATGGTTGCACTTTATAACTGTGCAGTCCAATTGAGTGCGAAGAGCGGAATATGTAGCTCATTAGCGTTATATGGAAATTCAGTTTTTTTAATATATATACTTTTACAACGCTTAAAGTTTCCTTCGCAAATGCTAGTTTTTTTCAATTAGCGCGCGCAATGAAATTGGCATTTACTTTTTGTGCCGCGAGGTGCCGTCGAATATGTTTTTGTGAGCGTCAGATTGTGACGGTTCGAAGGGTGTGTAGCTTTTTTGCAACTATTTGCAACTCCACGAGAAAATGGAGATTTAGTGTTGACGCGCACTTGTAGGCGAAATCGGACGGGCGAGCTTTTGATGCTCCAAACAACCTGTGCTAGCTTTTAACTTATTTTTTGCTATTTTGCTGTTCTTTACAAATAAATCGTTGATGGTGCAGTGCAAAGCCTAGGAGATAACCGTCTTTAGACACTACCCTTCTTTACCGACAGACTTCGCGAGTACATGCCAATTACGGGGCTAGTTCAACAATCCTACTGACTCTAACAGCACCTGATCCTTCTTAATGGGGCAGATTATTAATAATAACTCTTACGATTCATTTTATAGATTCTGCAAATTAACGAATGGATGAAGGTAACTGGCAGCAGGATCTCCAAAAGGAGAAATTAAGGCAGACGGGCCACATTATTATTTGCCGAATTAAGTGAACGCTCAGAATGTTGAAAAGAAAACGGTTGAAACATGGAAATTATAAATACAAACATGCATAAACATTCAAACTTGCTTATTGATCGCTCGAAACCAGGATTTGGCAATTCTAATGACGAAAATACTGCAAGACGCATTATTGAACATTGGAAAGTGTCCGCACAAATTCTGCAGCTTGGGAATCGCGCAACATGAATATAAAGCTTCAAGGAAATATACGAGTGAGAAGATAATGGAACATATTTTTCGAAGAATGATTGCTTGCAACCGCGTTGTTGCGCTACACAACATTGAATGACACTGACAGCGATAAAATCGGCGACTGTGATGAAAGTAGCAGCGATGATCACTCAGATTAATATTATTTTTTAAAGTAATGATGCATAACCTAATAGAATATAGAATTTTGCGATTTTAATAGGGTAAATAAGGCGATTTTAAATTTGATTTATTATTTAATTCAATTTTGTTTCTTGAAAAAGGGACCAAAACGTGCTGAGCCAGATATAAACTGAAAAGGACTAAAAGATACAAAAGTGGTCCTTCATATTGGTCAGCCATTTTACATTTTGAGTTTTATTGTTGAGCTCAACGACCTGAAAGTCACCTTTAGATGAAATTTACAGCTAAAACTTTAAAATTTAACAAAAACGGCCGCCATTTTGGGTCAGCCATTTTAAATTTCACATTTTCAATACCATTTTGGAAATCAGCAGCCCGAAAAACATGGAATCTCATCATCTTGAGGTTTTGGCCAAGAAATTTAAATTTCCGACCACTGTGCGCCGCTCAAATTCATCAACCAATGTGTGCAAAGCGGCAGCCGAATCCTTTTGCATGCGCGGAATATCAAAGAGTGCTTGCAAATGTCGCTTTTTATCAAATAGTCGTTTGAGTACCTGCCTTCTAATGTCTGCCAAGCCAATTGGTAGGTAGCGGAACTAATCGGAATAGATTCAATCAGCTGAACAGCCTCCCCCTTGATGGCTGCCCTTAAATAGTGAAACTTCTGAATAGGCGGAACGTCAACATTGTCGTGAATCAAAGCCAAAGAAGTATCATGGAAAGTCAGCCATTGCTGATAATCTCCATCGAACTCAGGAAGCGAAATAGTTGGCAGTTTTATACCAGATAGAGCAGAAGCATGCGGAGTTTGAGGGAGTGCAGCGTTATCAGGAAGAGGAGATAGTTTGGTTACTAGCGAAGCTTTTATTGAAAAGATGCGCGATTCAAAGTTAGCGCGTACCGTTTCATGCACAGCTTTACCTTCTTCTGTCGTTTCACTGTCCTCTAGTTCCGCTTGTATTTGGTCCAAATTCTGCCACATTTTAGTCAGGTACTCGAGCCTCACCGGTACATGCGATGCGTCTCGTTGTTGATCGTAGTGCGATAGAAATGCTTCCACCCAACCCAGAGCTGCGATCATCGACGATCTCCTGGACGTCAGCTGGCTAATGCGTTGCCCCTCAGCCATGTCGATTGGCAGCAGGCAGAATACAATTCAGTAGTACAATTAGCTGTGGAGACAAAGGAGACCACGGTAGACCCGGAGGCAAGAGAGTGAGCGGCTTGGAAAGGTACTCACCTTTTCCAAGGCAAGCAATGCCTTGAATCAATTAAAAAATCCCAGGAACAGGAGGTACACTCGATGCCGGTTGAGTTGTTCGAATTACAGCGTAGGCCTGAACTCGTCGAAGCAGTTGACTCGAATAGGTTGCGTGGCAGCAAAAACGTAGCGATGACACCACCGGAAAACAAAATGGAGCGAGTAGCCGGATCGTTGCACTTGGACCCTACGTCCCGTCAAATGGCGCACTGGTTGCAGATCAGTTAGACGGCCAACTGGATTACCGTCGCTGTACAAAATCGTCGAAAAAAAAAACTCGAAGCCAAACCGAAAAAAAATACAATTTACAAAAATCTAGAGCGCACCAGGCGACACGCGAAAAAGTTTTGCACAGAATCTCACCTTCTACCCAAAGTAATCAGGCCTTGTATAATCTATAATCAAAAAGCCCAGCTGGCTTTGTCTTCCGAATAGCGATGGCGATTTCCATCCACTAAAGCCACTAACTATGATGGCGGTCTTCAGGAACAATAAAGTGTCGATGGCGCGTCACCGATAATAGCTTCCGAAACAATGACCAATATCCTGGTCACGGCACCAGTTTATGTTGTGACGAGCTTTATTAAATTTTAAAGAGAACTTTTTATTACATCTGCTCGAGTCGGCAATCAGTAATAGAATGACTTACATGCTACAAATTAAGCTAAATCTTACTGCACCTAACCACTTAGTCACACTGCGTGTGAACTTGCGTTATGAAGTAATTTGCGGTTTCGTCACTAACGAGAATGACATTAGCTGCGGATCGTTTATGTAAGAGTGAGAGGGGAGCGAAGAGTGGTGGAGAGTATCCGGGAGTTTGATATTTGATGTTTTTGATATTATTCCTACTGCAAACAGCCTCAGCTAATGTCAAAAAATCTTTATATGTGTGCGTGGTGGATTACTTCATAGAGCTTTCCAGTTATGTGTGTATTGGTGCTTGAAAATGAGGCAAACAACAACAGTAAACAAAAGAGATGCATTCCTTTGTCATCAAGGTACAGGATGAATTTCGTCTTCCGCTGGCTTAAATACCAGCAAATTTTCAAAATATGAGCTTGAATTTGGAACAGGATGGAAAATTTAACCGAAATATGTGCTCTGCAGTGTGGCAAACGGAGAAACACGACTAGTAATCGCTATTTTTCGGTTTGTTCCTCCAGCATTAGCTGTTCGCCAAAATGAGGTAAACATCATGTATATACACGCGTATTTCGTGTTTGATAGTGTGGTTGCTTGAGCTGTCAGAGAGCTCTATGGACCTGCCTCATCGACCAAAATTATATTGTAGTAAAATTATCATTGAGTTTATATTCACCACTGTTACAATGTAACAACGCATGATCCCAAATTAAACTCAGAATCACTCTAAACCCTTTCAAATTAATTATGCTGATATCGGACTTCTACGAATATAATAATGGCAGCGAAAAAACATCATTTGACTTCAGTGCAGCAGCTGTGTGTCCTGTTCATTGCAACAAATATCTGCCTCATCGATTGCAAAGCGTTTAGCTTGTGTTGTGGAAAATAACAATTCGAAGGCACAATGAGAGTGCCACACCATTTCGACCATCCACACACACATCGTTGGTCATGTCCCAAAGTAAATCAATCCCATCCAGGTAACCGATAACCGCCCACCTGACCGTAACCAAGCCGGACGGACATTCATCGCTCGTAGGCGATCCGTGTAAAAGTCAGCCCCGCTCCCACATTCAGCAACCGTATCGTTGGCTCCGATCCTTGCCAGCGCCGAGCACCGGGACTGAAAACCAATACCCCGTCGCGTCGTCCTGTTATCACCTTGTCAAAATATTGATTTCAAGCCTGTCCTCATCGCACCGTCAGTCGCACCATCAAGCGCTGATTCCGAAAGCGATGGACTCGATGTGGCATACAAATTTCCACGCATCATTTGAAACCTCTTCTTTTGTTTAATAATTGATTGGTCAAATGACGATGAAGCGCCGTTTGAGTACGCATCACTCAAAACAAAGCAGGGAACTGTTGGCAACTGATCTTTACATCATGTTCAGCAGTGTTTTAAGCTGCTGTGGCTGAGCAAAGCCCCATCCATGACGGGTCTCCGCTTTCATTTTGGTGTTTTCTTTTTTCATCGAGACCGCACAGCACTGTTGAAATCGATATCGGAAGATAGGGTCGAGCAAAAGGTTAACTCTGCTTAAGCATCAACATTCTTTTGTTCTGCGTGCCAGGCCAGCTCACATTGAAGTCAATTCCTACCAGGGATCGATCGCAATCAAAAGGAAGCTTTGTCGCTTATCGGAACACTCCGTATCCTCGCTGGGTGGGTTGGAAAGCGGGACCAGCAGGTGAAGCAGACGACCTAGTTCTGGGGGAGATGAACAAACAAATTTGTTCTTTGATGATGATGTTCTTTGGTGATGGAAATTGTATATTGTTTCTTATCATTCTATGTTGTTTGCTGAGTTGACAGAGAACGAGCGCAGCCTTCAACCAAATAAGAAAAGGAATGCAATTTTCATGGTAGGGTAAAGAACCAGTTTTAAGCAGTCTAAGCGGGTCACTGATTGTTTTACCTTATTACAAGCGACGGGTTGACTAAGTGGGGGATATCAGCATACCAATCTTCTTGCTATCTTTAGCTCTTCAAGCTGTTACCATTGGAAGACACTATTGTTGAACTAAACTTTTGATTTTTCACTTTAAAAGTTGGAGCGGTGGAACTAATTTTTTATCAGACCGAACATATTTTCACCCGCAAGGTGCTTTTTTAAGCAATCCTGAAATCTGAATTTTTTTACGTCCCCATAAAAAATCCTTCGAACTTTTTCCCCTATTCAGTAAGTTCGCGTTCCTATCCGCGACCTACTAATCGGCATCTGATGCGTAATCGGCATAGCGTATCGGCATAGTTGCGTAAAATGCCATCTGTCTAAATTGTTTATCGGGGCATACACTCACCGCACCGTTCGGCAAACGGTATTCGTCGTCTCTTTTATTCTCTAGTGTTTTTATGGGAAACTGCGAGTTTGACGTCTCACTCGCTGTTCATAAGGATGGTAGGAGAACAAAAGAGGTAAACATAGCACTACACACGATCCCACTCAGAACAGTGTTGTCAAAGCAAATAACATTGAAACACATCGTTGCTTCATTAAATCACTGAGAAAATCTTCGAAAATTATTGAAAAAACTGTCTTTTCTCTTGTTTTTAATAAAGAAAAATTAATTATGAACATACGTTTCTCTTGAAAGTATTGAACCACGTTTTCACCATAGGAGGTTTCAGTTAATTTCAAACCTATAGTTCTTATTTCCAGAACCGAAACAGTGTCTTGGCAACACGATAGTTCATCAGTTATGCTGCAGCTGCTGCTACTGGTGAACAGGTTCCGTCAATTCAGAATTTGTTTTCAGTTTTGTTAGAAAATAATAAAACTTTCGGCTAGTGAGAAAGCCTTAGATAATAGAAAAAAAGAGAGCGAATAATATGGTATGTGACAATTGAGTGCTTGACTTTTAGAGTGGTTGTAATCAGTGCTGAAAAATGTGATGGATTCGTTAGTAGCGAGGTGGCGATTGCTGAAGAGCAGCTGAAAAATGTACATTTTTGGACAACAATTTTTAATTCATCATATTTCTTGTCGGAAACCCAGTAAATTGTGTTTGTGTGAATCAAATGTATGGTTAAGTGATTTGTGAAGATGATCCTATCAAAAGATTTTGAAAATATGAATAAAACCCGATTTAATCCACCTAGTGGTGAAAGGAACCTTTGTTATACCATCTTATATGTCATTTGACATAGGCATTTTCAGTTAAAATATTATGTTTGATTTGTATTTGAATTTGTAATTTTCATAAAACTGACAGAGTCAAATTATATACGCATCACTTTGAACTAAATTCTTATATAAACTGTTTCTTAGGCCCAGCCGTTCTCAAGTTATTCAGTTGTGAAATCTCAAAATTATCTATTGGAGTCAACACATACAAAGTATCCGATAACCGTGTAATCGACTTTCACGGATTTGAACCAAATTTTGTCAGATTGTTCATTTTAAATCAGAAAGCAAAAATCTTAGATTTGGTGCCGATTGATACCTCCATAAGTGGTACGATTAGTGGTAGTACCTCCTTTTTAAAAAAGACCCGTTATGTCAAACCTTTTTATGTTTTACTTAGGGTAATTAATCTTGAATGGACCTATTTAGCGCTTTTTAATACCACCACTCGCACTCCTGCTCAATTTACTCGTCATTTATAAATAATATGTGGTGATGTTACTATTTGTTGGAAAGTACCACCTTTTTTCTACATTATCAGTACTTTAAAAATGTATAATTGATGAAACTTTTATTAAATATATCGTTTTTTGCCAAAGCCTTTTTTGATCTTGAATGGACCCAACATGATCTTGAATTGGACCTATTTTTGATTTTGAAATGGACCTAAATTAGGAATGTCATAGTTTCTTCCATGTAAATGAACAAAATAATAACAAAGATTTTTTTTTAATAGTACAACTATACTACTGTTATTTATTAATAGGACACAAGGTTGAACAGCTTTTACCTTTCTTATACTCTGTTAGAAAGGTATGAAAGTCGGTTGAAAAATTTGAAATCGGTCACAATCACCGAGGATCTTGTTTTTATGTCAGCCCAACAATTGAACAATGTTTCAGTGACTTGATATGCGTTGTGTATGTATCTGTGTGTGACATTTGTATATTGGGAATTTATTATTACCTGTTGCTCAGATATGATTGAAACGATTTCCACGTCATAAGAAAATTATGTCGCCTATTAGTTTCAAAAATTTAAACCATTCATTAAAAATATGTAATATAACTTGTATTAAACGTAGTTTATCAAGTACAGTGGGGTTCGAGCTTTTATTTAGTGAATACATATTTCGAAAGGTCAGACTTTTACTGACGTAGGACTACTTCTTACTGCAAAGCATCTAAAGGTTTGCGACAGCCCCTGTCGAACATTTTGAATATAAAACCGTTGCAATCGTGAAAAATTCGTTAATTAGTGGTAATTATTCAATTTTTGACACATTTATATGCAATTTTTTCAGTTGAAAAATGGTCTAGATTTTGCCACGGTTTCGATTTTGGCAACATAGGCGACACGCATTTGTTGTCAAATTCGAAATCATACTGTAAATGGTAAATGGTGTAAATGGTGATTGAAAAAATTAGACTAGGTTTAAGGGTAAGCTTAGATACTAGGTTTTAATTTTAAATGATAGTCGATGAAGAACTGTACCAGATAGAAAATAGGAAGTTTCAAAAATGAATATTTTAGATCTCAGAGTCACTCAATTTCGGTGGACAAGGAGGTATTAATTTTGTCACAAGTCAGAGGGGAGAGGTGCTTAAAGAAAACTTTACATCCCCCAAGAAAAAAATCAGAGGGGTTGTGTATAAGATACGACCACGGATGACGTAGTACAACATTAGCCCGGTTGCATAATTTTGAATATTTTACTAAACTGATTTTTAATCTATCTGTCAATCGACCAAAAGGTGATGTGAAGTCAACCTGCTTACTTATCGGCGGAATATAAGGCCTTTGCAAAATATTTTTTAAGTTTTTGTCACCTCCCCCCCCCCTGGAAATTGACTTGAAAAATCGGGGGGCTAAAAAAAAATTCGGAGGATATGAGTATAAAATCAATTGTCCGTGGGCTCTACAGCCTGAAAAACTCGAAAAATGAGTGTACTTAACACTTCTAGCACGAAACAGAAATGGAAATTCGAATTCGGAGTTTCCGAAAATCGTCCAAAAAAAATTCTCTCGTTTTTGTCTTCTTTTCGTACATTTTTGCATGGAAAATAATAACGTATATATTAAAAGCAAGAACAGATTTGGTTTTCACGCTTAAACTTTAAATAAAAATGCTTCAAACCCATGTTTTTTGCTTGATTAAAAAATTCACTTTGCCCCCCCCCTTTAGTGGCCCAACACCGGAAGGACAAAAACTTTATAAAATATTTGTAATGGCCTAATTTTACTTTATTCTGAGTCTCATAATTATTTTAACTAAACTAGAAAATTATCAAACACAATATTATTTTTTTAGGCATATCCAGTTCGAAAATGGTCCAGATATTGATCTAAATTTTATATTTTTTGCACCATATCATTATCCAGGCCTTTACCTAATTTCTAAATCCGCACAGATGACGCACAGATGATTTTATTGCCAAACCGGATAGTTTTGTAGGATGGTTGGGCATCACAAAGTTTCACGAGGGTGAGGAAGTTGACGTTCTTAACCATCAGAAGTGGCTGCTCCTTTTTACTCAGACGAGTCTGATTTTGTGACTACAGGATCCGGTTGAATTTTATTGGCCTTAGGGTTTTCGGTCAGCCCGCTAAAGGTGTTTTGAAGCTTTGGTATATGCTTGATTAACGTGTTTAAACTATTTCTCATCTGAGTTTTGTCAAAACTTAAATTTACAGCAAAACTTTTTGCTGTATTTATATGGAAAATACAGGACGTTATTTGTCCATGAAAAAAATTTTGATTCCAACCATTGCCTGTAGATTAATTAATTCCCAGCAATCGGTACCTGATGAATGTTCTTTTTATGTACAAAACGTCCGTGGCCTAAGAACAAAAATTGACGAGTTTTTCCTGTCGACTACGGAGAGCAACTACGACGTTATATTTTTAACCGAGACCGGACTTGACGACCGTATACATTCACTTCAACTATTTGGCACATCATACAACGTCTTTCGCTGCGACCGCAACCCGAGCAACAGCAATAAATCTGCTTTCGGTGGTGTTTTGATTGCCGTTGCGCAGCGGTTCCCCAGCTCAATCGTACGGACAATGAACGGTAACAGTCTGGAACAGGTATGTGCAAGTGCTACTGTTCGGGGGAAAAAACTATTGCTTTGTTGTGTGTACATTCCGCCTGAGAAAGCAAGAGTAGCCGATGTCGTCAACATGCACATCTCGTCCGTCTGTGAGCTGTGTGATGCTTGTGTGGAGCACGATAATAGTTTGTGGCGATTTTAACCAGCCACGCATTGAGTGGGAACCAGCCGACGATGCGATTCGAAATATCCGTACATCCCAATTGACATGTACTAGTGCCGCACTGGTAGACGGAATGAATTTTTTGAACCTTTCTCAAGTAAATACGCAGCGAAACTATCTCGGCCGTATTCTAGACCTAGTGTTTTGTTCTTCGGATTGCATGCTTACGGTTGATAGTTGTATCACTCCGCTGGTACCGATCGATCCGCACCACCCTGCTCTTGTTTTGTCACTGCCAGTGCACAACAATACTGCCATTGGAGATGCTTTTGGTGATGATGTGAGCAAATTGAACTATAGGAAAATCGATTTCGCTGCCCTGAATGAATACTTAACGTGCACTGATTGGAGTTCTCTATTTGTTGGTGAAGATGTTGATGAAATGGCTTCACAGTTTTGCAATACCATATCTCAGTGGTTGAGTTTGCATTTGCCGTTTGTAAGACGACCAGCCACCCCCGCATGGTGCACTCCTCGCCTTCGACAACTGAAACGTTTACGCAACAGCGCCCAGCGTGCCTTTCGCCGTTGGAGAACAGCTTTGACTCGACGCAATTTTAAGCTTGCCAGTGATAAATACCGCCGTCTGAATGCTTCATTATACAAATTGTATGTACTGCGTGTGCAGTCCGATTTTCGGAAGCAGCCGAAAAAATTCTGGAACTTTGTCAACTCTAAACGGAAATGTTCCTCTATCCCTTCCAACGTGTATTACGACGACGTTGAGTCGAACTCAATCTCTGACTCCTGCGAGATGTTTGCGAAATTCTTCGCCTCAATTTTCGCTGATGAAACTGCTCCCGATAGTATTGCTGGAATTGCTGCTGCACCTGTTCCGGCCGATTTGGTGGACTTGGGTTTGTTTACCATTACTACTGACATGGTGATAACTGCCGCCAAAAAACTAAAGCGCTCCTTTTCTGCGGGGCCTGATGGTATCCCAGCCGTAGTTTTGAGTCGTTGCATTGCAGTGCTGGCCAATCCGTTATGTTCTATTTTTAATAAATCTTTTGAACAAGGCAAATTTCCCGCCATTTGGAAACAGTCGTTCATGTTCCCGGTATTCAAATCGGGTGATCGTCACAATGTGAGGAATTACCGTGGAATCACCAGTCTTTCTGCATCATCAAAACTGTTTGAAATAATAGTAAGTAGCGTGATGCTGTCCTGCACTAGGAATTACATTTCAACGGCTCAGCATGGTTTTATGCCCGGTAGGTCTGTATGCACTAACCTGCTAGAGTTCACATCGATGTGTATTTCGGAAATGGAAGACAAGAAACAAGTTGATGTCATCTATACAGACTTGAAAGCTGCTTTCACCATACAATACTCTTGCGGAAACTATCTCGACTCGGTGCTTCTCAACAAATGGTGAAATGGTTGAACTCATACCTCAGTGGCAGAGTGCTTCGTATAAAACTTGGATCCGCTGTTTCATCTGTGTTTACTAATAAGTCTGGAGTTCCTCAGGCCAGTAATTTGGGACCATTGCTTTTCTTGTTGTTCTTCAACGATATTGCGCTGCTTTTGGGTACTGGCTGTAGGTTAGTGTACGCCGATGACCTGAAACTATTTGCCTCGATAGGAAATATAGATGACTGCCGTCGACTGCAGGGTTTGCTCGATTCGTTTACGAGCTGGTGCAAACAAAATTGGCTGATTATAAGCGTTGCCAAATGTGAAGTTATGAGCTTTCACCGCATTAAAAACCCGATCCTTTTTGGTTACACCGTTGATGGTATTGAGTTACGCAGAGTGGACCGAGTTAACGACCTTGGAGTCCTGCTGGACACAAAAATGACGTTCAATGTGCATCGTGAATCAATTATCTCCAAGGCATCACGGCAGCTCGGATTCATCTTTAAGATTGGTCGGAACTTTAAGGATGCCCACTGTCTTAAATCGTTGTATTGCGCCCTTGTTCGTCCGCTATTAGAAAATTGCAGCCTAGTTTGGTTTCCAAAGCAGCTAACTTGGAACCTGCGCATTGAACGTGTGCAACGGAGGTTTGTCCGACTAGCACTGCGACACCTCCCTTGGCGAAATCCTGACGACTTGCCCCCATACGCAGACAGATGCCGTTTACTCGACCTAGACACACTAGAACATAGACGCAAGGTACAACAGGCATTATTTGTAGCAAAAGTTATTAATGGTGAAATTGACGCCCCTAACTTACTATCAATGATCAATTTTCGCGCTTCGCAACGATCCCTGCGCTCGACGGGTTTACTGCAGACCCAATTTCATCGTACTGTGTTTGGATACAACGAACCAATTACTGAATGTGTAAGGACCTTTTCGAATGCGGAGGAATTGTTTGACTTTGGTGAACCGTCGCGCTTGTTTGCGCAGAGATTACGCAGATTTAATTTAGTATAAGATTTTATTCATGTAGACAATATTTTATGTCAGATGAAATATCCCTAATAAATAAATAAATAAATAAATAAATAGTTAAGCAGGGATAACCACTTTAAATAGAGTTTGGAATATTAGCTTCGTAACTCAATTCGAAGTTCCAATATTAGAGTTTCCTATACAATAAAGCTATATATAAATCTTCAGAATTGTATTCTCAAATAACTTGTTTCATTCTTCTGTGCATTACTTTTAATGATACAAGAATTGCCCCGTTTAGCATAATTTGGGAATTTTTTTACATAGGGCGAACAAATTGGGAAAATTTTGCTCTACTTATATAGATTATATAGATTACACTTTTGCTTCGTGCTAAAACAAATACGTAAAATCCAATTGAAAAATTTAAGTGTAACTGGTTTTGTGCTAAATGCCAATGACGCAAAAATAACTCTTTTTTAAGGGACATAGTACCTTTTACACCATATTTTTTGCCTAATTTCAAATAATTTTTTCTCGATAATGCGAAAGGCAAATTGAATCGGGTTTTTTGCATTCGAAACATTGCATTTTATACTAATAGTTGCAATTTTGTTTTCATAAGAGAACCTCTTCCCCTTGCCCCTACGGCTCCTTGAAGATAGTCGTTCAAAAAAACCATAAATTGCGGTACCATGGATTGGCGCTGGGGGGCTTATCCGAATTGAAAAATTCCAAAACGACATGAAAGAACATTAAATTATCTCGTGTTTGATCCATCCTTTTTTAGAATTCGAACACATAACAAAATGGCGGACATTGAAACATAAAAGTATGGTTTTTAAGCGAAAAAATTGACTTTAAACATTTCTAAAAAATTCAAAAATTACAATATCAAGAAAAGGATGGGTCAAACACTAGCTAATTTTGTTGGCTTTCAAACAAAAAAAGAATCATAAGAATTGCTTGAGCCGTTCTTGAGATATTTATGGTACCGACTTTCAAAACCTGGTTTCGAGAAAAACGACGTTGAAGTTTTTACTCGTTGTTTAATCGCTCCAGACATGCGCGGTACAAATAGCTGTAACTTTATCAATATTTGGAATTCATGCAAACGACTTCAATCACATATGGTCAAAATGTTAATCTTTCGAAATAATCAATAAAAAAATTTAGGTTTTAAAAAACTGAAAAGGTACTATGCCCCCTTAACAGAAGGCAGTTAGTATCCCTCTTATCTTTTGATCCATCTTATCTTTTAATCAATGATGGTTAAAATTTTTGTACAATATTGAGAATAAATTAAGTTTATATTGTTTTAAGCATAAAATGACATATGTTAGCTAACTAATTAGGAAGACTTTTTAGTTTCAAAACTAGAGGGTACAATGTACAAACACTATGAAGCAACTACGAAAAAGGATGAGTGATAGTTAGTTTTATCAATATAATTAAGTTTTTATTTAGGCTATAAATCAAGCCTACTTTCAATATCCCGTGCTTATAGATTAATTATAAACGGAGATACTATAGTGACAACAAGCAGTTTCAATGAATATACAATGACGAGTTCGTTAGTGGTAGGCAATGATAGCTACCGCCAGTGATGTCTCGGAGCGCAAAACTAGGTCCATTCTAAAATCAATACTAGGTCCATTCAAGATCAAAAAAGGGAGTTAACATTTTTAAGGAATTTGAAGATTTTACTGGTTTTACTGAACTTTTAAATACCTAAATTGAAATTACACATATTTTAGCATCATTTTAAGAGTATTGTTTTATTTCAAACCAGAAGGGTTCCGGGTAGTAACAGTTAGAAAATACTCTATGGTGACTGCCAAAACGCTGAAAAACAGCTACTTTTAAATAAGCGGCAATAAAGTGGTTTTGGCTATAATTTTAATTTAATTTTAGCATATTTACGTTCAGAAATGGTTAAAGATAAACATAAAAGCTAAATACAGTACAAAGACTTGATAATTATATCCTAAAATTCTTATTTAAAAATATGTCCATTCAAGATCAGAATTTGACTAGGTCCATTTCAAAATCATTTACCCTACAGATAAACCTGGAAATCTCGACCAACATGTCAAAAGGTCCAATGTGCAAATGAGAGATTCTCTTTGCGTTTCTTCTCTTATGCTTATTACGGCGGCATAAATAGATTTCAACCCAATTATTCTAAAGGATAAGCTTTCCAATAACACCAGTAACCGTTTCATGCAAAATAGACGCATTCAAGTGCATTTATGCCGCCGTAATAACCGTAAGGGACGAGTCGCAAAGAGACCTTTTGGAATGCTGCTCGTCAAATATTAGGTTTAGAAAGAAACTATTTTCACATTCAAATTCCAATTCCAATCGAAAATAGTCGAGTAAAAACTGGCTTTTGCGCTTAGCGTTTTGAGCTGGAAATGATCATTAAGAAATCGACACGTCTTCGGAATTTAATTCAACTGTTTGTTAACGCTGTGCTAGTTATCATCCATATGCATCCTAGCGATAAACAATTTTCAGAGTGTATTTTAAGCTATAAATTACTTTATAGAATATAGGAAAGCAATGAAAACATCGTATACCGAATTTTTGAGCAGATCTGATTTTAAAGTGGCTGTTAGCTTCGGGGTACAATGCTAGCCTAACAAGCCAGTCATTGTATGTTCGAATCTCGACTGATCGGTGTCGCTACAGAGTTAATAGGATCTTTGCCCTAGCCCCGTAATTTTCCTGTACTCTAATAACCGGCTGCGAAGTCTGTCGATAAAGAAGAGTCAAGTTCTGAAGGACGTTTACACCCATGGCTTTGCTTTGCTTGATTTTAAAGTGGTTTCTTCAAACAAATCATTAAATTTCGCAACCATTAAGAGACAGATAGTTACTATATGCAGCAAAGTTGCTTATTTTAGTGTTCTAGAATTTTTGTGAAGACGCTATTTTTTTGGACGCATGAAAAAAACAAAAATTTGTGTCACCCTATTAGGTGGATTCACGGTCACCCTAAAAGTGTAAGAAAATGTGCTATATTTTATTAATTAACTGCTGCAAAGAAACATCCGTTGAAAAATTACACATTTTTACTATATTATTCTGTTTTAAATGTTTAGTCCAATTAAAGGTTTGGTCATTAAGGTTTTCTTGAATAAATTTCATCAATCATTTTTAAATATCTTTTGACCAGTAGAACCAATCCTTATGAAATTTGGTAAATACATTTGCAGTGTTAAGACCTCTCGTTTAATACTAAAACAATTGAAACTAGATAAATTATCTTGGTTAAAAGCGCTATAAAGTATTGTAAATTTTAACGTGTAATTTCAATTACTCTTAACTTTCAAACTAAAAGTCCAATCAAAAAACCATTCAATAGTGATCTATCCGGCTATATTACCTTTCAAATAAGACTAATAGCGTATAAATCGGCTTGGCCATCTCTGAGAAACAGGCGATAATTATTACCTTGTCAAAACACGTTTTTAAGCATAACTTTTAAACTACTTATTTGTTTTCAATAAAACTTCCTGAAAATTTTTATAATTTAGCAAGAGCTTTTATTTGGTACTAAGATCATTGAAATTGGTTGGGTGGTTCCGGAGAAAACCGTGTCACGTAGTTTTCACATTTTTGCTTATAACTTTTAAACGAAACATCGGACCACGAAGCAATTCAATAGTGATATACTAGGCAATAATACCTTTCAAATGAGACTAATAACGCATAAATCGGTTCAGCCATATCCGAGAAACAGGCGATAGAAAATGAGCTGCACACACACACATACACACACACACACACACATACACACACACATACACACACACAGACATTGCTCAGTTCGTCGAGCTCTATCGATTGGTATATGTGATTCGGCCCTCCGGGCCTCGGATCAATTTCATGTTTTTCGACCAATTTCTAAACCTTTGTTATATACTATAACAAAGGTAAAAAGTGCATTTTCGGCTTATTTATGTTCAACTGATTAAAATAGGTGACACTGCTTAACTCGTTCCTTACCCTATTTACGCCTTTTTCACTCACAAATCTGAATACTAAAGGAAAGTATTTGTGGTACCTACTATTCCAAGGGAATAGCTACCAAATATTTCCACGCTAACCTTAATGAGTTTATTCAAGATATTAGAAATTATATCTAATAGAATCATTTTTAGTAAAAATTAAAAATGAAATAAAACTAAATATTTACCACTTGACAAAAACAAACTTTGTAAGGAATGTTTATTTTATAAAGTCAGCACTTTCAATGGTCCATGGTTGATTCTTAACAATTAATTATAAAACTGTTTCAGAGTGTACATAAAATGCTCATTTTTGCAACACAACTGGTAAATGTCAAATTAACCTTCCTAGTGCATTGGGGTCGTTTTCGACCCATCGGCATACTTACAAAGCTTGATACTCAGTAACGGCACGAGCTAGAGACTTGAAATTTTCTGACTTTTCCTAACTTTGGAAAATTAGCATTGTGGGGGAGTTTCAGCTTTCAGCGACTTCTAGAAGAGCCACAGCAAAAAAAGTTACATATTATGCATTAAGGGTCGAAAACGACCCAAGTTTTGAAATTGCTCTTATTCATCCATTTTCAATCCGAATTTCGTTTTCTTTACCTCGTTTGAAAGATATGGCCAAAAACTAGCACCCAAGGTATGTTGGGGAATATTTGTTGACTGATGGCCACTTCTGCGTCGGTTCCGGAACACCCACTACCAGGTCCCGGGGAACATTTTTATATTTTGAGATAATTCATTTTGCGGCACATCAAATCACATTGGCTTGATAAAATAAGACTAGTGGAAGTACAATGGGGACATTTTGGACCCGAATGGCCACTTCCCCATCGGTTACGGAACATCCGGTACCTGGTTTTTGACGCCATTTTTGAATTTTAGGATGATTTCTATTGCGGCACGTCAAATTTCATCTCATTGATAACATAAGACTATTGAAAGTATAATAAACACATGTTGAAGACAAATGGCCACATCAGCATCGGTCCTGGAACATCCGGTACCCGGTTTTTGGGGACATTTTTGTATTTTAGGATAACTCATAATGCGACATATCAAATCACATCGGCTTGATAAAATAAGACTGATGGAAGTAAAACAATGTCATTTAGAAGCCAAATGGCCACTTTACCATCGGTACTGGGTCATCCGGTACCAGTTACGGGGGACATTTTTGGCTTTTGAGATAATTCACTATGCGGCACCTCAAATCACATCCCGTTGATAAAATAACAACAATGGAAGTGTAATGGGGCGTCAGTCGCATATAATCCGGTACCCGGTATTTATAATGAACCGTAAAACGGGGTAACTCGGGACAGATGAATTACCCTGTAATCCAAAAATGTCCCCAAAACCCGGATACCGGATAGTCCGGAACCGATGGTGAAATGGTAATTTTGGCTCCAAAATTTTTCCAACGTACTTCCATTAGTGTTATTTCATCAAGCCAATGTGATTTGATGTGGCGCATGATGAATTATCCTATCCAAAAATGTTCTCATAAACCGTGCACCCGATGTTCCGGAACCGATGATGAAATGGCCATTTGTCTTCAAATGGTCCCCATAGCTCTTGGAACTGTTTTATTTGATCAAGGCGTTGTGATTTGATGTGCCGCAAGATGAATTATTTCATAATCCAAAAATATCCCGCGGAACCAGGTACCGGATGTTCCGGAACCGATAGTAAAATGGCCATTTGGCTTCTAAATGACCTTGTTTTATTTTCATCAGTCTTATTTAATCAAGCCGATGTGATTTGATGTGTCGCAAGATGGGTTATCCTAAAATACAAAAATGGCCCCAAAACCCGGGTACCGGATGTTCCGGGACCAATGCTGATGTAGCCATTTGCCTTCAAAATGTCTTTATTATACTTTCAATAGTCTTACGTTATCAAGCTGATGTAATTTGACGTGTCGCAAGATAAATCATCCTAAAATTTAAAATTGTCCTCAAAAACCGGGTACCGAATGTTCCAGAACCAATGAGGAAATGGCCGCTTGGGTCCAAAATGTTCCCATTGTACTTCCATTAATCTTATTTTATCAAACCAATGTGATTTGATGTGCCGCAAAATGAATTATCTCAAAATATAAAAATGTTCCCCGGGACCTGGTAGTGGGTGTTCCGGAACCGACGCAGAAGTGGCCATCAGTCAACAAATATTCCCCAACATACCTTGGATGCTAGTTTTTGGCCATAGCTTTCAAACGAGGTAAAGAAAACGAAATTCGGATTGAAAATGGATGAATGAGAGCAATTTCAAAACTTGGGTCGTTTTCGACCCTTAATGCATAATATGTAACTTTTTTCTAATGCATTAGGAAGGTTAAGAGCAAATCCCAAGAGCATGGGTCAACTTATCATTTCGACATGCAGATTAATTCTGCACAAATGGTGCTCCGATAAGCGATCGTTATGCGAAATATCGGAAATCGAGCAATGTTCAATGTCTATGGTGTTCAAAATACGTTCAGAAGTATGGAAAAACTTATACTTTACGTTTCTACCTAGAGAATTAACCGCAAACCGGGACCGGTGGACCGAAATGAGAAGCTTAAAACATCAAAGTTACAAGAAACTTTGAGCACCTAAAAGAACTTCTGCACAACAAATTTTCTCGAAGAATAGACCATCGATCTTGCATAACCTTCTTCTGGAAAAGTCCAATCGATGCGTTTTGATGGACGACGAATCGTGCGTCAAATTAGACACAAGTACACTTCTGTGTACTCAATTTTTTAATACTGTACAAGGGACACGTGTTCCTGATCACGTACGATACATCAGGACAGAAAAGTTTGGATAGGAGGTCTTGGTATGGCAAGCAATCTCCTTGTGTGGATTAAAAAGTTCTTCGTATTTCATAACGGACACAATCGACGGCGAGGAATTCAAGCGCACAGTTCCTCCATTGTTTTGGACGGATCTATCTGCTCACTAGGCCGCTGTGACCTTGACAGTGTTCAGAAGTTTTTGTAAAAATCGGCTTGTTTCTCCTGCGTACGACTTGTGACACCGGCCACAATTTATTTCATAAACGATGTTTGTGTTTTTGTCTTTTATAATTTTGTCTTTGGCTTTTGTAAATAGTACGTCTTTTACTTTGACAGTTGGTTTGTAAGCCACGTCAATTTTAAATTGTCCTACCTTTTCACCTAGACCGGCAACATAGGGAATTGTCACAATTTTTTTTCGAAAATAGCAAAATTTCAGTGGCACGTTGATTTTATCTACCTATCATATCAGTATGAACGATAAAATTTAATGCGCATATGCTGCAAACCAACTGAATTGCTTAAAATTTATTAAATATTCTATGGGATATTTTATTATGGTCGCTATGAACCAAATCGATCAGAATATTCTGACAGTAAAACTTTAACTTTGCTACTCACGGATATACTTATTTAGCGAACTTATTTAGCTTTTACCAGAGCGAAATGCGAAAAACTTTATTAAATTATGGTGATGGCTGTCAAGAAGCGAAAGCTTTATTTATCGGTTTTACTAACTGACCCGACAAACTTCGTATTGCCACAAATTAAACTGTGTTGTACATAAATCATGAATCTCGGATGACCTTTCTCACAATCTTGAGTTTTGCAAGTTTCTGGAGAGTTCATGGGTGTTTTAATATACAAATTTTCCTCACTGTAAAGTAGAAAACAACTCCCTTCATTGCTTAGCCTGATAAAATAAAGCGAATAGCATTTAAATATTCGCCATAATTACAAACCATTTCGCCGAATACCATTTTGCGGTACACCAATTCTCGGTTGACCATAACGCGGAATATGGAATTTCGCAGAATACCATTTCGCAAAAAACCTTACGCGGGATGTACCATTTCACGGAAAATCTTTTCGTAGAAAGTATCATTTCGTACCTGGGCAGTGTTGTCAATCTGACAATAGCGAAGTGAGGAGGTGCGACGCGAATACTGGCGCGGTAACCATAGCATGGCGGTAGAGGAAATGCTTCGTCAAACACGAGCGTCTGTTCACCAAGGAGGTGCGGCTCAAACAGCGTCTGTTCCCCATGTTAGGGGCGGCTGATTATTATACTCGTCCTTATGCCAGCAGGGACTCTAAACAGTGCTGTGCACGATGGCCCTCCGGTGAGACAGGGGCTTAGGGGCAGGCCCAACAAGCCGCCCTGGAAAACAAAAAGTTACCAACATCGAAGAAGAAAATAGGGATCGGAACAATCGGCGTCGACCAACGCGACGAAATAAGGACTACGATTGGAAACTCGGGACATGGAATTTCAAACCGCTCGTCTTCCCGCGTTGCGATAGGATAATGTATGACGAACTACATCCCCGAAACTTCGAAGTCGTAGCACTGCAGGAACTTTGCTGGACAGGACAGAAGGTATGGAAAAGCGGGAGACGACAGAATACCAGCCCCCGACCTCCAGGAGGTAGCAGAAGAGATCGGTCGGCTGAAGAACAATAAAGCGGCTGGGGCTGATCAGCTACCCGGCGCGCTGCTGAAATACGGTGGTGACGCACTGGCTAGAGCGCTGCACTGGGTCATTGTCAAGATTTGGGAGGATGAGCTACTACCGGAGGAGTGGACGGAAGGCATTGTGTGTCCGATCTACAAAAAGAGCGACAAGTTGGATTGTTGCAATTACCGCGCAATCACACTGTTGAACGCCGCCTACAAGGTACTCTCCCAACTTTTATGTCGTCGACTATCACCATTTGCAAAGGAGTTCGTGGGGCAATATCAAGCGGGATTCATGGGTGCCCGTGCCACCACGGATCAGATTTTCGCGCTTCGGCAAGTGTTGCAGAAATGTCGTGAATACAACGTGCCCACGCATCATTTATTCATCGACTTCAAATCGACGTACGACACGATCGATCGAGATCAGCTATGGCAGATTATGCACTACTACGGATTTCCGGATAAACTAACGCGATTGGTCAAGGCGACGATGGATCGAGTAATGTGTATTGTTCGAGTACCAGGGGCAGTCTCGAGTCCCTTTGGATCTCGAAGAGGGTTACGGCAAGGTGATGGGCTTTCATGTTTGCTGTTTAACATAACTTTGGATGGTGTGATAAGAAGAGCGGGTATAGACACGAGTGGCACGATATTCACGAAGTCCGTCCAGCTTCTTGGTTTCGCTGACGACGTTGACATCATTACACGTACCTCTGAGAGGATGGCGGAAACGTACATCGGACTAAAAGCTGAAGCCAAACGGATTGGACTTGTCATTAATGTATCGAAAACAAAATACATGAAAGGAAGAGGTTCTGGAGAAGTGAATGCTGACCTCCCTCCCCGGATTCATTTAGACGGTGATGATATCGAGGTGATTGAAGAGTTCGTGTATCTGGGCTCACTGGTTACCGCAGACAACGACACCAGCAGAGAAATACAAAGACGCATTATGGCAGGAAATCGTGCCTACTTTGGACTCCGTAGGACGCTGCGATCGAACAAAATTCGCCACCGCATGAAGTTAACAATCTACAAGACGCTGATTAGACCGGTAGTCCTTTACGGCCATGAGACATGCACTATGCTCGTGGAGGACCAACGCGCCCTTAGTGTTTTCGAACGGAAGGTGTTGCGCACCATCTACAGCGAAGTGCAGATGGAAGATGGAACGTGGAGGAGGCGAATGAACCATGAATTGCATCAGCTACTTAGGGAACCACCCATGGCGCACACTGCAAAAATCGGTCGCCTGCGATGGGCTGGGCATGTCGTGAGGATGTCGGACGACTGCCCGGTTAAAAAAGTTCTCAATAACAATCCGACTGGAACGAGACGGCGGGGCGCGCAGCGAGCAAGACGGATCGATCAAGTGGAAGGCGACCTGCGGACCCTACGTAGACTACGTGGCTGACGAATTGCGGCCATGGACCGAGTGGAATGGAGACGACTTCTTCGTACAGCAGAGGAAACCACGGCCTGGAGCTGATTAAGTAAGTAAGTAAGTAAGGGAAAAGGATGTAGAAAGTAAGGAGTTATTTGTGCCACAGTGCCTTTTGAAGATTTTTTTCTCCAAAATATAGTCACAGATTCAGTCAAAATCGATTTTAACTGTTTTATATGCATATTTTTGCCTTTCTACTATATAAATATATAGTATAAAGGTATAGAAATCACTTGGAAAACCGGAAATGGAAAGAAGGTCCTGCGGGCCGAATGTCATATACCATTCGACTCGATTCGTTTCGAAAACTGAGCATTTTCTGTGTGTGTGTGTGTGTGTGTGTGTGTGTGTGTGTGTGTGTGTGTGTGTGTGTGTGTGTGTGTGTGTGTGTGTGTGTGTGTGTGTGTGTGTGTGTGTGTGTGTGTGTGTGTGTGTGTGTGTGTGTGTGTGTGTGTGTGTGTGTGTGTGTGTGTGTGTGTGTGTGTGTGTGTGTGTGTGTGTGTGTGTGTGTGTGTGTGTGTGTGTGTGTGTGTGTGTGTGTGTGTGTGTGTGTGTGTGTGTGTGTGTGTGTGTGTGTGTGTGTGTGTGTAACGCTTTCAATCTCACTCACTTTTCTCGGAGATGGCTGGACCGATTTTAATGTTCTTAGTGTCAAATGAAAGGTCTAGGTGTCCCATAGGTCTCTATTGAATTTCATATTGATCGGACTTTTAGTTCAAAAGTTATGTATAAAAATACGAAAAATATGGGACTTCATTACCTCATAGGTCCCTTAACCGATTTGAACAAAATTGATTGCATATGAAAGAGGAGCCTTGCAAACCCTTAACTTTCAAATTTCATGATGATTGGGCTTGTAGTTTGAAAGTTACATAAAGAAATGTGAAAAAATAGTATTTAAAACATATTTTTGAAACATATAAGCATTAATTCAATGAAAAACATCACACATTTTATTATTATTTGAAAATTACTGCTGAGATCTATCAAACGAAACCGAGTTATTTAAAATCGGACGGTTCATACAAAAGTTATTCAAATTTTAACTCTAAAGCAACGTATATTAAACCGTTAAAACGTGTGAAATCAAAACATATCAATCAAAGGTTGATTGTATTCAATGTGTGCAATGTATGTATGTATGTATGTATGTATGTATGTATGTATGTATGTATGTATGTATGTATGTATGTATGTATGTATGTATGTATGTATGTATGTATGTATGTATGTATGTATGTATGTATGTATGTATGTATGTATGTATGTATGTATGTATGTATGTATGTATGTATGTATGTGTGTATGTGATGACAATTTGCAATTTTTCAATTTGCATTGAAATTCAAGAAAAGTGAGAAACATGTCAATTGTCTGAAGATTTTGAAACCTCTTAGTAGAATACGAACTCTGAAATCAAAGAAAAGAAAAAAATTTTACCGACTAAATTCCACTATTTAATATTTATTCGCGATAGATACGTATACGCTTTGTCACTGATGAAGCCTGCACGTCGGCGTCGTAGGCGAACTACGTATATGTTGCAAATAAATATTAAATAGTGGGATTCAATCGAAAAGTTTTTTCTTTTCTTTGATTTTAGATTTCAATTGTCATTTTCTTCACTTGCTGTTACTCACAATTGTACAAGAAAAGCAAAAAGCGAAGAAAAGCAGTTTATTTAAGCATGTAGCTAACGTGGTGTACAGGATTAAAAATACTAGTGAGTTGATTTTTCCAAATAAATTTATACAAATTTCCATCAAATTTTGCGCATCAATAGATGCACTTTTCAATCAATAGATACTAGAGCTTAGAAATGTTATATGAAAAATAGGAAGTAAACGTTGCACGGTAGTAACTTTGTAAGATTTGTTTTTGTTAGTGACATTTTAAAGGACAGATGTCTTATGTCATGTATCATGTTTTAATAAATAAATCAAAAATGACTGGGCATCATATCGATCATATTTGCCATGCTCAAGCATGTTTATGGCGCAGCTTTAGCACTATTTTTCGACCTCATCTTGTTTTCCTAGCCCTCTAACTTGTAAACTCGATGCGATCAAGCTAATGACTATCTTCTCATGAAAGTACATTCAAAAGTAGCTTAAGTTTGGATTTTCATGCAAAAATAATTATCTGAAGGAGCGCCAGCTAAGAAAAAGTTCAATTTCTCTTTTTCATATCTAATGCTTTATTCAGTTATTTTTTCTAATTCATATACCTATATTGCAAAATTGAAGCCAAGCAAACTAATAGTAAAATTTTGAGAATAATCATTTTGTTGTAGATATTTTTTTTCTTCAAAAGCGAAGTATAATAATAATTTTTCTGAACTCTTGTTTTTCAAAGATGCTAACTTTTGAACGCATGATATTATTATCAAAATAACAAAATATCAAAAATTTACTATGAACACATATTTCATATTGTCAATTCAAAACAAGTTTCGTATGTGGATCTATACCACAATAGATCAAAATAATGGTCGCAATGGTCAAATCTTCCGACAAAAAAAATGTGGATCTGAAGCCTGAAAGTTACGGCCGTCTGTAGACCCGTTAGAGGGTTAATTTCTAATTTTCTATATATATTCATTCAAGTCTGCAAAAATTATCTTTTATATTTACATTATTTTTCTATAAATCACGTAAATATTATAAAACTAAATAAGGTGTTCATCACAATGTTGCAAATTCTCATCACGATGAAGGCTCATCACTTGCTCGTCAGCGATTTAAATCTTATCAACTGGCAACTCTATCGTATCCTGATTGCTCGCGATGAATCGCCGACGCAAAAACTGATGAGCAAAATATGAATGGATTACGCTCGCAAATACTCGCTCGGTATCTCTGTCTCACACTCATCGCTAATCATCGTTACTTGCTGTCATCCAACCAAGAATGTATTTTGCGATGAAATGTAAACAAGCATATTTTTTGGCAAATTACAAAAAAAATATTGCTCGTTCAAAAATAAAACGATATTCGTACCACATATAATAATTACTAACTTGCTAATAATAATAATATTGCTTGAAATAACTAATAACTTGCCAAACGTCAACATATACTTGCGACGCCATACACAACCAGTAACTTCAAGCGGCACACGGACAAACAAAATGGTTTCAAGATTTAGTTTCAATGAAATGCAAACCTGGTGCAACATTATTATTATTATTTGGTGGCTCGAAGGTTCGAAGCTATGAAAAATAATACATCTTCTTGTGTGACTAACGATGAAGGTTGATAATAAAAATATCGTCGGCCACTGTTAAAAATTTGATCCTGCCAACAAATCTGAAAAATCGCTTGTATATTGTAAACATTTGCAAACGTTGCTGGTGCTTGTCATTATCACGTTGATGTTTTGAAGCGCATTTATGTATTCTGTCGCAAAAATGTATATTCCAAGTTCCTCAGGTGCTAATAGTCGAACTAAAAAATCAACATAAGTGTTAGGTACAAGTTTTTTTGACAGTATAATTCAATATCCGATAGCGTTGCCTGTTTTCCAAAATTGATAAATCATAGCTACTCATCGCGATGAGTAAAATGCGAGGTATTCGTTTTTGATTAACATCACTAGCGATCAAATCATTGCATGAAAAAAAGTGAGTGGTAATTCGCTTTTCTCTCACTCTCATTAAATAATTCTCTGCTAGAAAAGCATTGCCAGAGAATTTGACGTTATGAAATCACCTTTGAGTGTGTTTCGAACCGAATCAGTACTTTTATCGATGAATAGCAACATTGGTTCATCAAGTAACATAAATGACGCTTACAAGTATTTACGCACCCAAAGAAAGAAAATATAGTTATTGTACGCAATACGTTGTGAATTTTACTAGCAAATAAGGATTTTGAGGAATACGGAACGGATATTTAAAAATATAATCAAATTAATTATAGATGTTCCTGAGAAATTAAATTTTGATTATTGTGGCAGTAGAAAGGCTAGGTCACGCCGCTAGGTGGATTAATTCGGGTTTTTCGTTGAGAACTACAATACATTAAATGTATTGTAATGTATTATATTTATAAGCAGTAACATATGCATATAATGTATTAGAACCCAAAATAGGGCTCCTGGCCTCTGGCCACGTGGCTGCCGAGGAGGTCCTAAGTCAACCATACGGTCCTCTCTTTCTACACATTCTGTACTTCGAAACAAACAAAAATCATTTTTTAATCCAAATTTGCAATAGATTACACACCAAGCGCCGGACCTTGTATGAGTGGGGACAGTAAGGTGGACACTGCGATACCGGTCGGTAGTGGAAATATTTTTGCTCACTAAACCCGGTTGAAACTTGTTGTCTGTTAGTCTGTGGCTCAGAGTTTAAACCTGAGAATGGGCGGAAGCATGTCTATTATTTCCTTCACACGCATGAACCGATCATGGGAGAACGAAATCCTATAGCCGGTCCACAAATCGAACAAATCGTACTCGTTCAACGAAGACACAGAAACTCCAGCTATGACTCACATCGGGTGATAAATTTGATTTATTTCCCATCCTCTCATGCTCAATTTCCGCCATGCTTTCCACAAGCAAGCGCCCTGAGGGCCAATGATAACGGGCGAAAATGAAAATCACATTTGTCACATTACCTCGACTGTAAGTAGTTCTCTACCCAGCATGCATACATACGTACCCGCGAGTGGCATGCTGACTTTCTTAGGTGCGAGTGAATAATGGCAGTCACGGTGTATATTTGTACCCTTCTTCCGGAGGATCCAAGAGCGATAAAAATGAGCTATGGCAAGCGCCCAACGGAATACAAGTGTGGCGGTGTTCCACAGATTGAACTTCGGCATATTACGACACGTTGTCTGGAGCCAGCAGTCAAAATGTGTGCTTCCACCGGCGTTTCAAGTTTTGCCCTTCGTCTGTTACCGTACGATGTATGAACGAAGTTCTACTGCACGACATACCGCAGTATAATGGAAAGTGTCGACTTGAACTATTCGGCCACGAAATTTAGAACAATTATTGCAAAAACTATTGGAAATTATCATTGCTTTCAACGAGCCTTGTGGCGATTTTTTACTGCAAGGCGGCAACAGACAAAGTTCTAACCGAAAATTATACATACAATATACAATTAACACTAAGGTGATTAGTTATAAACTTGCCGACATGTTTGCTGCAGGAGTAATTCCGGAATTTTCCGACTTGGCAGGATTAAAACAAAGAAACGTTAGAGGAAGCAAATTTTAAAACACTGCTGGCTGGTTTCTTTGGTAAGTTCCTGTGCTGGGGAGGTAGGGTAAAGTGGTGCAGAATGCACCGTTTAAGCAAAACATCATTTTGCAGAGCAACGGCGTGTTTGTTCCACGTTTTTCAACTTCTGGAAGACTTTGGGATCTTTTTTACACTTACTCCTGGTGAAATTTCCTAACGAAAACCAGTATTTTTTGTTATTTTTGACGATTTTTGGCAAGAGTCAAAATCATTATGTGGGACAAAACGCCAAAGCCCGTGGACAAAACGCACCAAGTTTGCCCAGCTAAGCGTTAAACGCAACCAGCAAATTTACATATAAACACGTGTTGTATAAACTCCTAAAATTAGGCTGCCGAAATGGCGGAAGCGTTCGTTAACAAAAGATGGACTGCAAATTAAAAATATTTTTTAACTGTTCGATCCCGCTGTGATGCATTCTGCCCCTGTTTTGTATTTTGAAGTTTTTTGCAATATATGTGAAAAATATGTATAGTTAATGCCGTTTTTGTGATGAATCATCGAGTATGACAGTATATCAATTAGATAGACTGTATTTATTATGAAATTGGCATACCGACTAGTGGTAAAAGCTTAAGAGAAAACCGTGATTTCTTACATGTGGAATGAGATCGCGGATAATCGCTTGATTTTATTGGATGTGGCTATGTTTGATGCTTTTACATGCTACATAATTATGAATTAGCGTGTTTTACACCAAAATAAAATGCGCATTCATAATTTTACCAAAAAGCTTCCGCGTTTTTAAGCAATTAATAGCATGGGCTATTCTACCCCCACGGTGCGTTCTGGACAGTCCTACCCTACTATCATTTTACTTGCGTAAATGTAGGGGACAGCATTGCCGATGACGATCGGAGATTTGTTTGTGTGACCTGTATAGAAAAGGCTTCGAGTGTGGCAAGCTCCAAATCAGGTCGATCGACCACAGCAAGTGTCAGAGCGGCAAGAGCTGCCCCCGAACTACAGCGCCTTGAGGAGGAAAAACGCTTGGAGCGAGAATTCCTTGCGAAAAAGTACGACATACTTCACGCTCAACTATACGAGCAGGAGGAAATATGAAGCGTAAGAAATCGTCAATCTCATCGCAGTCGTCGCAGTGTACAGCGAACCACAGATTGGGTAGAGAGTCAGTTAATCCCGACTACGACCGCTAGCACCGGACCGTTAGAAGTCCCAGTTAGTATTCCGTCCCGGGCTGACACCATCTCCAAGGTTATTCCAGCACCAACTTTGTCGCAACAAATAATAACCGCTCCTGAAATCGATACTCATGGCTCTCAACAGCAAGGCTTCATTCGGAAATAATTTAACCCGATTACGACTGCTAGCACCGGATCGCTAGAAATCCCAGCTAGTATTCTCTCCCGGACTGGCACTATCTTTAAGTGTATGCCAGTGCTGGCGTTGTCGCAACAAATCACCCCTTTGGATAATGTTATAACCCCGCAGTTACAGTATGTGATTACTCGACAATGATCGATCATAATTTGCTAGGAGAAGCCATTAGTGGTTTGAATATTTCGGGTCATAATTTCCGCCCCACGAATCTTTCTGTAATCACGAATAAACAAGGTACAGAAGAATTAGTTCGGCAGCTGCATGAACTACAGCAAAAGATGAATTGCTTACAGTCACAACTGTTATTCGCACAATCACATAATACACATCAGCGTACTGTTGAACCGGCACGGCCACCTTGGCGGTCCCAACCGGGTAAGGAGCATGGACAACTAGGCCGAATCTCGGAGTACGAGTTCCCAGGCAACAAAGATATCATTAGCAGTTCGGTATGTCAAACGTGCTTCGGTGCGGTACATACTAAAGTTAGCAACATGCTTGTCAATTTTTGATAAAACACCAACTAGTGTGCCTATGGTTGGTTCTGCCGATGCATGTACTTCTCCAAAAACGACCCGACTATCCCGTACACCATCAGTATTGCTATTCGTACCAGCTTAAATAAGTACCCCGCACCATCACACTCCTGGCCCCTCCGTGCATACAGTATCAGCCTATTTATTGCCAAAAATTTCGTCGATGGTTGTAGCTTCAAATCCTGCAGCATCAGTTGCAGCTGCCATTCAGTCTGCCTCTGAATCCAGTCCAGTGCCTTCATTCAGTAGATCTCAAGTTGTCGACATGGTACCGGTCACAAGAACTTCTGCTCTGCTTACTACCTTTGATGCTGTTTCCGTCTCTACGGTTTCTCATGATGAATTCGTTTCTACACCTGCTTCTGTTGTAAGACTGTTATTCACAGTTCACAGCAACTCGCTGCTAGACAGATTGTCCCCAGAGATCTCCCTCCTTTCTCTGGCGATCTCATCGAGTGGCAGTTGTTCCTGAGCACCTTCAGTAACTCGACGGAAATGTGTGGGTATACAGACAGAGAAAACATGATGAGACTACAACGCTGCCAGAAAGGTAAAGCGCTGGAAGCTGTCAGATACTCGTACAAGGTCAGTCAGCAAGAACTTCAAGCCTTTGATGTGAAGCGAACCTGGTTCTTACCGTTAAATGTCATCATCAATTCCAAAAAACTGAGCAAGCTTCGTTTGATTTGGGACGCGGCAGCAAAGGTCCAAGGGCAGTCGCTCAAATCTGCTTTATTGCCAGGTCCGGACC
This sequence comes from Sabethes cyaneus, assembly GCF_943734655.1. Lineage (NCBI taxonomy): Eukaryota > Metazoa > Arthropoda > Insecta > Diptera > Culicidae > Sabethes > Sabethes cyaneus. The sequence goes on along the minus strand of NC_071353.1, from coordinate 106,349,027 downwards.
TTGTTACACCACTTCCGTCAGCGTTGAGTTCGTTTCGCGAGTTTCGTGTAGCTATCACTGGGGATATCTTCGAAATGTTTCATCAAATCATAATCCAGCCGGAAGCTCGTTCGGCGCTATTGTTTTTATGGAGAGACAATCCAATGGAGCAGTTCGACGTGTTCGCGATGAAGGTGGCAACCTTTGGCTCTACTTGTTCGCCTTTAGCTGCACAGTTTGTTAAAAACCAAAATACCATGGCGTTCGCTGACCGATATCCCCAAGCAGCTAACGCAATTATCAAGGATCATTATGTGTACGTAGTGTGGATAGTACAGAGCACGCCATCGAGTTAGCACTTCGAGTAAAAGAAGTACAGGCCAAAGCCAAGTTTCACATACGAAACTGGCTTTCAAACGATAAAGAAGTCCACGCATGGGTCGGGGAACAGAACGTAGAATTGTCGAAAAGTTTCGCAGTTAGCAAGGCATCGTCAAATGAACGAGTACTTGGGATGATTTGGAAACCAGACCAAGACGTTTTCGTTTTTCAAGGATTATTCCAAGATAACCTTCAACCGTTTCTCCAAGGCATCGAAATTCCAGCGAAACGGCAAGTGCTACGCATAGTCATGAGCATTTTTGATCCCCTCGGGCTAATTGCTGTGTTTGTAGTAGGGGAACAAGGGGTAAGAAGGTCCGGCGGGGTAAGAGGGACCACATCGATTTCGTCAAGAAATCCTTAAATTTTCTACAAATGCCCTAGTATGTTTTGTTTATTAGCCTATCGAGACTTTCGAGACAAGCTGTGGCACTCGGTCGTATCCAACGTCAAAACTAGAATCAAAACAAACTTTTCGTTCGCAGTGTCTTCATACGATATAATTTCAGCAGCAACAAATTTAAGGTTTTTCAGCAAAAAAGCTAAGTATTTTGACGTTTCTCGTACCACTGACTTTAATTGGGCAATTCCTGTTCTGCGTGTGGCGGAAAATGTATATAAAATAGTACGGATTGAGAGATAAAAGCAAAATAATGCAAATTGTTAGCTAGGGGTAAGACGGGCCACTTTTCACGGGGTTAAAGGGCCATACGTCATAGTGCTCATAATTGCCTAAAGTTCTTCTGTTTAGTGTCTTAATAGATTTTAAAAATATTGAATGAAAAAGAGAACCTTTTTCCTGTTAAATTTGACTAACTATTTTATTATTCTGACAGATAAGCATTTCGTTTACGACTTGCAGGCTTGAGCAGTGTCTTTTTCGAAAAAAGTACACCTGTAATAAAAATCATCCCTGAATCTGAGATCATCCTGTCTAACACAGAGCCTCCCAAGTCAAAAAAGGCAACAAGTGCCATTCGAATAACACGATCAATGTAAGTTTGGATCTAACGGAATCAAAATTCGATGATTCCAATTCACTTAACGTTGCCTTCTTTACCTTCACCTAAAATTAATGGTATTCGAAGAGTAAACGTCCTGCTGACAAATCAACAAAAATAACGCCAAGAAAAGAGTAAATAAAAACCAGTGGAGTAAAATAACGTCTACACTTATTTTCAAAATTGTACTAGTAGTAAAGTTCCTTCTCTTAGTAGGTGTCTAAATTAAACTATACCTTATTTTAGCATGTACCTAAAACCCCCTTAAGAACTTGTTCTTACAAAGTTAATAATATTGAAATTATGTTTACAACTCAAAGAAACCTTCAAATCTGCCACAATCCGCCTTACTCCGCCATGGTCCGTCTTATCCCTTTGGTGGTCCTTCTTACCCCGCTTGGTTGTGAACGAGTGATTTTTAGACGTTTCGAAAATTGATGAAAAATCACGGAAAAATAAACTAATTAATTCTTTATATAATTTTTAATGGTAGATAAATGAATGATTTTCCATGTGTGGAACAAGAAAATGTGAATTTTCGTACACATTTTATGCTAGCAATTTATTCGCTTAGGGGGGCCGTCTTACCCCGTCTTCCCCTACACGGAAAAATTATCCTCCAGAATATCCGGCGCGCGCCAGTCGAGTGGGATGAGAAAATTACCGGCGAACTTCTGAAACAGTGGAAAAGGTGAAAGAAACTACTATCGAAACTGGACAAAATCGAAATACCACGCTGCTACATCCAAGATGCGACGAAAAAAATCTACAGCACGTTGGAGTTACACGTCTTTGTAGATGTAGTATTTTGGAGTGACTCCAGTACCGTGCTCTCTTGGTTGCGGTCAGATCAAAGGCGTTTCTGGCAGTTCGTTGCATTTCGAGTGACAGAAATCCTCGAAAACTCCAAAGTCGAAGAATGGCGATGGATACCCTCACGCTATAATGTGGCCGTCGAAGCAACAAAATGGGGAAAAGGTCCCACAATCAACAGTAACAGTCGACGGTTTCAAGCTCCAACCCACTTGTACCAGGATCGTAAATTGTGGCCAAAGCAAGAGTTGCGGGTGTTCACAGGTCGTGACAAGCGGGTGCGAAGCGCTGAAGTGAAGACAGCTACTGGAGTATTCCATCGACCAGCCACGGCACTAGCTGTTCTGGAAATTGGCGGTACAGCTGGAGTAGACTCCTAGCAATACGGGTCGGGGTATGTTATGAACAGCGTCGGCGACAGAGGGTTAACAATGCCAAAAGGCGTAACGAACGTTACCACTGGAGTTACCACAGGACTAACTGACAAGCAATGACAATTCATTTACACATACATTGTAAAACCACAAAACGATAGAACTTGCAACGTTTAACAGTTATTAAAACACATTTTCTTATAAAATTACATAAAATATTATTCTAAAGTTGGACAGCAGACAACATGCTAAAAGGACTCCCCAAGAAACATTTATCCGCTAAATAAACATTTTAGCAGCCACAATTATTCAGCCATAGCTGAATATCCAACGAATCACATTTATATAAACAACTGTACAATACTTATTCAGCTGGAATTGGAGAACTTATACAACCTATTTTATTCGACTCGGAAAAACCCTTGTTAAGCAGTTATATCGCCTTTGTGCGCTTTGTTTCCAGCTTTGCGCAAATTGGTTATTTAAAACGCGTAAAAGCCTCTATTAAGTTACATTACAGCTTCAAAGCAGCTATTAGCAAGCCCGAAGCTTGACTTAGATGTTTAAGAGCTGAAAAAAGGTTTTTATTCCTAATACTATACCATAGTTCAGCCACAAATTGAATAAATTCAGCTAAAAAACGTTTGATCAGTCTGGAATTGTTACTTGGGTAACTGCTTTCAAAGCTGTAATGAAGCTTAAGAGAGGCTTTTGCGTGTTTTTAAATAACCAATTTGCGCAATTCTGTTAATTTTATTTTTAGAACGAGAAATAGTTTTGCAATGCTTTTTGAGTCGCTTAATCAACGTCAACTTATCAATCTTTATGCAGTCAACAAATAATCTATTTTTAAATTTAAAAAAGAATAGAACGCGTCATATTTATTTTGCTTTGGCGTCGTATGCTATGTTTTAAATTTTGAATAACTTGAATTCGTATATGCAAGCTAATTAAAATTGCGTCTCGTCATCTTTCGGGAATTGAACCGCCATCTTCTGATCCATAAGCACTCATCGTATGATCCGCCCCATCTGCATCTGCAGAACAGACAGTGAAAATATCTTTACACTTGAAGCAGTCGATAATGTCGATAACGATAACAAATATTTTTGCTGCCAGTCGAATTGCGAAACTCTATGATCTGACAGTATGTGTGCTGTGAACCGAATGAAAGCTTGGTATTAGTTTGTAAAGCCACCTTAACACCCTTAAGCAGCTTTAAAGCAGTTTGAAAGCTGTGAGCCTAATGAAAACGTCTACTGGTTTATAAGGCCACTTCTAAGCAACCGTAAAACGGCTCTATGTTTATGGCTGTTTAGAATCGGATTATTTAGCAGAAAAATCCGCTATTAAGCTTGTTTATCAGCGTTGGAGGAAAGCTGGTTTGGAAAAACTTAAAGTAGCTTAAACTTCGCTTGGTCAAACACCATTTGAGTATTTACTTTATGCAGCTTGGATCGCCTGAAACCAACTCGTAAACAGCAATTGCTCAAGCTGTTCCCGAAAGATGACGACATGCATTTTTAATTAGCTTGCAAATACGAATCAAGTTATTCGAAATTTAAAATATAGCTGCTAATGACGCCAAAGCAAAATAAATATGACGCGTTCCATTTTTGAAATTTAAAAATAGATTATTTTTGGCTGCCTAAAGGTTAATGAGACGTTGATTAAGCGACTGAAAGAGCATTGCGAAACTATTGCTCGTTCTAAAAGTAGAATTGACAGAATTGCGCAAATTGGTTATTTAAAAACACGCAAAAGTCTCTAATTAGCTCCATTGCAGCTTTGAAAGCAGCTACCCAAGTAACAATTTCAGGCTGATCAAACGCTTTTATAGCTGAATTTATTCTACCAGAGGCAGAACTATGGTTTAGTTTTAGAAATAAAAAACTTTTTTCAGCTCTTAAACATGTAAATTTGGGGATTTTATCAAGCTCCGGGCTTGCTAATAGCTGCTTTCGAAGCTGCAATGGAGCTTAATAGAGGTTTTTGCGCGTTTTAAATAACCAATTTACGCAAAGCTGGAAACAAGGCGCACAGAGGTTATATAAAGGGCGATATAATTGCTTAGCAAGTGTTTTTTCTACCTCAAGCGAAATAGGTTGTATAAGCTCTCCAATTTCGGCTGAATAAGTATAGTAGAATTGTTTACATAAATTTTATTCGATTCAGCTATGGCTGAATAATAATGGATGCTAGAATACTTAATCAGCGCATAAATGTGTCGTGGGAGGGCTGTTTATTAGGATGACATATCGTTTATAGCACAATTATTGAGAATATTGACGGGTTGTGGAGAGGTTGAAGATGCGCCTAATCTGCTTGTGACACTATTATGTGAAGCAGCTGATTTACAGCGCATTCGTTGGCTGCTTAATCACTTATACAATACAGAGGTCTTTGCTTAAATTTATTCAGCGTCTACCACCTGTATTCAGAGTTAAATCAGCTGTGACCAAATCAGTAGCATTTTAATTCAGCTTCGGTGTTTGTTGGGTAGAAATGTAAGTTAAAAATACACTTTAAAATCAATTACATTCCTAATTTGCAAAACTAAAATTGCAATTACAGCTTAAAAGCAAACTTCTAACCTAAAACGGAGTTTCGCTAAAAAAGAAGTCCCTAAAACTTCATTACGTTGGCTGTACCAACACATGTGGAATGAGATCGCGGATAATCGCTTGATTTTATTGGATGTGGCTATGTTTGATTACATTCTACACAATTATGAATTAGCTTGTTTTACACCAAAATAAAATGCGCATTCATAATTTTACCAAATAGTTTCCGCGTTTTTAAACAATTAATAGCATGGGCCATTCTATCCCCCCGGTGCGTTCTGGACAGTCTTCCCCTACATTCTAACTAAACCCATTTACGGCCACTGTCGATTCGGAAAGCCGCCCTGAAGCGCACCGGAACCGGCCAGCAGTTTTCCACATGAGCTAAAGTGGTAAGTAAACTCTGCTGGAAAACTAATTCAATGAAAATGTGTAGCAGTGTCCTGTGTGTATGTGAGGAAAGCGCCGGTAGTGCTAGAAGTAGCAAGAGTAACCATTAGCCCGAGCAAGCCAGAGACTTGAGACCTTTCAATAAGTAAAGATATTTAATCACTTTTGTGTTCGGTAACCCGCCGGCGTTTCCTCCCAGTTTACTCAATGAGCGGTAAATGCCATTTTGGTTGCAAAATTGTCTCCATTCGGGCACTGGCCGGTGCCACGTTTTGGTCCAACAGCAGACAGAGGGAATAATTTATGCAAAATGTTTTGTTGGAGTCAGCTCATCAATTCGACTCCCGTGTTGTGTTTTCAGCAAACGGACGGCACAGCCCGGCGAAAGGGTACCCCACACGTGTTCGTAGGGCAAATTTGCCGGAATTTAACCCCTAATCGGAGAGAGCGAGGTCATTTGATGGAATTACAGAAGCTGACACTTTCGGTAGCCCGGCAGGGGATCACATTTTATGGTGTGCAATTTTGCTGTCGTGGAAATGAACTTGTTTGTCCTTAACGGTCGGTGACTTGATCCTAACGGTGTGGGCGGTGTTTTAATGGAAGGGCAATTAAAATTAAAAATTACACTGGGTTTCAATTTCTTTTTGGTTTTAGTGTTTAGTGCTTTAGTTGTTTAGTGACAGGGATCTCTAACCATCACTAAAACCTTTCCTGGCCCCAAAAACCTCTTCATGCAAATTTTCACGCCGATTGGTTCAGTAGTTTTTGATTCTATAGAGAACTTCCCGACAGACAGACAGACAGACAGACAGACAGACAGACAGACAGACAGACAGACAGACAGACAGACAGACAGACAGACAGACAGACAGACAGACAGACAGACAGACAGACAGACAGACAGACAGACAGACAGACAGACAGACAGACAGACAGACAGACAGACAGACAGACAGACAGACAGACAGACAGACAGACAGACAGACAGACAGACAGACAGACAGACAGACAGACAGACAGACAGACAGACAGACAGACAGACAGACAGACAGACAGACAGACAGACAGACAGACAGACAGACAGACAGACAGACAGACAGACAGACAGACAGACAGACAGACAGACAGACAGACAGACAGACAGACAGACAGACAGACAGACAGACAGACAGACAGACAGACAGACAGACAGACAGACAGACAGACAGACAGACAGACAGACAGACAGACAGACAGACAGACAGACAGACAGACAGACAGACAGACAGACAGACAGACAGACAGACAGACAGACAGACAGACAGACAGACAGACAGACAGACAGACAGACAGACAGACAGACAGACAGACAGACAGACAGACAGACAGACAGACAGACAGACAGACAGACAGACAGACAGACAGACAGACAGACAGACAGACAGACAGACAGACAGACAGACAGACAGACAGACAGACAGACAGACAGACAGACAGACAGACAGACAGACAGACAGACAGACAGACAGACAGACAGACAGACAGACAGACAGACAGACAGACAGACAGACAGACAGACAGACAGACAGACAGACAGACAGACAGACAGACAGACAGACAGACAGACAGACAGACAGACAGACAGACAGACAGACAGACAGACAGACAGACAGACAGACAGACAGACAGACAGACAGACAGACAGACAGACAGACAGACAGACAGACAGACAGACAGACAGACAGACAGACAGACAGACAGACAGACAGACAGACAGACAGACAGACAGACAGACAGACAGACAGACAGACAGACAGACAGACAGACAGACAGACAGACAGACAGACAGACAGACAGACAGACAGACAGACAGACAGACAGACAGACAGACAGACAGACAGACAGACAGACAGACAGACAGACAGACAGACAGACAGACAGACAGACAGACAGACAGACAGACAGACAGACAGACAGACAGACAGACAGACAGACAGACAGACAGACAGACAGACAGACAGACAGACAGACAGACAGACAGACAGACAGACAGACAGACAGACAGACAGACAGACAGACAGACAGACAGACAGACAGACAGACAGACAGACAGACAGACAGACAGACAGACAGACAGACAGACAGACAGACAGACAGACAGACAGACAGACAGACAGACAGACAGACAGACAGACAGACAGACAGACAGACAGACAGACAGACAGACAGACAGACAGACAGACAGACAGACAGACAGACAGACAGACAGACAGACAGACAGACAGACAGACAGACAGACAGACAGACAGACAGACAGACAGACAGACAGACAGACAGACAGACAGACAGACAGACAGACAGACAGACAGACAGACAGACAGACAGACAGACAGACAGACAGACAGACAGACAGACAGACAGACAGACAGACAGACAGACAGACAGACAGACAGACAGACAGACAGACAGACAGACAGACAGACAGACAGACAGACAGACAGACAGACAGACAGACAGACAGACAGACAGACAGACAGACAGACAGACAGACAGACAGACAGACAGACAGACAGACAGACAGACAGACAGACAGACAGACAGACAGACAGACAGACAGACAGACAGACAGACAGACAGACAGACAGACAGACAGACAGACAGACAGACAGACAGACAGACAGACAGACAGACAGACAGACAGACAGACAGACAGACAGACAGACAGACAGACAGACAGACAGACAGACAGACAGACAGACAGACAGACAGACAGACAGACAGACAGACAGACAGACAGACAGACAGACAGACAGACAGACAGACAGACAGACAGACAGACAGACAGACAGACAGACAGACAGACAGACAGACAGACAGACAGACAGACAGACAGACAGACAGACAGACAGACAGACAGACAGACAGACAGACAGACAGACAGACAGACAGACAGACAGACAGACAGACAGACAGACAGACAGACAGACAGACAGACAGACAGACAGACAGACAGACAGACAGACAGACAGACAGACAGACAGACAGACAGACAGACAGACAGACAGACAGACAGACAGACAGACAGACAGACAGACAGACAGACAGACAGACAGACAGACAGACAGACAGACAGACAGACAGACAGACAGACAGACAGACAGACAGACAGACAGACAGACAGACAGACAGACAGACAGACAGACAGACAGACAGACAGACAGACAGACAGACAGACAGACAGACAGACAGACAGACAGACAGACAGACAGACAGACAGACAGACAGACAGACAGACAGACAGACAGACAGACAGACAGACAGACAGACAGACAGACAGACAGACAGACAGACAGACAGACAGACAGACAGACAGACAGACAGACAGACAGACAGACAGACAGACAGACAGACAGACAGACAGACAGACAGACAGACAGACAGACAGACAGACAGACAGACAGACAGACAGACAGACAGACAGACAGACAGACAGACAGACAGACAGACAGACAGACAGACAGACAGACAGACAGACAGACAGACAGACAGACAGACAGACAGACAGACAGACAGACAGACAGACAGACAGACAGACAGACAGACAGACAGACAGACAGACAGACAGACAGACAGACAGACAGACAGACAGACAGACAGACAGACAGACAGACAGACAGACAGACAGACAGACAGACAGACAGACAGACAGACAGACAGACAGACAGACAGACAGACAGACAGACAGACAGACAGACAGACAGACAGACAGACAGACAGACAGACAGACAGACAGACAGACAGACAGACAGACAGACAGACAGACAGACAGACAGACAGACAGACAGACAGACAGACAGACAGACAGACAGACAGACAGACAGACAGACAGACAGACAGACAGACAGACAGACAGACAGACAGACAGACAGACAGACAGACAGACAGACAGACAGACAGACAGACAGACAGACAGACAGACAGACAGACAGACAGACAGACAGACAGACAGACAGACAGACAGACAGACAGACAGACAGACAGACAGACAGACAGACAGACAGACAGACAGACAGACAGACAGACAGACAGACAGACAGACAGACAGACAGACAGACAGACAGACAGACAGACAGACAGACAGACAGACAGACAGACAGACAGAAATCCATTTTTATGTAGAAGATGAGGTTTCCACTTTAGCGGGGATTTCTTCGACATTGTTATTTTTATACATATCCTCATTTTCATTGCGTTTACTGTTCGTTGTCAATTACGTCTGACACACCCACTGGCAAAACACTGTTCGCCTGTGCAGCAATGGTCTTATACAGTGTGCCCAGTAGCAAATTGTTCGCAGTTCTTACAACGGCTTGACAAATTCTACCAGCTCATCCCGGCAAGACTTCTATAACGCATCCCCTGACCCAATCATTTAGAAATGTCAGGAGTACGCCGTGCCCGCGCATCATATTTTTGTTGGATTTCAGGACAGCATACGATACAGTCGAGCACACACAGCTATGGCGGATAATGTACGAGAACGGTTTTCCGGACAAACTGACGTGGCTAATTAAGGATAGCCTGGAGCGAGTGACAGAGTATGCGGTTGTTACCAGCAGCATACAAACTTTTACAAAAGTAACAGAACGAAAATAATTCTGCAACAGATAGCGAAACATATACGAATAAAAAAACCCTGATAACTTACTAAAACCAGCCTATTTACGGAAAAAATACTGGTAAAAACGGTAAAATTTATGCTTCAAATCAATGTTTAAAGCAAATAAAGCAACATATGATATTTACATCTTCTAAAAAGTTAAGTATTTTGATAGTATCCAAAAGTTTGTAGAACATGCCGTACCTGTTAGATGGGGTTTTGTGTACAAAAAGTTAACAAAAACTGATTTTACGGGGGTCACGACAGAAAGTCAATTATATCTCGCAAACCATATGATGCAGATAGTTAGTATCTTCGACAAAGTTTAATGAAATTAAAAGTTCTACAACTTTGCCGAACACGTGACCATGCTATCTAGTTCCTATAAGAAATCATTTTTTTTCAAATTTGTTATCCCCTTAATATCTAATTATACGAAAATATCACTAGATGCAGAATATTTTTTTATGAAACTTCTCCTAAGACGCATAAGCTCGAAAACGTCAGGAAAAGCGAGAAAAGACTTTTCCTGGCGTTTTTTCCAGAAAAGACTTTTCCTGGCGTTTTTTCCAGAATGGTCCCACTGTGCAGCGTCAGCGTTGATGGGCTTTAGCCTCAGAAACGTCCGTTTGCTCCTGGCAACACACACTTGTGACGACGACGATATCGGGAAGGAGCTCGCTGGCCACCAGCATCTTTCGACAGCCCGGCATTTTGCAGTAAACCGTCAACCAGTAGCTTGCAGGTGAAGTTAACGGACGACTTTTGTCCGCTAATGCATTCTGGAACTTCTTCCGGCGTAGAGTGAAGTTACAGTTGAAACGTGATGCCACTCCAGCCTACAACGGATGATGTTCCGATAAATACATGTGGCACGCAACAACGATCGTACTTTAATGGTGGTCCGGAATACTGTTCCTTGTATCTCGTTGGCTGGGCGGGCGTCCTGAAAGGGTACCGATAACCTGAAAGGGACATCAATGGGCTGCGACGTGTAGTGGCAGATAATCGGCCGCGTGGGGAACGCCGTACCGACAATTCTACCTCCGTTCGGCAAATGGTTCTGATGACCTGATGGACTTTATTACCGGTTTCTTGTGGTTACTTTCTTTCGGCAAATGTTCTGTTCAGGGATGCCAGACGTTTTTCCAGAGCTGGGGGCTATTCATGGTTAGTATGTTTTTGTCTTAGTCCGTACCGTCTTATAAAATTACGCAGGTTACTTGTATCGCCGAGCGACACTATTGTCAACACCCAATAAACATTTACGTTGATTAGTAGCTTATTCAACCGTTGTATAGCTAATTACGGGGTTACAAGCGCTTGATAAGCTGTTATATGTCAAAAATGTTTGTTGGGCAATTTACCGCCCGGCAACGAGTCAAAAATCGGACTATTACCGAATTAAAATTGATGTAAGTGAGTAAAGGAATCTGTTCAAGGTCACAAGTTCAGGTCATAGTCGACTATTTCAAAGAATTTCCAGAACAAAAGCTAGAAAAAATCGATCAAAAAGGAATATACTGGAGCGTAGTAGCAAAAGGGTCTCAACAGGGCCACCAGTAAGCTGTAATTTTGAGTTCATGGTGAGTATCAGGAGTTTTGGTTGACACTAGAAACAAACAAATAAATCAGCAGACTGAAGCACTAATGCCGCATACATAGCACTACTAACAGTTTACAAACTACACAGCTTGTAATTATTTGTGTGGTAGATGTAATCTAAGGCGATTCAACAGCACACGCCAGAAGAGCGGTTTGTCAGACCTCGGTGTTCAAAGAGCGAAATTCCTATTAATCTGAACAAAAAGACGCGCTACCTAACCTTCAAAACTGGTACACAAAATCTTCGCTTAGCATGGGGGATTAATGACAGGTTGCGTATCAAAACTTTATAACACAATTACCGGGAGATCATTTTCCCCGGGTTTTCCCAGGTTGCCTACCTGGTTCCAGCATCCCACTGGTACAGGCCCGCACCACTACGGTAACCTCTTCACTTGTCATCGTGATAAATCGCCTTCATCACTCGGCGAAAGTTCGGCAAAATATTCAACGGAACCGCCAACCGATCCGAACATTCAAGCCATCTATCCAACCATCCAGCCATTCATCCATCCATCCATCCATCCATCCGCTCATCCTGCTGGAGGTACGTGCCGACCGTGACGACTGATCCCGGCGCGGATGCCGCATCCATCATCCATGAATATTCAGATGAGCGCCGACTGCTGGCTGGGTAGCACACACCGCACGTGGCATTTACCGACCGGCCCGGGAGGGAGCGGATTCGGAAGCACCATCGAGTCGCGGCGTTCGATGGGGATTGCACGAAAGTACTATCGTTGTCTCGTTTCGCCAGATTAAGCCGTCAAGTAAACAGACAAATGGGAGGCAAATTGAGAAATATTGTTGATAATTTAAATATTAGCTTCATTGTTTCGAGGGATCCTGACTTTCGCGCGTACAGCGGGCCGGCGGAAGGAAAAATCAACCATTCAGGACGCAATAATGAAGCGAGTTGTCGGGTAGGGAAGGCAAATCAAAAATTTATCATCGTCGGATGATGCAAAAAGTAGTGGCAGTTCGGTGTCCGTTCCGGTGAAATCTCTACGGACCGAAACGGAAAAGGAACGCGAACAACGGGCACCGGAGCAAGATAAATTGCCTTCCGGGGAAAATGAGCGAAAAGTAACTTTCGGGGAGGAACTGTCGGCTCTTTTTTTTTTAATGAAAAACGAATGATCATTCAGGATGTGAAAATGGCGCTACGCGAAATAAAAACGATACCAATTTGTGAAAATGTAGACACCCGGCCTTCGTAAACTATTTACTAGACTGTAAAATGTGTTGACAACACCAAGCAGATCAGCTGAACTACGACCAAAACCGTTTGCGACAATTCCTGTCTTGAAGACTGGAACAGACAGACAGACAAGCACATTTACGCAAAATCCAAACAAGTTTAGCCACGCATTGCTTCTCGAATTTCACAGTTGTTTTCTACGCGTTATCGATCCAATCTTGACGGGCAGCTCACAAAAAAAAAACACCCGGCTGCTGTCCTCCGGGAGCAAAAAGACTTCTGGACTTTGCCTTTCGATTGTCTCCCTTTCCACTGATCCGTTTTTTATTTCTTTTCACACAAACAGACTCACACACGTGCTGCGATCTAGCTTATTTGATATTATAATTTCACGGTGTAAATTAATTCACTGCCAATCGAATTATGGTCTATAAAGCGCACAACAATTGACTTTCAGCATGATTAAAATCAATATAGCTGTCAATCAATCTGCCTTCCGCTCGAATTCATTCGCTTGTCGGTAGATTGAGAACGAACTGAGTGACGCGGAGGCCCGATCCGACAGCCTGTTTCTCACAGCTACGGACTGCAGACTTTTCAGCTTATCTTGTGCCTACTTGCGATGTCGTTCGGGTTCCAAACTGTTCCGCTTAGCGCTCCTGTTTCGAATGCAATAATGATAGGTTAGGTAGGTATAGATATACGAATAAACGACAAGTGGGAAATTGCGCGTCTGAGTTTCGAATGCCGAGCACAGGTTGGGATGGGAATGGGACTAATTACTTTTGACGTAGGACGACGTCTTATGGCAAGGTTTGGAATGTCATTCCAAAAAATCGAAAAATGCGAGCGTCGCGAAAAAATGAACGATTTTGAGCGCTAATAGCTTAGTGGTTTCAAGGTTGATTTTAAATATTTTTAGGCCAATCGATCGGAAAATCTACGTATTCACACCAACAATGAAACCTATTGATTTCAAAGTTCGTACTACTGAAACATTAAAAATAATGCTGTTAAGATCGATTGAAGTACATATATTGCATTGTGAATCTCCGGTTTTCCAGTCAGTTTTCTATTGAAAACAGCTTTTTTATACTGCCTGACGTTTCGACCTTTGGTTTTGGCCTTTTTCCAAGGTAATATGGTTACATTTTCTTGTCTGGTCGTTGGTTACCAACGAACGGAAGTTTAAATTTTAAAATGCATTAATTTGGTGCTAAAATAAAGTACACACCTAAACCTTTTGACCATAGTGCACAACTTTGAAAAAGGTCAAAACGTCTGGCAGTATAAAAAAGACGTTTTCACTATAAAACTGACTGGAAAGCAAAAAAAAATCCACGGTACATTAAAAATAATGAAGCATTGGTCAACTGGAAATCCTCGCTTCGTGATTGGTTGGAAGATTCTTTACGATGATCTAAACCTATACCAATTTGATATCTGTTCCTAGGAAGTGAGCCAAAACAAGTAACAAAATTTCCTCATCTCAACTAGATTTATTAACCTCGCGATTAAACCTAGACCATTTTGGTGGCCTTGCTTGGGAAGTACGCCAGAGTGAGTGACAAAGCCCCCCGTGCCAACAGATTTCTTACGAACGCACTTAAACCTAGTCCAATTTGATGTCTGTGTTAGGGAAGCGCGCCAGAAAAAATGACACAAGTTCGTTGTCCCAACAGAACGCAAATTCTTTACTACGAGACTATTAAACCTTGGCGAATTTGATATCTGTGTTGGACAATTGCGCCACAACTATAGTGATCGGTTATAATATGATTCTGTATGAATACGCATGTTTGTCGTTTAATTAGAAGTGTAGTAAAAAGATGTGCTGTTGATAAAATGAGATTAAATTGGTAAAATCCCTTCCCCCACGCTGAAGGGAACCATTGGAAATAAAAATCAGAGGGGTTGTGTACAAGACACGACCGCAACTACGTAAGTCTTTTCGTAATGACATGTAATACATGCATGCATGCATGTAATGCATGTATCCATGCAAGTAAAATTACGATTCTTCATGTACATCATATTACATACAGCATTTGTTGAAACTAACTGCTGCTTGAGAAAATTCGATTATTTTTAAATCAATGTTAATAGCGTCTAGAATCTTACTCCAACATTAAACACTATTTACATATGGTGGCCGACCAAATCAAACAAAAAATCAGAGGGATTGTGTACAAGACACGACCGCATATATAGGTGACGCAGGACTACGTAAGTCTCTTTGTAGTGATAGTAGCATGTATTCAATCATTCAAGTAATCATTCGATTTTTCATGTATACATGCTATATGCAACATATATACATGCTACATGCGTTGTATGTAACATTTATCAAAGTAGTAACATTGCATACGTTCAATTCTCAAAAGATTTCAGAATTATTTCTATGTGCATTTGGAAACAATTTAACAAAATCAAGAACACAAACTATTCCATGCCTGCTACCTTACAGAAATTAAAGATTGTTTTTATTACCCATGGTTTCCCACGTTGAAGGGATTTTACCTATTCAATCCTATTTTATCAACAGCACATCTTTTCACTACACTTGTAATGAAACGGCAAGCTTGCGTATTCATACAGAGTCGTATTATAACCGAACACTACAGCTGTAGCACATTTTTCCAACACAGATATCAAATTCGCCGAGGTTTAATCGTCTTGCAGTAAAGAATTTGCGATCTGTTGGGACAACGAACTTGTGTCATTTGTTCTGGCACACTTCCCTAACACAGACTTCAAATTGAACTAGGTTTAATCGCGTTCGTAAGAAATCTGTTGGCACGATAGGGCTTTGTCACTCTTTCTAGCGTACTTCCCAAGCAAGGACATCAAAATGGTCTAGGTTTAACCGCGGTGTTAAGAAATCTTGTTGAAATGAGGATACTTCGTCACTTGTTTTGGCTTACTTCCCAAGCACAGATATCAAATTGGTAAAGGTTTAGATCATCGCAAAGAATCTTTCGACCAATCACGAAGCGAGAATTCTGGTAAAACATAGGTTCATTAATTTCAATTTTTCAATAGTTCAACATCAAGAATTCATACTTTTCTTCATTTGGGTCAATTCTTAGAAAATTTGCCAATCGATTGGTGTAAGAATATTGAAAATCGATCGGAAAACCGCTGAGCTATTAGCGCTCAAAACCTTTCATTTTTCGTGACGCTCGCATTTTTCGATTTTTTGGAATGACACCCTATCTCAAAACTTGCCGTAAGACGTAGTCCTACGTCAAACTATCTATACCTATAAAGAAGGATTTCTGTCTGTCTGTCTGTCTGTATGTTCCTTATAGAATCGAAAACTACTGAACCAATCGGCATGAAAATATGCATCTAGAGGTTTTTTGGGGCCAGGAAAGGTTTTAGTGATGGTTAGAAACCCCTCCCCCCACTAAGAGGGGGGCTCCCATACAAATGAAACACAAATTTCTGCATAACTCGACAACTAATCAAGCAAATAGAACAAAATTTGGCATGTGGGTGTTTTCGGTGACAAGAATTTATTCTATGGTAAATTGAGACCCCTCCCCTCTTTATAAGGGGAATTGTAATTCCTCTCCTCTTTAAAAGGGGGGGCTTCCATACAAATTTCCTCATAACTCGAGAACTAGTCAAGCAAATGAAACCAAATTTGGCAGGTGAAAGTTTTCTAGGGCAAGAATATTTTCTATAGTACATTAGGACCCCTCCTCACTTTAAGAGGGGGGGCTCCTGTACCAAAGAAACACAATTTTCCTCATAACTCGAGTGGTAATTAAGCAAATGGAACCAAATTTGGCATGTGGGTGTTTTTGAAGACAAATGAAATACAAATTTCCTCATAACTGAAGAACTAATCAAGCAAATGGAACAAAATTTGGCATGTGAAAGTTTATGAGGGCAAGAATATTTTCTATGGTGAATAAGGACCCCTCCCCACTTTAAGAGGGGGGGCTCCTATACAAACGAAATACAAATTACCTCATAACTCGAGAACTAATCAAGCAAATGGAACCAAATTTGGCATGTGAAAGTTTTCTAGGGCATGAATATTTTCTATGGTGAATTAGAACCCCTACCCACTTTAGTAGTGGGGGCTCCTATACAAATGAAATTCAAATTTCCTCATAACTCGAGAACTAATCAAGCAAATAGAACCAAATTTGGCATGTGAAGATTACTGGAGGCAAAAATTTTTTCTATGATGAATTGGGACCCCTCCCCGTTTTAGGAGGGGGGATCCTATACAAATGAAATACAAATTTCCTCATAACTGAAGAACTAATCAAGCAAATGGAACCAAATTTGACATGTAAGTGGTTTTGGACGCAAGATTTTTTTCTATGGTGAATTGAGACCCCTCTCTTCTTTAGAAAGCGAGTTATGGCCCATCTCCTCTTTAAGAGGGTGGGCTTCCATACAAATGAAAATTTCCTCTTATCTCGAGAACTAATCAATCAAATGGAACCAAATTTGGCATGTGGGAGATTTTGGAGTCTTGAATTTATTTTACGATAGTAAGAGACCTCTCACCCCTGTGGTAGGGGGATATGGACTCTCATACAAATAAAACAGAAATTTTTGCGAAACTCAAAAACTAATCGAACTCGAGAAATTCGAGACTCTTCCATAAAACATTAGTCAATACAAGACCACAAAAACTATCTATAGTAACACTAGATCATTCAGGACGAGACGGTCGCGAGTGTTGCCGGTGACCCGCCGTCGGAAGCGCCGCCCACTGGGGGGCTTGCAAAACTCGAGATTGTGACAAAGATCATCCGAGATTCATGATTTATGTACAACACAGGTTAATTTGTGGCAATACGAAGTTTGTCGGGTCAGCTAATTTACATATATATGTATTTATAAAACATCAAAAAATTGTTATGTTAAAATGGCTTGACTGTGCTGCAGGTTGAGAAATTCAAATTTTTGCAAGTAGATAATTTTTTTACATATTTTTACTCATTTTCATGATGAAAAGTAGAAAGGTATAAGTAAGTTAAAGTTATTTGGAGTAGTTTGGAGATGTTTTGTACCTTACTGTCTTATACCGAGTTGACGGTCAAATAAACATTGACATCACTACGAATCCCTCCTGCCTTGTCTTCCCCATAAAAAGTTTGACAAATGGCTTTTTAAGCGTCTACCGACGAAATAGGGTGCCTAAGACATCAACCTACATCGTCGGGTTTCGTAGGTTGGTTCATTTCATCGCCCGACTTGTTGGCGAATTTAATCTGTTTTCGTAGGGTATCAATTAAATCGGGCAAAGAGTTGATCTAGGTTGCAAGGATTAGTTTGCCAATTAAGTGCACCGATCAATCATCAAACGGGATCGGTCTTCGTCACCCGACTCGTCACCCGATTTATTGGAGAATTAAATCTGTTATCGTCGGGTAACAACTAAACCGGTCGAAAAATCAATTTAGTCAGCTAGGTTAAATTGGTCAACTAAATATACCGATCAATCTTTAAACGAGACCGGTTGATAGCTTGGTGCAATGTGAGCGTTCCAGTAACTTTAAACGGTGCGAATTTGTTACGCACAGCTGTTTGCTAGCTATTGCTGAAACTATTGCTATTTAGCTTTAACGTTATTGATGAATGGCCTCGACTTATAAATATGTAAGTATAAAAATAAGTTACTTACATATTTATTACGAATAAAAATTTCCCGAATTTCAATGGGCCAGATTTGCAGATTATTTAACGTCGATAGTGGACATGTAGGACATTGAAAAAAATCAAAGAATGGAAATTGGGTTGAGAATGTATGTAAGTACGTTGTTTGTTTTGTTTGTTTATCATCATCATCGTTTGTGAATCACCAAATTAGCTACTCAATTACCTATTTAGGTAGTACCATTCTAGAAGGAGAAGCTAAAGGTGGTATAGTACCGCTGAAACATCCGGTTGCCCATTACGTGTCGCATTTCCGCTTAAAACGCGTGAGGAAGTGGACTATTAAAACATTTTAATCTATAGAGGGCGAAAAGCAGTTGAAACAGGAAGTAGCGTAGCGTTAATGGCTGACGAAGTTGTTAGCAGTTTCCACACTGCCGAAGAAATACGCCATATCAACATCTTTAAGCACGCAATAAGTAAGTTTGCTTGATTTTTATTATATTGTTTTTTTTTGACGTAGGACTACGTCTTACGGCAAGTTTTGAGATAGGGTGTCATTCCAAAAAATCGAAAAATGCGAGCGTCACGAAAAATGAAAGGTTTTGAGCGATAATAGCTTAGCGGTTTTCCGATCGATTTTTAATATTCTTACACCAATCGATCGGATAATCTTCTAAGAATTGACCCAAATGAAGAAAAGTATGGATTCTTGATGTTGAACTATTGAAAAATTGAAAATAATGAACCTATGTTTTACCAGAATTCGCGCTTCGTGATTGGTTGGAAGATTCTTTACGATGATCTAAACCTATACCAATTTGATATCTGTGCTTGGGAAGTAAGCCAAAACAAGTGACAAAGTTCCCTCATTTCAACAAGATTTCTTAACACCGCGGTTAAACCTAGACCATTTTGATATCCTTGCTTGGGAAGTAGGCCAGAGAGAGTGACAAAGCCCACTCGTGCCAACAGATTTCTTACGAACGCGATTAAACCTAGTCCAATCTGATGTCTGTGTTAGGAAAGTGTGCCAGAACAAATGACACAAGTTCGTTGTTCTAACAGATCGCAAATTCTTTACTGCGACTGCTAGACGATTAAACCTCGGCGAATTTGATATCTGTGTTGGAAAAATATGCTACAGCTGTAGTGTTCGGTTATAATACAACTCTGTATGAATACGTATGCTTGCCGTTTCATTAGAAGTGTACTGAAAAGATGTGCTGTTGATAAAATAGGATTGAATAGGTAAAATCCCTTCAACGTGAGGAACCATGGGTAATAAAAACAATCTTTAATTTCAGTAAGGTAGCAGAAAAGCAATAGTTTGTGTTCTTGATTTTGTTAAATTATTTTCAAATGCACAATCTTTTGAGAACAGAACGTATGCAATGTTACTA
This sequence comes from Sabethes cyaneus, assembly GCF_943734655.1. Classification (NCBI taxonomy): domain Eukaryota; kingdom Metazoa; phylum Arthropoda; class Insecta; order Diptera; family Culicidae; genus Sabethes; species Sabethes cyaneus. The sequence continues at coordinate 106,329,049 of NC_071353.1, read as the reverse complement.
CTTTGATAAATGTTACATACAACGCATGTAGCATGTATATATGTTGCATATAGCATGTATACATGAAGAATCGAATGATTACAAGCATGAATACATGCTACTATCACTACAAAGAGACTTACGTAGTCCTGCGTCACCTGTATATGCGGTCGTGTTTTGTACACAACCCCTCCGATTTTTTTAATTATAATGATCTTATTTTTAGATAAAAAACATTTGCAACTGACAAACAATTCACGGCATTGGTGGCACAAGCCAAAGCGCGGTGTTACGCTCAACGTCGTAGAATAATAAAAAAATCAGAGGGGTTGTGTACAAGACACGACCGCATATATAGGTGACGCAGGACTACGTAACCCAAGTAACAATTTCTGTGCTATAAAGCCGTAGGCATATTTTATAAGAGTTTTATAGTAGTAGTACTGAAGCTAATTTGTTTTTATAAAGCAACATACTGCATTAAATAAATTTATCTTCAAGATATCCTGAAATGGTTTAGGACGACCTTTTAAAACTCTTTCAATAGGCTATAATGGCGAATAAAGTACAATTAAGTTTGATAGGGATATATGAGTGTCAAATAAAACTCATTCATTAAAACCAAATGAAGCCCCCCAACAAAGCATTCAACTATGTCCTAAATACGTATTAAAAGACTCTTAGCCTTTTGGTTATCAGTTTGAGTCAATGTTAAAGCAATTATTGGTTTATCCCAAGCAGCAATATTAGCTTTTTGATAATCTCAATGCTGTTTTTACGACCATACTCTTAAATCTTCTTTTAAGGTTCGTAAACATGAAAAGTAATAACAAATCAATGAATAGCCTTACTTAGAACCAGAGAGGGCAACGATAGAGGAGAGAGTTGGAACCAAGCTTTAAAATCATCTACAGATATCTAAGTTTTACTTCACAATATCCTATCGTAGTTTTATAGCGGTTGTTTCGACTTGAATGAGAACTATATATTTCAAAGCAGCAATTTGATTTTTATTGTATTCTTTGAACGGTTTTTATGGCCAAATAAAAAGCATCTGCCTAATAACATCTGTAAAACCATTTTAATGACTAGTGCTCTTCAGAAAAATTTTAAAACAATTTTCAGGCAAACTATAATGCTGCTTTAAACCGATTTGGATGTAGCCTCTATATTCTACAGGATTTTTTTCGAACTCTATAAGAGTAATGTTAAGTGCAAGTAGCTTTATTACACTGACTGAAAGCAGCAATAAAGTCAACTGGATTTTTCGATACTTGACAGCAGCCACCATAAACTGATATAGCTTTTCGTTCCGCTCTCCAAAACTATAAGGCATGAAACTATGCTAAATATGTTTAACTAGCCTGTTGTTGTTTAAACAACGCAAATAAATTCGATTAGGTAATCGTAATATCCTGTAACCAAATTGCATCGACTGCATTCTGCAACATGAAAACATATCGATATCAACTTTATTTTTGCTGCTCTCTCTGCATTGATGCAATAGCTAGCATTTTTGTTTTAAATCTAACAAAAATGACAGAATGTCAATATAGCCTAGTCTAAAAATAGGTTTTCGGTGATAATCTCTATACACTCTTCATAACAACTGCAAAAAATATGCTTGGTAAGGGTATAACCTTTTCAAGAGCACTTTAAAACTGATAGATTTGTTGCGGCTTGACAAGTAACCACAATGAGATTAAGCTTGTATTGAGACGTTTATTGCTATGCCTTCTCATGGGAGTACTAAGCGAAGTTTGGCGAGAGACGTTGCATAGTTAACTGGTTTAACAGTATTTTTTAAGCAACAGCAATAAATGTTTTATTTGGCTTCGTCAAACCATTTTTGCCGAAAATCCATCTTATATTTATTATAAAACTGTTTATAAAACCGAACTATGCAAATACTTTTATGAAGCGAAAAATTGCTTTGAGGGATTGCATAAAGCTATTTTGAATCGTGTGAACCAACTGCAGTCTGTAAGATTCAGAAAAAAGAACAAAAGTTTTATTGCGGTTGTTTCTACAACCACTATAAAGGCTGCTGGCTATATACAACATCTTTCATTAAACCGCTCTAATCTTATTGTGGTTGCTGTCAAACCACAACAAATCTGTTAGTTTTGTAATGTTTTTGAAGTGGTAATTCTCTGACCAAATAGATTTTTTCCTGCTGTTATGAAGAGTAAATAGAGTTTATCAAGGAAACCCTGTATTTTTGCTGGGCCATGTTGACATTTTGGAATTTTTCTTGACTCTAAAACAACAATTCAAGCTATTTCATGAGGATAAAGCAGAAATTGCCGAGATAAAAACATTAGCAATGCGTTTCTATGTTACACAATGGAACTAGAATGGTTTTGCTAGTAATTGGAAAAGACTAATCGGATTCATCTATTTTGTTTTTAAAAACTGGCTTCCTTAAAGTGTAGTATTTTGAAGGCGCGTTCATTTTACCATCCTATCATCCCAATATTTACGATAAAATTTAATGCGTTTATGATGTGTAATTACGGAAGATGTTGAAAATTTTCAGTTTACTCAAACAGATCTTTTTTATTTGACAGCAAGTCTAGAACTTTCCTTTGTACGGCCACATACTTTCAAGTTAACAAAGCAGGCTGGCTGATTTAGGCTGGTTGGTACTTTATGTTTCATAGCTTTGTTAAATAAATCGAAGAGCTGCATCAGTTTCTGTCAGCTGCTGTTGAGCAACAACAAATCCAATTCACATTATAACTGCTTCCAGCGGAGCGTAATAAAACTACTCACGCTTAATACTACTCTTAAAAAGTTTGTAAAAACCTCCTGTAAAATACAGAGGCTACATATAACGTGGTCTACAGAAGCATTATTGTTATTCCAAAAATTGCTTTAAAAACCATCTGAAGAGAAGGCACTAGGCATTAACATGGTTTTATAGCAGTTATGAAGAAGTTTTCATAAATTTTATAAATTTGGTCATTAAAGCCGCTAAAAGAACACAGTAAAACTCAAATTCTTGCTTTTGAATACGGCTGTCATTAAAATCGCAATGACCGCCTTAAAACTACGATAAGATATTGTGCTGTAAAACTTAGAAGTATGTAGATGATTTTAAAGTTTGGTTCTAACTCTATCCTGTAGCATGGTCCTCATTGGTTTTAAGTAAGGCTTTTCATTGATTTGTTATAGCCTTTCATGTTTACGAGACTTAAAAGAAGATTTAAGAATATGGTCGTAACAATAGTATAAAGATTATCAAAAAACTAATATTGTTACTTGGGAAGTCTCTTTGTAGTGATAGTGGCATGTATTCATGCTTGTAATCATTCGATTCTTCATGTATACATGCTATATGCAACATATATACATGCTACATGCGTTGTATGTAACATTTATCAAAGTAGTAACATTGCATACGTTCAATTCTCAAAAGATTGTGCTTTTGAAAACAATTTAACAAAATCAAGAACACAAACTATTGCTTTCCTGCTACCTTACTGAAATTAAAGATTGTTTTTATTATCCATGGTTTCCCACGTTGAAGGGATTTTACCAATTCAATCCTATTTTATCAACAGCACATCTTTTCACTACACTTCTAATGAAACAGCAAGCATGCGTATTCATACAGAGTCGTATTATAACCGAACAGTACAGCTGTAGCACATTTTTCCAACACAGATATCAAGTTCTCCGAGGTTTAATCGTCTCGCAGTAAAGAATTTGCGATCTGTTGGGACAACGAACTTGTGTCAATTTTTCTGACACACTTCCCTAACACAGACATCAAATTTGACTAGGTTTAATCGCGTTCGTAAGAAATCTGTTGGCACGAGGAGGCTTTGTTACTCTCTCTGGCGTACTTCCCAAGCAAGGACATCAAAATGGTCTAGGTTGAACCGCGGCGTTAAGAAGTCTTGTTGAAATGAGGAAACTTTGTCACTTGTTTTGGTTTACTTCCCAAGCACAGATATTAAATTGGTATAAGTTTAGATCATCGTAAATAATCTTCAACCAATCACGAAGCGAGAATTCTGGTAAAACATAGGTTCATTATTTTCAATTTTTCAATAGTTCAACATCAAGAATCCATACTTTTCTTCATTTGGGTCAATTCTTAGAAGATTTTCCGATCAATTGGTGTAAGAATATTGAAAATCGATCGGAAAACCGCTGACCTATTAGCGCTCAAAATCTTTCATTTTTCGTGACGCTCGCATTTTTCGATTTTTTGGAATGACACCCTATCTCAAAACTTGCCGTAAGACGTAGTCCTACGTCAAAAAAGTGCACAATCGAAAACATTACCACCGTCCGAGGAAGTTGGTGCAGCCATGGGAAGCCCTGGAGAGCTGCGTGAAGAGGAAAGCACGGATCATCGATACGCCTCAGATATTGTTTCCCGTCCATACTCTCCACTGTGAGGTATAAGAATGAGGATAGCATAAGAGCAAGGCTTGTTAGAAATCATGTCAGATCCACCATAATCTTTATATGATTGATAAGAGTTAGAATAGACGAAGAGTTAGGTTAGCTTAGTTATTAGCTAGATAGAGTTTCGTTTGTTGTTTATAAAAATAGTTTCTAATTTTGTTTAGTTTGATGCGTCATTCCTCCTATTTCTCTATCGATTTCGTAGGCTGCATAATTTTCTGCAACGATTGATCTGCCAATTTCGTTCGAATTCCAAACAATTTTGTCATCCTATTCCTCTCCCGATTCCGTAGAGAAGTCAATTGCATACACCTATTATTCCACCTATTTCGTCTGGTTCCGAAGGTCGGCTCTAATTAATCACCCTACTAAACAGCCAACTTAGTCGGTTCTAGTCGGTCGATTCTGTAAACCTATGAATCGGTATATCCCCCTGTAAAACTCCCATAAGTGTAGGCTGGTAAATGTTGCAAGAATCGGCTGATTCGTAGGAAGCGAAATAGGGCGATTCACCCTACGCGAACCTACTAAATAGGGGGAAAAGTAGGAGGGATTTTTTATGGGGTTGTCCATCATTTTCGATAGAAATTAATCTAAATGTAATGCTTGACTATGTAACTATGTATAGAATTGCAGGCAACTAACTGACGCAAAGCAGCAAATGTTTAAAACTATTCTCGGATAAAAGAGTACAGTGGACCCCCGTTCGTTTGAACGATTCCTCATGTAAACTAACGGGGTTGGCTTTTAATTTGAACAACTGGTAACCCTAAATATACCGGAGCTTGTGTGAACTGGCTGCCCTGTTCTTTGTTATTGTTTTGGTGGTTTGATTCAGTTGGCAGTTGCAAGCAGCGAATATTTCATTCTTCGATCAGATTTCTACCATAATCGTTGGGAAAACGCATTGTGAAACTGATTAAACACGCTAGATCAGGGGTGACATTGCGATTCTCGTTTTGAGTGATTCTGGTTCGACACGCCCATTTGTTTAACGTGGTCGAAACGAACCAAAATCACTCGAAACGAGATGCGCAATGCCACCCCAGTACAAACAGATCGTGTTTATGTGCATTGTCTTCATAAGCAAATAATGTCATATTGTGAATGACATTTGAACCATTTTTAATTTGCACGTCGTGCAAACCAACGGGGTTCAAATTAAAAAGAGTTCAGATTAAAAACGATCAAACAAACGGGGGTCCACGGTAGCTGATTTTCCTCGCGTGGAGAATTGCTGCGTTACGTCACATGTATAAATATCCCTTTAGCCCTGTTTCCGAGCAAGACAATAGTTTCGAACAAATTCTTGCAATATTTCGATGCAATCTGGCATGAGGAAAGGGTGGTCCCTCACTTTTTTATGAAGTATCACTTTCAGGACATCGAACTGGACTAGATTTGATGTTTAAATGTTACATCGGATGAATGAAAGGGATGGCTTTACACTTCAACAAAATTGTTCATGTTCCGGATATAAGTTACTGGTTTAGCCTCAGCCGCGAGCGTTGCTGAGAATCCCTGAAACAAGCCTCAGGGTCGGCACGCTAATCCTGGGTTTTCGCAGGAAAGTCGGGAAATGCCTGAATTAGCCGATGGAAAACTCCAATAATTTAACGTTTCACAAATTTATTTCTCGCTTCGTCTTCTGGCTTTTCTACCACCAACTTTCTTATTATACAGGTTTGGTATTTTTGGCAAAGTTGTAGTAAATATTAACGAGAAATCAGCCCTCAGTATGTATTAATGATCACGATGATTGCTTTAGGTGTGTTAGTAAATGCAGCACTAATAGACGGCATGGATTTTTTGAACCTGTATCAAGCTAATGTTCAGCGTAATCAACTTGGACGTGTGCTTGATTTAGTTTTTACTAGTGATACCAATATTATGGTTGATACGGCGGTAGCACCCTTAACACTACCGGACTTGCATCACCCTCCCCTGATCATGTCGCTCCCCGCCACTCAACAAGTTGCCGCACAAGATTGTATTGTACCAGTGAGACGCGAGTTGAATTACCGCAAGATTGATTTCGATGCCTTTTCTGCACATCTTTCGGATATTGATTGGTCCAGCTGGTACGAAACTGACTCGGTGGACACCATGTCTATGCGATTTTGTGACACTATCCGATTATGGTTAAATCAGAATTTGCCTTTCGTGAAACCCGCTTCCTCTCCTGCGTGGAGCACACATCTGCTGCGTCACTTGAAGCGTGTTCGCAACAAATGTCAGCGTAAGCATCGTCGGTGGAGGACTATTCATACTAAACACGATTTTAAGCGTGCTAGTGAAGATTACAGACGTTTAAATGCTAGTCTTTATAAGTCGTATGTTTTGAGTGTTCAAACAGACTTGCGTAGAAACCCGAAAAAATTTTGGACATTTGTAAATTCAAAAAGAAAACGCTCTTCGATTCCTACGGAAGTCTACCTTGAAGGAACTGAATCGTCCACTGAATCCAGTTCATGTGAGTTATTTGCTACGTTCTTTTCGTCTGTTTTCACTTGTGATCCTGGACCAAGTGGGGCAGATGATGACGCTGCGTTAATGGTTCCTGCCAATTGTGTCGACTTTGATATCTTCGAGATCAATCCTGACATGATCATCGCTGCCGCCAAAAAATTGAAATCATCGTATTGTGCTGGACCTGATGGAATCCTTGCCGTTGTTTTTTGCCGGTGCACCGCAGCTTTAGCTGCACCCCTCTGCTGCATCTTTAATAAATCTTTCGCACAAGGAAAATTTCCGGACATTTGGAAACATTCGTTCATGTTCCCGGTATTCAAAAGTGGAGATCGCCGAAGTGTCAGGAACTACCGTGGTATTACCAGTTTATCCGCCGCGTCCAAATTACTTGAAATAATCGTAAGCGATGCTTTAATTCGTAGCACTAAACATTACATTTCCTCTAACCAACATGGATTTGTGTCTGGCCGCTCTGTGACGACGAACCTACTTGACTTTACTTCCAATTGCATTACTGAAATGGAGCGCAAAGTGCAAGTAGACGTAATATATACTGATTTAAAAGCTGCCTTCGATCGCATCAATCATCGCATATTGCTTGATAAAATATTACGACTGGGTGTTTCGCAACAGTTTGTTACATGGTTACGCTCGTATTTGTGCGACAGAGTTTTACAAGTGAAACTTGGCTCGAAGGTATCGTCCCCGTTTACGAATCAATCTGGTGTCCCACAGGGCAGTAACTTAGGACCACTTTTATTTATTCTATTCTTTAACGATGCTGCCTCTGCCCTTGAAAGAGGATGTAGACTGGTTTATGCTGATGATTTTAAAATCTTCAACTTCTCTTGGACACATTTGTAAATTGGTGCAAAGTGAATAACATGACTATCAGCGTTTCTAAATGCGAAATTATGACGTTTCACCGAATCAAATCGCCTATAGTTTTCGACTACAAAATTGACGACCAGATACTAAAAAGGGTTGAGCATGTGAATGACCTTGGTGTGATTCTCGATCCGAAACTAACTTTCGATCGTCATCGTACAACGATGATCTCAAAAGCGACTCGCCAGTTAGGATTTATTGCAAAAATTGGACGAGATTTTAAAGATCCGCATTGCCTTAAGGCCCTGTATTGCTCCTTAGTTCGTCCCATTCTCGAAAATGCGTGCCTAATTTGGACTCCACATCAACTCTATTGGAACCTTCGAATTGAATGAGTGCAGAGGAGGTTCATAAGATTGGCACTGCGTAGTTTGCCTTGGCGGGACCCGGAAAATCTACCTCCGTATCCGGATCGCTGTCGCTTGCTTGGTCTAGATACCTTAGAACGTCGTCGGAACATCCAACAAGCTTTGTTTGTGGCAAAACTGTTACACGGCGAAATTGACTCGCCGCAATTACTATCGCTGGTGAATTTTCGCGCAGCACAAAGGACTCTGCGACCATCATCACTGCTGACCAACCGCTTTCACCGCACTGAATTTGGCCGCAATGAACCGATTGCATCGTGTACTAGAATGTTTAGTCGTGTTGAAGAATATTTCGAATTTGGTGATCCTTTGCATAAATTTAAACGATTGATTACAAGCTCTAGCTTATTATAGTGTAGTTCATTAAGACTGACAAGTCAGATGAATTGTAAAAATAAAGAAAATAAAGAAAATAAAGAAAAATAAAGAAAATAAGTTTTCGTAGCTCTATTGTTGGAATTCTTGAAGTTTAGCACGGTAAATTCACTAAGATAAATGTTATTTTGTCTTACCTTATTTATAATCTTTCATATGCAACTCGACTTTATCGAAAAAAAAGTTCCTCTGATGAGAAAGCTGTTTATGAAAATATGCACTTCAAAATCACCTCAGCATAAAACATAAATCATACAATACACACACAACACTAATATGATTCCGTATCGCAGCTACATAAGCCTTTTAAACAAAACCGGCGACAGTTCTTCACTTGAAATTCAGTATTTAAATATATTTTACTGTTGCACAACCATATCTAGAAGATTTTTCATCAATATAAACCCGAAATTGATAGATATTTGCAAAACATCAAAGCACACAAGCACCTAATTCACATATGCACGAACGAAACAGACCCACCGGTGCATGCACCGAGGCATGCACTCAAGAAAAATGTGTACGTAAAGCCTGCGTAAAGTCTTGCGTAGTTTCCATCCACCGAATTTTCCGCGAAAGATTGCTTTTCAGCTGTTTTAACTCATATGAGTCGTTTGATCTGAATATCTAGTAAATTTAGTTTATTTTACAAACATAAAGTGAAATGCATGCCGACTACAAATCAGATGTTTCCATAATTATTCCGGTAAACGAACGTATCGATTTTTAGAGTGCGTTTATCTCTTGCGGCCCTTGCGGCAGAGGCGATACAGTACCGCCCCGCTAATCCGAAAAATTTATAGCCGGATTAGCGAATTTTGACTCGATATTCCGACAGTCAAACTGACGTCAGTGTGAGTTTGAAATGTGGTTTTGTTTACATCCATACGTAAACAACTCCGGAAATTTTTGAAAATATTTGTCGTAAGTACACAATAACTATGTTTTATACTCGGTAATGCTCAATTTCGTCAACAAATTACTTTGAAATTCTTAGTTAGTGTCGAAATAAGCGCAAGCACATCAGTCTATTGAGAGTAGCATTGAAAATATTATAGCCATGGCAAGAGTGAACGTATTGTCTATTGAGAGTAGCAATGAAAATATTATAGCCATGGCAAAAGTGAACGTAGTTAGAAGCAGCACCATGTACCATTTCCAATTAGTTAGAAAGAGTGCCATTCTGACTTTAACTGAGACGCCAAACGAAGGTAATGTTCGATTGAAAGAAGTCAAGTACAATACGTTTAACTCCGTTTGCAAATGACGGATCTCGGTAGAAGCATGTTCGATGAACCTGAAAATACTGAGAACCTGAGCAGAGGGTCCAAAGCCCCTAAAGGAGGATGGTTGAATAGCTGTTATCCATGGCTAAAAGTAAAAACAAGAATGGATAAACCCCTAATCCAAGGTGTCATGCGACCCGTGCCGAGGGATGAATGGTGGGGGGGTTCTATAAATACCCAGCCTCAAACGGAGCCTGTGGAGTACCAGAGCGCCCTCCACAGTAATCAGCCCTTACCGCATCATGAGGGGCTCTGATGCGGCGGACTCTTCTTTCCCCTCAACTCGTGGGATTCTATATGAACAATCAAAATCAAAAAAACTTTACTTCAGTGAGCGCGGATGGATTAGATAATCCGTTCGCAAAAGGTGGTATCCACCGATCTCCGCCGATGGATACGAGCAGAAGCGCCAGCGTAAGCGGAAAGGGAAGCGGCATACCTGTCGCTCCAACTGCATCTACGCCGGACGCCGGACGAGCGGCCCGTCGCTAATAAAAGCAGTGGAAGGAAAGAAAGACATGTTACCAAGAGTAGTAGCGGCGTCTCATCAGCTCGATGCCATTATCGAGTTTGTGGCAGGCCGCAGCACGCTAGCGAAGGACCTGAAACAAAGCCTGCTCATGCTTCGGGGCACCATCCGTGCTGCGACGAAGGAACACGGCGAACTCGAAGCGCGAGTAAAAGTGGTAGAAAAGGCGTTTGTATCGAGGTCTGTACAAACGGATGCCTGCCTGTCAACGACTGACCACACCGTAGCCCTTGCGACTACGGAGCAGTCCAGTGACAACAAGATATCGACTAAACGTGCAAGGCAGTCCTCAGGGGAACAAACCCCCACGGGCCCGAAGAAGCGCTTGATCGCTGAGGATCGTAAGCAAACTGTGAAACCCTCCGAGGGTAATAAGACGCAGTCAGCTCCCGACAATCATTGGGAAACAGTGAAAAAGAAGAAGGCCAGGAAGAAAGAGGAGGATCGAACTCCACCGAAAGTGGCCAGAAAAAAGAGGAGCAAAGGCTCCTCAAATCCTTATCCTCAAAACTGAGTTATGCAGAAGTTTTGAAGGCCATGAGAGGGGATGAGCAGCTGAAGGGTCTTGGCGCGGATGTGCGGAGTATCCGCCGCTCCCGCACCGGCGACATGATCCTTGAGCTCAAAAAGGATGCCACTGAGAAGGGTTCTGCCTACAAAGTGCTGGCAGAAAAGGTCCTTGGTGATGGCATACAGATCAGCGCACTGACGCCTGAGCTGACTCTCCAGCTTAAAAACCTGGACGAGATCACTGAAGCGGTCGAACTGACACGAGCTCTCAAGGAGCAATGTAACGTGGTGGTGACTACCGAAGCAGTTCGTCTGCGCAAGGGACCGGCGGGAACCCAGGTAGCTACAATAAGACTTCCACTGGTAGACGGGAATACAGCCCTGAAGGCGGCCAAGCTGAAGGTGGGATGGTCCGTATGCCCACTGAGCGTGTTCCAGCAGCCGGATGTTTGCTTCCGGTGCTTTGAGCGAGGGCACAAGTCCTGGAGCTGTAAGGGGCCTGACAGAAGCCACCTGTGTAGAAGATGTGGCGGTGCGGGCCATATAGCGAGGGACTGTTCGGCGCCGCCCAAGTGCCTGATATGTACAGGCCAACGGGACGCTAAGCACACAATAGGAGGCTCAAAGTGCCCGGCAGGCGCGCCGGCTACTAAAACACGGGCGTAGTGCAGGTAACGCAACTAAACTTGAACCACTGCCATGCGGCCCAGCAGCTGTTATACCAAGCAGTTACTGAGTCGTTGACGGACATTGCCATCATCTTGGACCCATACCGCATCCCTGCCGGAAACGGTAACTGGGTCACGGATAGGTCCGGGATGGCGGCTATATGGACGACGAGCAGGTTCCCGGTTCAAGAGGTTGTGTCAACTGCAGATGAGGGATTTGCGGTTGCCAAAGTGGGTGGAGTGTTCTACTGCAGCTGTTATGCTCCGCCGAGTTGGTCGATCGAGCAGTTTACGCGGATGGTAGACCGAGTATCAGTTGCGCTGACTGGTCTAAGGCCGGTGGTTGTGGCGGGCGACTTTAACGCTTGGGCGGTTGAGTGGGGCAGTCTTCGCACGAACCATAGGGGTCGGATTCTGCTTGAGGCTCTGGCAAAGCTTAACGTAGACCTGGCCAACGTCGGCACCACAAGTACCTTCAGCAAGAATGGTGCAGAGTCTATTATCGACGTGACATTCGGCAGCCCAGGTCTGATAGGAGACTGGAGGGTAGACAATGGCTACACTCACAGTGACTATCAGGCGGTCCGCTATGGTGTTGGTCAGATAACGAGGCGGCAGGCGGCGGGTAGAGCCAACACTCCAACCACCCGTGGGTGGAAGACATCATACTTCGATCCTGAAGTATTTGTGGAAGCGATCCGAAGAGAGTGCGGTGATCGCGATATGCCCGATCCGAACGCTGATCATTTGGTTGAGGTGCTGTCGCGAGCGTGTGACGCCACCATGCCTAGGAAAAGCCGACCTAGGTATGGTAAGTCACCGGTTTACTGGTGGACAGAAGAAATTGCGGAACTCCGCGGAGCCTGCTTTCGTGCAAGGAGAATTATGCAAAGAGCTCGTTCGGACGAGGGCAGAGCAGAATGTCGAGTAGCACTAGTTGCTGCACGCGCAGCGCTTAAGAGTGGGATAATATCTAGCAAGCGAGCCTGCTTTGAAAGGTTAAGTGCCAGTGCCAATGCGAACCCGTGGGGTGATGCCTACAGGATCGTAATGGCAAAGGCCAAGGGCGTGATGGCACCCGCAGAGCGATCGCCAGAGATGCTGGAGCGGATCATTGAGGGCATCTTTCCGCGCCATGAGCCAAGGCCCTGGCCTCAGGCCGCTGAGTCGTCCCACGGCCGACGTTCCAGTATCTCAGACCATAGCGTAGGATGGTCGGTCTCCGTGCCGAACATCCAAAGTAACGTGGGCGACGGTGATTTAGAGGTCGGGGAGGAAGTAACGGTTACGAACGAGGAACTGATTGAGATCGCTAAATCCCTAAAGGTGAGCAAGGCACCGGGACCAGACGGAATCCCGAATATGGCACTTAAAGCGGCTATTCTGGAGGCTCCCGAATTATTTGGGGCAGTAATGAGTAGATGCCTGGAAGCTGGCAACTTCCCGGACAGATGGAAACGACAGAATCTGGTCCTATTGCCGAAGCCGGGAAAACCTCCGGGTGTCCCCTCGTCATATAGGCCGATCTGTCTGCTCGATACTGCCGGCAAGGTGCTGGAGAAGGTTATCTTTAACAGACTCGTACAGTACACTGAGGGTACAAACGGTCTGTCGAGGAACCAATTCGGCTTCCGAAAAGGCAAATCTACGGTGGATGCCATCTTGTCTGTCACTAAGACAGCCGAGGTGGCGATCCAGCGCAATAGGACAGGTATTCGCTATTGCGCAGTTGTCTCGCTCGACGTGAGAAACGCGTTTAATAGCGCTAGCTGGGACTCCATAGCCAACTCGCTTCGGAACGTCCAAGTGCCGGTGTCGCTGTACAGGATCCTGAAAAATTATTTCCAGAATCCTGTGCTATGCTACAACACGGAGGAGGGTCAGAAGTGCGTTCCAATCACCGCAGGGGTTCCGCAAGGTTCCATACTGGGCCCGGTGTTGTGGAACGTCATGTATGACGAGGTGTTGAAGCTAAAGTTCCCGGTAGGGGTGGTGATTGTCGGCTTTGCGGATGACATCACCCTGGAAGTCTATGGTGAATCTGTCAAAGTTGACGGCTGCCCACTATATAAGCATTGTTGAAGATTGGATGCGATCCAGGAAACTGGAGCTAGCGCATCATAAAACGGAGGTTATCGTGGTGAACAACCGCAAGTCGGTACAGCAAGCAAAGATCAGCGTCGGGACTGCACTATTTCATCAACGCGGTCCTTAAAACTTCTGGGAGTCATGGTCGACGACAAGCTCAAGTTCGGGAGCCACGTCGACTATGCCTGCAAGAAGGCTTCCACAGCTATTTCGGCATTGTCTCGTATGATGTCTAATAGCTCTGCGGTATACGGCAGCAAGCGAAGGCTGTCAGCCAACGTTGTCTAGTCCATACTCAGGTATGGCGGGCCGGTGTGGTCATCGGTGTTAGGTACCAAAAGCTATCTAGCCAAGCTGGAAAGTACCTATCGTCTCATGTGCTTGAGAATGGCGAGTGCGTATCGCACAGTTTCACATGACGCAATCTGCGTCTTAGCGGGTATGATGCCTATTGATATCATCATCAGCGAGGACATAGAGTGCTTCAACCAACGTGGAACTAGAGGCATACGGAGTACCACAAGATCGATCTAGATGATCACATGGCAGCGGGCATGGTCTAATTCCACAAAAGGCCGGTGGGCACATCGACTTATCCCGGAACTATCCGGGTGGGTCAACAGGCGTCACGGCGAAGTCAACTTCCACCTGACACAGATTCTGTCAGGGCATGGTTGCTTCAGACAGTATCTGCATAAGTTTGGGCATGCGGAGTCCCCCGCGTGTCCCGAATGCGTGGATGTTGAGGAAACGGCAGAACATGCTTTCTTCATATGCCCTCGTTTCGCGGGCGCGAGAAGCAACATGATGGCAGTGAGCGGACAGGACAATATCCCGGATAACTTAGTCCAAAAGATGTGTTCCAGCTCGGACATCTGGGGAGCGGTCAATGCGGCTGCTGCCCAGATTGTACTCGAGCTACAAAACCGCTGGAGAGCCGATCAACGGCGAATAAACAGCCTAACTACCATAGTCCAGTAGTTATCTAAGCGAGTGCATTAAGCACAATAGCCCCTCCCTGAAGTAATACCGATAAGGTGGTGCCAGGGGGGATTGAGGCTGGAGACTCGAGTAGGGTTTTAGTGGGTCGGGATCCTCACGTCCCATTAGGGGGGTCGGGATACCTAAACCCCACTCCCTGAGTAATTGTCTCAGGTGTCTGATAGTACCGTATCTTCTAAAGTGCTCAGCAGATTTCCCAACTCGTAAAAAACAACCTGATTTAATCCACCTATTGGTGAAAGGAACCTTTGTTATACGGTCTTACTTGCTATTTGAGATAGAAATCGACACGTCTTCGGAACATAATTCATCTATTAGTTAACGTTGCATTGTGCGTTGGTTTACATAAAAATTTTGGAAATTGAATAAGCTTACAAAATTTGAACAAAATAGTAGCACTTACAAATTTTGATAGTTCTTTTTCTCATGAAATTGCTGAGTAAGTTGTTACTAATGTGGGTAAGTGCAAGTAAAAGTAAGTTGTAAGAAGAAATATTATTCTTTAACATATACATTGCGTAGTAAAGGTCTAGTTTATAGGTTTTTGAACTATGCATAACTATGCATCAATAAGGTTTTCTTGAAAAAATTTCATCAATTTTTATTAACCTTCGGTTACTCACGCTGTTGTATTCTGAATAACATGTGTAGGTTTTTGAATGCCATATTTACCAATCGGTGTTCTTCATATATTCTTCAAAAAAAAATCAGAGGGGTTGTGTACAAGACACAACCGCATATATAGGTGACGCAGGACTACGTAAGTCTCTTTGTAGTGATAATAGCATGTATTCATCCTTGTAATTATTCGATTGTTCCTGTATACATGCTATATGCAACATATATACATGCTACATGCGTTGTATGTAACATTTATCAACGTAGTAACATTGCATACGTTCAATTCTCAAAAGATTGTGTATTTGAAAACAATTTAACAAAATCAAGAACACAAACTATTCCATGCCTGCTACCTTACAGAAATTAAAGATTGTTTTTATTACCCATGGTTCCCCGCGTTGAAGGGATTTTATGAATTCAATCCTATTTTATCAACAGCACATCTTTCCACTAGCACTTCCTCGGCAAGCATGCGTATTCATACAGAGTCGTATTATAACTGAACACTACAGCTGTAGCACATTTTTCCAAAACAGATATCAAATTCGCCTAGGTTTAATCGTCTCGCAGTCAAGAATTTCCGATCTGTTGGGACAACGAACTTGTGCCATTTTTTCTGGCACACTTCCCTAACACAGACATCAAATTGGAATAGGTTTAATCGCGTTCGTAAGAAATCTGTTGGCACGAGTGGGCTTTGTTACTCTCTCTGACGTACTTCCCAAGCAAGGACATCAAAATGGTCTAGGTTTAACCGCGGTGTTAAGAAATCTTGTTGAAATGAGGAAACTTGGTCACTTGTTTTGGCTTACTTCCCAAGCACAGATATCAAATTGGTATAGGTTTAGATCATCGCAAAGAATCTTCCAACCAATCACGAAGCGAGAATTCTGGTAAAACATAGGTTCATTATTTTCAATTTTTCAATAGTTCAACATCAAGAATCCATACTTTTCTTCATTTGGGTCAATTCTTAGAAGATTTTCCAATCGATTGGTGTAAGAATATTGAAAATCGATAGGAAAACCGCTGAGCTATTAGCGCTCAAAACCTGTCATTTTTCGTGACGCTCGCATTTTTCGATTTTTTGGAATGACACCCTATCTCAAAACTTGCCGTAAGACGTAGTCCTACGTCAAAAATGTTCAGCAAAATGTCTGAATTATTCAATGCAATAATACTTTAAATTGTTAGGAAAATAGATCAGCATAAACCGAGAGCACAGAAACGAAGCAAGCAGCATGTGAGGTGTACGCCAAGGTTGCCACCAGGTTTTCCCGAAAATCTGGCGAACACGAATAAAAGTGTCTGGCAAAAATCTGGTGGTAAATTAGTCCGATGGGGAGGCGTTTTCCTGAAAAAATCTTGCTCGTTTTGCTCACCGTAGATGCAAAATTTTGTCGAAAATTAGAAGTGATGACCTTTTTGCAAGACGGAGGATCGAAAATCTGGCACATTGCCAAATATCTGGAAGGTTTTAAGCTTTGTCTGTTGGTCTGGCGCGCAATCAAAAATCTGGCAAAATCCAGATTTATCTGGCATACTGGCAACCGTGGGTGTACCGCTATTGGCCCCAAACTGGAATTTTTTCACGTTACTTCATATGGAAAAATGATGTCTGTATGTAGCAAAACTATCAGCAAATGTAAAATGTTTAAAATGTATCCGTCAGTTGGTAGTCGAGTAATTCGGGGTTAAAATCAGGGTATTTTTATAATCAAAGTTCTACAGTTCCTAAACAAGCAAACATAGAGGTATACTATTTTCAGCAAAGTCGTGTATTTTTACTATTTGTATAACTTTGTAACACATGAAAAAGTCATACAACAATTACAAAAAGAGCTAAAATAGAAAAACTGATTTTACAAATACAGAAACAATAAATAAGATTTCTCTGTCTTCGCTTCTATCTCAGGTTACAGTCTTCAGCAAAATTTCTTGTAATAATAGGCTCTAAAACTTTGCAGAACATATCAATGTGTTATATTGAAACTGAAAAAAAAAATTTTTTTTTTTCACTTTTAGGGGGATTAATCCAAATTTAAATTGCACCAGATGAAAGAGCATTCAATTTCAAGAAACTCTTCCAAAGGTTCGATAAACTTAAAAACAAGTTTTCCTAGTCAAAACTCTAGTGCGCACGTTTTCTTTGGTTTTGGGCTATTGTGCGCGCGAGTAACTGTGTTGCAAAAGTTGGCGCGAGCGTTCGAGGATTGATATCTTTTGACCGGTAAAACCAATTCTTATGAAATTTTGCATATATATTCGTAGTGTCAAAACATCTCGTTTGATATTAAAATAATTGAAATTAGGTAAATTATCTTGGTTAAAATCATTATAAATTATTGTTAATTTTGGTGTGGTGTATACGATTGCTCATAACTTTCAAATTAAACATCCGATCCAAAAACCATTCAATGGTGATCTATCCGGCTATATTACCTGCCAAATAAAACTAATAACGCCTAAATCGGTTTGGCCATCTCTGAGAACCAGGCGATCATTTGAACCTTATCAAAAATGGTTTTTTAAGGCTAACTTTTAAACTGCTTGTCCGTTTTCAATAAAACTTGGTAAAAAGTTTAGTAACAGCAAGGGCTTTAGTTTGGTACTAAGATCGTTAAAATTGGTTGCGTAGTTCAGGAGAAACGCGTGTCACGTAGTTTTCACATTTTTGCTTATAACTTTTAAACGAAACGTCGGACCGCAAAGCAATTCTATAGTGATCTACTAGACAATAATACCTTTCAAACAAAAGTAAAAGCGATCAAATCGGTTCAGCCATCTTCGAGAAACAGGCGATAGAAAATGAGCTGCACACACACATACACACATACACACATACACACACACAGACATTGCTCATTCGTCGAGCCTGATCGATTGGTATATGTGACACGGCCCTCCGGGCCTCGGATCAACTTCGTGTTTTTCGACCAATTCCTAAACCTTTGTTATATAGTATAACAAAGGTAAAAAGTACAATACGTTTTAATTCGGAATTTTTCGGAGTGGCGAGATCCGGACTATTGAGTCGTCGGATTATTGGGTGTCAGATTAGCGGGGGGATACTGTATTCGTTTTCTTTCTTTCACCCATTCCTTCTAGTATAATGTCCGAATTCGTCATTTTTTCAGTGATGTCATATGAAACACTAAAATTATTGTTTTTTCCCTATACAGCAAAGTTTCGTTAATTGGTGGTTCGTTAATTGGGCGGTTCGTTAATTGGGTGTTCGCTAATTGGGCTATGTGACAACTTGAATGTCAAAATTGTATGGAATTTTCGAGTTTAGAAATTTCTAACAACTGTCAGTCAGCCCAATTAGCGAATCAGCTGGAGTGCAGTCGTGGCCCAATTAACGAATTCAGGCTGTATAAAATAAGAAATCCAACTGAGGGTATGGCAACATTGTGATGTTGTGTTAGGGATCTGTTGTGCCTAATGTGTTAGGAAAAAAGCAGAGGGGTTGTGTACAAGACACGACTGCATATATAGGTGACGCAGGACTACGTAAGTGTCTTTGTAGTGATAGTAGCATGTATTCATGCTTGTAATCATTCGATTCTTCATGTATACATGCTATATGCAACATACATACATGCTACATGCGTTGTATATAACATTTATTAAATTGGTAACATTGCATTCTCAAAAGATTGTACATTTGAAAACAATTTAACAAAATCAAGAACACAAACTATTGCTTTCCTGCTACCTTACTGAAATTAAAGATTGTTTTTATTACCCATGGTTACCCACGTTGAAGGGATTTTACCAATTCAATCCTATTTTATCAACAGCACATCTTTTCACTACACTTCTAATGAAACGGTAAGCATGCGTATTCACGGGAAACTAGCAGTCATTAACTTTTCGTCGGAAAGCCCAATTTCGGAAGCAGCTTTTCGGCTCAAAAGCGGGATTGTGTTTATAAAAATGTATATACTGCATTCTTCTTGCCAATCTGAACACAGCGAATATATTTTCATAAACCGAATTTTTGTTTCAAACAAAAAAACTGCTTTTGAAATTGGCAGAATCAATGATGACTAATTTCACCTTCATACAGAGTTGTATTATAACCGAACACTACAGCTGTAGCACATTTTTCCAACACAGATATCAAATTCGCAGAGGTTTAATCGTCTCGCAGTTAAAAAATTGCGATCTGTCGGGACAACGAATTTGTGACATTTTTTCTGGCACACTTCCCCAATACAGACATCAAATTGGACTAAATTTAATTGCGTTCGTAAGAAATCTGTTGGTACGAGGGGGCTTTTTCACTCTTTCTGGCGTACTTCCCAAGCAAGGACATCAAAATGGTCTAGGTTTAAAGCCCTATTCTCACAGTCACCTCACCTCACCTAGCGGCTCCCCGTTTGATTTGTACAGTCACCCAGGTGAGCTGGGTCACCTAGGTGACTGTGAGAATAGCAAATTGTCACCTCACCTGAAAAATTTAGGCGAGGTGACTGTGAGAATAGGGCCCTTAATCGCGGAGTTTAGAAATCTTGTTGAGATGAGGAAGCTTTGTCACTTGTTTTGGCTTACTTCCCAAGCACAGATATCAAATTGATATAGGCTTAGATCATCGTAAAGAATCTTCCAACCAATCACGAAGCGAGGATTTCCAGTTGGACAATGCTTCATTATTTTAAATTTTTCAATAGCACGTACTTTGAAATCAACAGGTTTTATTATTGGTGTGGATGCGTTCTCGACTGGCGTAAAAATATTTAAAATCAATCTGGAAACCGCTAAGCTATGGCTCGTGTTATCTGAAGTAGCAGTTACTACCGAAGTATCAGTTTGCTGCTGGAGAAAAACAAGATTGTATTAGATAGTTTTACTTGAAAGGTAAAGGCTATTTTTAGACACAAATTGTGCCTCTACCTCCACCTACTGTTGTGTCTAAAAATAACCCAACCCATGTCGCTACGTTTATAAGGGCCGTTGTGCAGACTTCTTTTTTCCAGCGCCTCTATGGTTCAAAGGTACACGGGTACCAACGAGCCACATGCCCTGGCAGGTGTTATCCGGTTATAATCTCTGATTATAGCTTGGTTCGACCCATGCATCTTCCAGCATTGGACAAAAGATAGGAGTCACAACGACAACTTGTTAAGCGTAGCTACCTATTAGCCCCCCCCCCTTCCTTTCCACTCTTTCTTCTCCTTTCCCAAAAAATTTTCATTACTCTCCCCTACTGTCCCTCCATGAATTGTAAAAACCATCGTTTCAAAAAAATATTAATATTAATGTCTGACCGCATTTCAAGGCAAACACTAAAATACGATTTCGTTAATTTGAGAAACGAAAACCCCATTGGAATTTGCATTAAAGTTTTCTTTTGAAGTCTGGCAACCCACCTTGGTAGGGGAAGTCTAAAAATGAAGTTTAACGAAAAAGTTTTATAAAGAAGAGTATCTAGTAGAAAGTAACAAAAATCAAACTTTATTATCTATTTCAAAATCATTGAATCAAAACCCAGTAAAACAATACCGAATGTATATGTATAAAGAGAAATAAAAAACAATGATCAAAGTAAATATTATCAGTAAAAACTACAAGGTATACAGCCCTAAGGGTTGTACGAAAGGGTGACGTAGGACTATATCAGATCATTAGATCAAAGAATAATGTTAAGTGCATTTCTGGCATATGTATGTTTATAAGAATCTGTGAGTGCCATTGCTTATTTGAATGTTGAAAAGAGAAGAGCGAAATATTCAGATCTCTCCTTCTTCAAGAAAGTAAAGGTTCTAATTCACCATAGAAAAAAATCCCCCTGTTAAAAGACGGATGTGTCTCACTATACCATAGAAAAAATTCCTGTCCCCTAAATCCCCCACTTGCCAAATTTGGTCCCATTTGCTTGATTAGTTCTGGAGTTATGAGGAAATTTGTATTTCATTTGTATGGGAGCCCCCCCCCCGTATTATAAGAAGCAGGGGTCTCAGTACACCATAGAAAAACATCTTACCTCCAAAAACCTCCACGTGTCAAATTTGGTTCCATTTGCTTGATTAGTACTCGAGTTATGGGGAAATTTGTATATTATTTGTATGGGAGCCTCCCCTCCTAAAGAGGGGAGTGGTCTCAATTTATCATAAAAAAAATTATTGCCTTCTGAAACCACTACATTTCAAATTTGGTTCCATTTGCTTGATTAATTCTAGAATTTTGAGGAAATTTGTATGGGAGTCAAAAACGCATATTGTCGTGGTGATTCTCTATTTTACCTACGCTAGCTGCTGCTCGCAATCTCGATCTGCAGATCTGTAAGGGGGAAGGGAGATGTAGCGCCCCTGCGTGTGCGTCTTCAACATAATCTGAACCCAGATTATAGCCCCGGAAGATATAGACCGGTAGTCTTTTACGGTCCACATAGCATTCACTAATATGTCGTTCTGTTTGAAGACACACCAGCAACGGAGAGTCCTGAAACAGGAAAATAGGTGTGCAAAAAAAGTCAGCAACACGCTCACGGTTCATTTTTTCGCGTTTATTTTTTTTTCGTTACTGAAACAGTGCGACAAATAAAATGTTTTCTTTATATACTAGCGCGCTCGCTTCCCATGACAGAGAACAGTTTTACACTGCAGGACCTCAGCGATAGGCAGTTCCCAAGTAACAATTTGAGTTTTATTACACTCTTATGATAGCATTTAAGACCAAAATTGGTCATGAAAACCGTCATAAAAGTTCCATAAAACTCACATTGTTGCTTGGGTTAGGGACGATTCTTGCACGAGAACGCCTCGTGCTAAGCCGCGATGAGATGAACTAGCTTATCTGGAACTCGTATACGCCCATGTACGCCCCAGATGATTTCGTGGTTGAGTCGGTCAAACGCCTTTTCAAAGCCAACATACACCAACAAAAGAGAGTCCTGTCCTGAAGTTCGGTAATCTTACTTATGTGTCCATGTCCGCCGGTCCGGCAGAACAAAGGGATGAAATCAGAGATCTCCACTGCTGACGGTTACCCGCCATGGCTTTTACCTGTCGCCAGGACAGGTTCTCGTCTACAGCCCGGATGTCGTTGGCTAAGCTCCGTCGCCATGAGCCTCTGGGTCTGCCTCTTCTACGCTGTCCTTGTGGATTCCAGTCGAGTGCTGCTCTGCAAACCTCGTTCGCTCCTTTCCTCAAGGTGTGTCCGATCCACTTCCACCTACGCTCACGAATTTCTGTGGCTATCGGCCGTTGATGACACCGACGATGGAGTTCCTCATTGGATATCCAATTATCAGGCCACCAGGCACGAATAATATATCGCAGGCACCGGTTAATGAATACCTGCAGTTTTTGCGTTGTCTCCGCTGAGACGCACCACGTTTCGCAGGCATACAGCAGTACGGATTTAACGTTTGAATTAAAGATTCGGGTTTTCGTACGTAGAGTGATCTGGTTTGAGCGCCAAATGTTTCGCAGACCTGCAAAGGCACCCCTGGCCTTCCTGATCCGTGTGGCTATATCAGTCTTGGTACCACCATCGGGCGTTGTTTGGCTACCAAGATATTGAAAGACGGCTACCTGCTCAACTTGTTGTCCCGCTACTGTAAAGTTGGTTGAATTGTCAGTGTTCACTACCATAGACTTAGTTTTCGCTACATTGACTGTGAGACCTGCTGCCTGGGAGCTCTCGGAGAGGTCGTCTAACTTGCTCTGCATATCGTTTCGGCGTTGTGCGAGCAAAACAATGTCGTCGGCTAGGTCGAGGTCATTTAGCTGCTCCATCGTTAGAGGATTCCAAGGCAATCCTCGATTTGGTCTACTGTCAATTGCTCCAACTAATATCTCATCCATAACGATGAGAAACAGAAGCGGTGATAAAATGCAGCCCTGTCTCACGCCAGCAGTAACCCTTATGGGGTCGGACAAGACGCCGTCGTGCAAAACCTTGCACGAGAACGCCTCGTACTGAGCCTCGATGAGATGGACTAGCTTATCTGGAACTCCTCTACGCCTAAGTGCGCCCCAGATGTTTTCGTGATTGAGTCGGTCGAACGCCTTTTCGAAGTCAACGAACACCAGCAGAAGAGAGTCCTGGAATTCGTTGATTTGCTCCAATATAATGCGGAGCGTTGTGATATGGTCTACACATGATCGGCCAGCACGGAATCCAGCTTGCTGCCGCCGGAGAGTAGCGTCGATCTTCTCCTGAATCCGGTTGAGGATTACCTTACAGAGTACTTTGAGAGTAATACAGAGCAACGTGATGCCACGCCAGTTACCGCATTCCGTTAGGTCTCCTTTCTTAGGGACTTTGACCAATATGCCCTGCATCCAGTCCACCGGAAAAGTTGCGGTTTCCCAAATATTGCTGAAAAGCTGATGCATCATCTGTGCTGACAAAGATGGGTCAGCTTTGAGCATTTCGGCTGAAATACGATCTATCCCTGGCGCTCTATTGGATTTCATACTCTTGATGGCAGCTACAATTTCATCCAGCGATGGCGCCTCCGAGTTCACGCGATTTATTCGACGAACTGTAGGCGTCGTACGCTGCTGGTTTTGTTGGTCTCTGACATTTGAAACTCGGAAGAGTTGTTCAAAATGTTCAGTCCATCGCTTAAGCTGTTCTGTACGGTCAGTCAATAGCTGACCAGCTCTGTCCTTTAGCGGCATCTTTGTATTCATCCTGGCACCACTAAGGCGGCGAGAAATATCGTACAACAAACGGATATCACCATTGGCGGCGGCGGTTTCTCCTTGTTCGGCTAGGGAGTTAGTCCAGGCTCTCTTGTCCCGCCTACAAGCACGTTTAACAGCCCTCTCCAGTTCGGCGTATCGTTGACGGGCAGCTGTCTTAGCCGATCTGGTCCGCGCTCGCTCAATGCCGGCTTTCGCCTCTCTCCGCTCGTCGATCTTCCTCCAAGTTTCATCCGAAATCCACTCCCTCCGCCCACTGCGCGCTTTGCCGAGGGTTTCATCACTGGTCGTGATGAAGGCGTTCTTGATGCCGGTCCATTGCTCTTCGACGGTTCCACCAGATGGCAACTCCGAGGCTCGAGATTCAAGTTGTTCAACAAAGGCCCTTTTCACCTCAGGATTCTCCAATCGGCGGACGTCGTAGCGGCACCCAACTTTCTCCTCCCGTCGTTGGACACGTGCGACGCGCAGACGTATCTCAGCGATAACAAGATGATGGTCGGATGCAATGTCAGCGCTGCGTTTGTTGCGTACATCAAGAAGGCTCCTTCTCCATTTCCGGCTGATGCAGATGTGGTCGATTTGGTTTTCTGTTCGGCCGTCGCGGGAAACCCACGTGACTTTATGTACTGGTCTATGGGGGAAGAGCGATCCACCAATGACCATGTCGTTATTACCACAGAATTCTGTAAACAGCTCCCCGTTTTCGCTCATCTCTCCTAGGCCATGGCGTCCCATGACGCGTTCAAGGTCCGCGTTGTTTGGGCCAATCTTCGCGTTGAAGTCGCCCATGTGAATTTGGATGTCCCCCTTCGGGATTTTCTCAACCACGCTGTTCAGCTGGCTGTAAAAGCTCTCTTTCTCCTGCAGGTCGGCAGCATCTGTTGGCGCATAGCACTGGATTGCCGTAAGGTTCCTAACCCGTGTTCTAAATCTGGCAACGATTATTCGCTCATTTATTGGTTCCCACTTCATCAGGGCCGCATGTGCCCCTGGGCTCAGTAGGAATCCAACTCCTCTTTCTCGAGTAGCATTTTCACCTCGTATGCCAGAGTAGAGCAAGACTTGCCCGGATGATGTCCTGTGTTCGCCAGTACCCGGCCAGCGGACCTCGCTCAGCCCCAGGATTTCAAGCTTCAGGCGGCTAGCTTCCCTTGCAAGTTGAGCCAGCTTGCCCTGCTGGGCAAGGGTCAGTATATTCCATGTTCCGATTCGTGTCCGTGTTTTCATGCTAAAGGTCGTTGCCAATAATCCGGAGAGATTTCTTCTTTCATTTTCATTAACTTTTTGTGTGTTCTGGTACAGTAGGCTGTTAACCTAAGGTCCTTATCCCGCTGATGGGGCTGCCATCTTAATGTGGGCGGGAGCCACTGTGCCCCCTTTCCTGTTAGCATACGACAACCGAAGTTGCGTACCCCAGCCGGCACCTCGTGGAGGTAGGAATAGGAGTTAATGAACAGAGGTTATGGAATGCACATGTTCACCCTTTGCCAGCCAAGTTCGGTAATCGGCTCCAATATAATGCGGAGCGTTGTGATATGATCTACACATGGTCGACCAGCACGGTATCAAGCTTGTTGCCGCTGGAGACTAACGTCGATCTTCTCCTGGATCCGGTTAGTAAGGATGGCCTTACAGAGTACTCCAGTCCACCGGAAAAGTTGCGGAAAAGTCAGAGTTGACACGATTAATGCGACGAAAGACTTACTGCGACGATTCGAAAGAGTTGTTCATAAGTATCAGCTTGTCTTGAAATGCGCGCTTTGCGTACCGCCCGGTGTGAATTGAGTGCACCGTGCATACTTAAGATAGAGCAATACCTAGTTCAGCAATCTTATGAATAATAATTAGTAAAGGGAGTAAATAATACTCCCGTTGTGTAAATGCGTGATAAAGTCACAAAGTTCGATAACGCAACAAAATTTGATGTTAGACTGTATGATAGCAGAGGGCCTGGTGGTGTAATTGGTTAAATAACACGCTCAACTAGAGATTGAGAGCTGTGAGTTCGACACTCACCCTCACTTAGTCGATATTTTTAGTCTAAGATCAAGATTTCAGTCCATCTTGTTTTTGATTTGTCACATTAAACATTTACTTTTCCCGTAAAGAAAAAAGTAAAGTGACTTATTTTGAACCGAAAAAGGAAGATAATAATTAGGTCTATAAATGCCCCATATAAAAAATTTTCGATTAAATTTTTTGAAAAAAAGTTTCTTACTGTAGACGTTTTTTTTCGTATTCATGAAAACTCATTTCATTGCATTCGAAGTAAAATAACCTGATACAAAAGATATAAATATTATGTTCTCGTAAAATAATACGTCATAGAGCTGGAAAATACGAATGTGGTAAATGTATTAGGACGAACTGGAAATAAACTCATACTTTGATGCGCCATGCTGAATAAGAGGATTGGTGCTTCATTTAAGGTGAGCCCCACCATATCGTAGTCATGCATCGTCCACTTCTGTTTTGGAACCAACAATTCCGACAGTGTGTAGCCACTTGCTTATTCCCGAACCGAACTGCCTCATCTGTGCAAACATTCGCAATTTTCTCCGCATAATCGGTCTTTATCCATTCTTAATCATTGGATCCCTCACTCTCGGTTCCGGCGCTCCCGTTTGGTGTGCGAATATGAGCGAAGGCACAACCAGGCAGGACCCGGGAAAAACAAAAAGCATCCCATAATCTAATTTATATGCATATGAACCCCGCAATTGTATGTGGCTGGAATATCTGATCGGGCGGAAATCCTTCTGTCGAAGTTCGGTGCCTGGTAGGCCGTTAGCGAAACTCTGTGACAGGCAGATAAATACCGATGAAGGGACAAATTATTACCGTTTCGCATCTCGCCCCACCGATATGATGTGGTTTGTTCTCAAGGGAAATGATTTTTTGTTCTCGGTATCGGAAGGAGATGCGATTGAAATGATGAAATGTTTTGATCTCCTGCATACTGATTAGCCTGCTTTTTATCTTATTCCGGATTGCGGTGCATTTCTACGAAGCATTTCTTGAGGAGTTTCGAAAAGGCAAGTTTGTTTGCGTACGCAGATGTTTGACAAGAGCGTAGTGTGTCGTGCAGAGCGTTAGCGAACTTCGATGGGAAGCAACTTTTGTTGCCGAAGTCAAATTCAACGTTATAGCCACGTACGGCTATATATTTAACTACAGTAATAAAATTTTGATCCTAACAGACGCTAATCGACAACATCTGGATAAAAGAACCATGAGGATCGTGTACTATTTTTGTCACTGATGTTCAATACCAATTTCGTACTGGCAATACTGCTTAGAAAGGTTTTATTATTATATACTGTATACACTTTTCCGCGTAAAGTTTCTACATTGCATACAGATTCACTGCTTCAAGAAAATAAAATTTTGCTCGTGATTTTACATGAGAGCTTGGAGGTTTCTTCCTCCAAAACGCTGTATACCGTGGAAGCTCGTTCGTTTGACCGTTTTTAATCTGGACACTCTTTAATTTGTACCCCGCTGGTTTGCACGACGTGCAAATTAAAAATAGTTCAAGTGTCATTCTCAACATGACATCATTTGCTTATGCAGACAATGCACATTAACACGATTTGTTTGTACTGATCTAGTGTGTTTAATATGTTTCACATTGCGTTTTCCAAACGATTATGATAGAATTCTGATCGGAGAATAAAATATTCACCGCTTGTAACTGCCAACTAAATCAAACCACCAAAACAATAACAAGGAGCAGGGTGGCCAGTTCATACAAGTTCCAGCATATTTAGGGTTGCCAGTTGTTCAACTTAAAAACTAACCCCGTTGGTTTGCATGAGGAATCGTTCAAACGAACGGGAGCCCAAACAACCAAAAGTTCGAATTTCGCTTAAGGAACAAACTTGAAAGTTCATATTTGGTTCAAATTTAGTTTCGCAGAACTTTCTTGCTGAACAACCAGACACTACATTTGTAAACCGAACTTCATTCTCATTAAAGTACCGTTAGTATCTGTAGCAACTTGAAAGTCCAACATGCAGCTTGAAAGTTCAGCCTACAACTTGAAAGTAACTTAGAGTTCGGATAATGGTGTTTAAGGCAGGTTAACAAGCTTTATTTCTATAGAGCTATAGCTTGCTAAGCAGCTTTGCTTGTAATTACCCGAACTTCAAAGTTGCCCTGAGTTCGCTGCATAGAGCGCTAAGCAGCTTCTGAAGGAACTCTGGCAAAAGTTTATAAAACAGCACTTTATACTTTTCCATTTTCTACCTCCGCCTCCTCCTAACTTTTGTAAAGTCGATTCAAGCGATTAAGATAGACCATTTAAAAAAAGCCTAACTAACACCGACCACTACTGGATTTGAACCCGAGCGTTCCTCGTTGCAAGCCTATCCTGGTGCATTGCGCCATCTCTGACGCCGCTAGTGACATGAATTTCGATGAGTTGTTCTTAAGTGTAAGTTCGTTTCGGGGCTGTGATAAATGAGAAATTAGCACATCGAGTAAAAACGATGCAAATCGCATATTCCAGCAACGGAGCAGTGGTATGCATCTAAAACACCGAAAGGGAGTATTCGAGTTCAAATCTCCGAGGTTTGGTTGGTGGTGTGTGGTAAAAAAATCTATACCTATAAAGAAGGATTTCTGTCTGTCTGTCTGTCTGTCTGTCTGTCTGTCTGTCTGTCTGTCTGTCTGTCTGTCTGTCTGTCTGTCTGTCTGTCTGTCTGTCTGTCTGTCTGTCTGTCTGTCTGTCTGTCTGTCTGTCTGTCTGTCTGTCTGTCTGTCTGTCTGTCTGTCTGTCTGTCTGTCTGTCTGTCTGTCTGTCTGTCTGTCTGTCTGTCTGTCTGTCTGTCTGTCTGTCTGTCTGTCTGTCTGTCTGTCTGTCTGTCTGTCTGTCTGTCTGTCTGTCTGTCTGTCTGTCTGTCTGTCTGTCTGTCTGTCTGTCTGTCTGTCTGTCTGTCTGTCTGTCTGTCTGTCTGTCTGTCTGTCTGTCTGTCTGTCTGTCTGTCTGTCTGTCTGTCTGTCTGTCTGTCTGTCTGTCTGTCTGTCTGTCTGTCTGTCTGTCTGTCTGTCTGTCTGTCTGTCTGTCTGTCTGTCTGTCTGTCTGTCTGTCTGTCTGTCTGTCTGTCTGTCTGTCTGTCTGTCTGTCTGTCTGTCTGTCTGTCTGTCTGTCTGTCTGTCTGTCTGTCTGTCTGTCTGTCTGTCTGTCTGTCTGTCTGTCTGTCTGTCTGTCTGTCTGTCTGTCTGTCTGTCTGTCTGTCTGTCTGTCTGTCTGTCTGTCTGTCTGTCTGTCTGTCTGTCTGTCTGTCTGTCTGTCTGTCTGTCTGTCTGTCTGTCTGTCTGTCTGTCTGTCTGTCTGTCTGTCTGTCTGTCTGTCTGTCTGTCTGTCTGTCTGTCTGTCTGTCTGTCTGTCTGTCTGTCTGTCTGTCTGTCTGTCTGTCTGTCTGTCTGTCTGTCTGTCTGTCTGTCTGTCTGTCTGTCTGTCTGTCTGTCTGTCTGTCTGTCTGTCTGTCTGTCTGTCTGTCTGTCTGTCTGTCTGTCTGTCTGTCTGTCTGTCTGTCTGTCTGTCTGTCTGTCTGTCTGTCTGTCTGTCTGTCTGTCTGTCTGTCTGTCTGTCTGTCTGTCTGTCTGTCTGTCTGTCTGTCTGTCTGTCTGTCTGTCTGTCTGTCTGTCTGTCTGTCTGTCTGTCTGTCTGTCTGTCTGTCTGTCTGTCTGTCTGTCTGTCTGTCTGTCTGTCTGTCTGTCTGTCTGTCTGTCTGTCTGTCTGTCTGTCTGTCTGTCTGTCTGTCTGTCTGTCTGTCTGTCTGTCTGTCTGTCTGTCTGTCTGTCTGTCTGTCTGTCTGTCTGTCTGTCTGTCTGTCTGTCTGTCTGTCTGTCTGTCTGTCTGTCTGTCTGTCTGTCTGTCTGTCTGTCTGTCTGTCTGTCTGTCTGTCTGTCTGTCTGTCTGTCTGTCTGTCTGTCTGTCTGTCTGTCTGTCTGTCTGTCTGTCTGTCTGTCTGTCTGTCTGTCTGTCTGTCTGTCTGTCTGTCTGTCTGTCTGTCTGTCTGTCTGTCTGTCTGTCTGTCTGTCTGTCTGTCTGTCTGTCTGTCTGTCTGTCTGTCTGTCTGTCTGTCTGTCTGTCTGTCTGTCTGTCTGTCTGTCTGTCTGTCTGTCTGTCTGTCTGTCTGTCTGTCTGTCTGTCTGTCTGTCTGTCTGTCTGTCTGTCTGTCTGTCTGTCTGTCTGTCTGTCTGTCTGTCTGTCTGTCTGTCTGTCTGTCTGTCTGTCTGTCTGTCTGTCTGTCTGTCTGTCTGTCTGTCTGTCTGTCTGTCTGTCTGTCTGTCTGTCTGTCTGTCTGTCTGTCTGTCTGTCTGTCTGTCTGTCTGTCTGTCTGTCTGTCTGTCTGTCTGTCTGTCTGTCTGTCTGTCTGTCTGTCTGTCTGTCTGTCTGTCTGTCTGTCTGTCTGTCTGTCTGTCTGTCTGTCTGTCTGTCTGTCTGTCTGTCTGTCTGTCTGTCTGTCTGTCTGTCTGTCTGTCTGTCTGTCTGTCTGTCTGTCTGTCTGTCTGTCTGTCTGTCTGTCTGTCTGTCTGTCTGTCTGTCTGTCTGTCTGTCTGTCTGTCTGTCTGTCTGTCTGTCTGTCTGTCTGTCTGTCTGTCTGTCTGTCTGTCTGTCTGTCTGTCTGTCTGTCTGTCTGTCTGTCTGTCTGTCTGTCTGTCTGTCTGTCTGTCTGTCTGTCTGTCTGTCTGTCTGTCTGTCTGTCTGTCTGTCTGTCTGTCTGTCTGTCTGTCTGTCTGTCTGTCTGTCTGTCTGTCTGTCTGTCTGTCTGTCTGTCTGTCTGTCTGTCTGTCTGTCTGTCTGTCTGTCTGTCTGTCTGTCTGTCTGTCTGTCTGTCTGTCTGTCTGTCTGTCTGTCTGTCTGTCTGTCTGTCTGTCTGTCTGTCTGTCTGTCTGTCTGTCTGTCTGTCTGTCTGTCTGTCTGTCTGTCTGTCTGTCTGTCTGTCTGTCTGTCTGTCTGTCTGTCTGTCTGTCTGTCTGTCTGTCTGTCTGTCTGTCTGTCTGTCTGTCTGTCTGTCTGTCTGTCTGTCTGTCTGTCTGTCTGTCTGTCTGTCTGTCTGTCTGTCTGTCTGTCTGTCTGTCTGTCTGTCTGTCTGTCTGTCTGTCTGTCTGTCTGTCTGTCTGTCTGTCTGTCTGTCTGTCTGTCTGTCTGTCTGTCTGTCTGTCTGTCTGTCTGTCTGTCTGTCTGTCTGTCTGTCTGTCTGTCTGTCTGTCTGTCTGTCTGTCTGTCTGTCTGTCTGTCTGTCTGTCTGTCTGTCTGTCTGTCTGTCTGTCTGTCTGTCTGTCTGTCTGTCTGTCTGTCTGTCTGTCTGTCTGTCTGTCTGTCTGTCTGTCTGTCTGTCTGTCTGTCTGTCTGTCTGTCTGTCTGTCTGTCTGTCTGTCTGTCTGTCTGTCTGTCTGTCTGTCTGTCTGTCTGTCTGTCTGTCTGTCTGTCTGTCTGTCTGTCTGTCTGTCTGTCTGTCTGTCTGTCTGTCTGTCTGTCTGTCTGTCTGTCTGTCTGTCTGTCTGTCTGTCTGTCTGTCTGTCTGTCTGTCTGTCTGTCTGTCTGTCTGTCTGTCTGTCTGTCTGTCTGTCTGTCTGTCTGTCTGTCTGTCTGTCTGTCTGTCTGTCTGTCTGTCTGTCTGTCTGTCTGTCTGTCTGTCTGTCTGTCTGTCTGTCTGTCTGTCTGTCTGTCTGTCTGTCTGTCTGTCTGTCTGTCTGTCTGTCTGTCTGTCTGTCTGTCTGTCTGTCTGTCTGTCTGTCTGTCTGTCTGTCTGTCTGTCTGTCTGTCTGTCTGTCTGTCTGTCTGTCTGTCTGTCTGTCTGTCTGTCTGTCTGTCTGTCTGTCTGTCTGTCTGTCTGTCTGTCTGTCTGTCTGTCTGTCTGTCTGTCTGTCTGTCTGTCTGTCTGTCTGTCTGTCTGTCTGTCTGTCTGTCTGTCTGTCTGTCTGTCTGTCTGTCTGTCTGTCTGTCTGTCTGTCTGTCTGTCTGTCTGTCTGTCTGTCTGTCTGTCTGTCTGTCTGTCTGTCTGTCTGTCTGTCTGTCTGTCTGTCTGTCTGTCTGTCTGTCTGTCTGTCTGTCTGTCTGTCTGTCTGTCTGTCTGTCTGTCTGTCTGTCTGTCTGTCTGTCTGTCTGTCTGTCTGTCTGTCTGTCTGTCTGTCTGTCTGTCTGTCTGTCTGTCTGTCTGTCTGTCTGTCTGTCTGTCTGTCTGTCTGTCTGTCTGTCTGTCTGTCTGTCTGTCTGTCTGTCTGTCTGTCTGTCTGTCTGTCTGTCTGTCTGTCTGTCTGTCTGTCTGTCTGTCTGTCTGTCTGTCTGTCTGTCTGTCTGTCTGTCTGTCTGTCTGTCTGTCTGTCTGTCTGTCTGTCTGTCTGTCTGTCTGTCTGTCTGTCTGTCTGTCTGTCTGTCTGTCTGTCTGTCTGTCTGTCTGTCTGTCTGTCTGTCTGTCTGTCTGTCTGTCTGTCTGTCTGTCTGTCTGTCTGTCTGTCTGTCTGTCTGTCTGTCTGTCTGTCTGTCTGTCTGTCTGTCTGTCTGTCTGTCTGTCTGTCTGTCTGTCTGTCTGTCTGTCTGTCTGTCTGTCTGTCTGTCTGTCTGTCTGTCTGTCTGTCTGTCTGTCTGTCTGTCTGTCTGTCTGTCTGTCTGTCTGTCTGTCTGTCTGTCTGTCTGTCTGTCTGTCTGTCTGTCTGTCTGTCTGTCTGTCTGTCTGTCTGTCTGTCTGTCTGTCTGTCTGTCTGTCTGTCTGTCTGTCTGTCTGTCTGTCTGTCTGTCTGTCTGTCTGTCTGTCTGTCTGTCTGTCTGTCTGTCTGTCTGTCTGTCTGTCTGTCTGTCTGTCTGTCTGTCTGTCTGTCTGTCTGTCTGTCTGTCTGTCTGTCTGTCTGTCTGTCTGTCTGTCTGTCTGTCTGTCTGTCTGTCTGTCTGTCTGTCTGTCTGTCTGTCTGTCTGTCTGTCTGTCTGTCTGTCTGTCTGTCTGTCTGTCTGTCTGTCTGTCTGTCTGTCTGTCTGTCTGTCTGTCTGTCTGTCTGTCTGTCTGTCTGTCTGTCTGTCTGTCTGTCTGTCTGTCTGTCTGTCTGTCTGTCTGTCTGTCTGTCTGTCTGTCTGTCTGTCTGTCTGTCTGTCTGTCTGTCTGTCTGTCTGTCTGTCTGTCTGTCTGTCTGTCTGTCTGTCTGTCTGTCTGTCTGTCTGTCTGTCTGTCTGTCTGTCTGTCTGTCTGTCTGTCTGTCTGTCTGTCTGTCTGTCTGTCTGTCTGTCTGTCTGTCTGTCTGTCTGTCTGTCTGTCTGTCTGTCTGTCTGTCTGTCTGTCTGTCTGTCTGTCTGTCTGTCTGTCTGTCTGTCTGTCTGTCTGTCTGTCTGTCTGTCTGTCTGTCTGTCTGTCTGTCTGTCTGTCTGTCTGTCTGTCTGTCTGTCTGTCTGTCTGTCTGTCTGTCTGTCTGTCTGTCTGTCTGTCTGTCTGTCTGTCTGTCTGTCTGTCTGTCTGTCTGTCTGTCTGTCTGTCTGTCTGTCTGTCTGTCTGTCTGTCTGTCTGTCTGTCTGTCTGTCTGTCTGTCTGTCTGTCTGTCTGTCTGTCTGTCTGTCTGTCTGTCTGTCTGTCTGTCTGTCTGTCTGTCTGTCTGTCTGTCTGTCTGTCTGTCTGTCTGTCTGTCTGTCTGTCTGTCTGTCTGTCTGTCTGTCTGTCTGTCTGTCTGTCTGTCTGTCTGTCTGTCTGTCTGTCTGTCTGTCTGTCTGTCTGTCTGTCTGTCTGTCTGTCTGTCTGTCTGTCTGTCTGTCTGTCTGTCTGTCTGTCTGTCTGTCTGTCTGTCTGTCTGTCTGTCTGTCTGTCTGTCTGTCTGTCTGTCTGTCTGTCTGTCTGTCTGTCTGTCTGTCTGTCTGTCTGTCTGTCTGTCTGTCTGTCTGTCTGTCTGTCTGTCTGTCTGTCTGTCTGTCTGTCTGTCTGTCTGTCTGTCTGTCTGTCTGTCTGTCTGTCTGTCTGTCTGTCTGTCTGTCTGTCTGTCTGTCTGTCTGTCTGTCTGTCTGTCTGTCTGTCTGTCTGTCTGTCTGTCTGTCTGTCCGTATGTTCCTTATAGAATCGAAAACTACTGAACCAATCGGCATGAAAGTATGCATGTAGAGGTTTTTTGGGGCCAGGAAAGGTTTTAGTGATGGTTAGAAACCCCTCCCCCCACTAAGAACCAATCGGCATGAAAGTATGCATGTAGAGGTTTTTTGGGGCCAGGAAAGGTTTTAGTGATGGTTAGAAACCCCTCCCCCCACTAAGAGGGGGGCTCCCATATAAATGAAACACAAATTTCTGCATAACTCGACAACTAATCAAGCAAATAGAACAAAATTTGGCATGTGGGTGTTTTCGGTGACAAGAATTTATTCTATGGTAAATTGAGACCCCTCCCCTCTTTATAAGGGGAATTATAATTCCTCCTCTCTTTAAAAGGGGGGGCTTCCATACAAATTTCCTCATAACTCGAGAACTAATCAAGCAAATGGAACCAAATTTGGCATGTGAAGGTTTTCGAGGACAAGAATATTTTCTATAGTCAATTAGGACCCCTCCCCACTTTAAGAGGGGGAGCTCCTGTACCAAAGAAACACAATTTTCCTCATAACTCGAGAAGTAATTAAGCAAATGGAACCAAATTTGGCATGTGGGTGTTTTTGGAGACAAAATTTTTTTCTATGATGAATTGGGATCCCTCTCCGTTTTAGGAGGGGGGGATCCTATACACATGAAATACAAATTTCCTCATAACTGAAGAACTAATCAAGCAAATGGAACAAAATTTGGCATGTGAAAGTTTTCGAGAGCAAGAATATTTTCTATGGTGAATTAGAACCCATCCCCACTTTAAGAGGGGGGGCTCCTATACAAACGAAATACAAATTTCCTCATAACTCGAGAACTAATCAAGCAAATGGAACCAAATTTGACACGTGGGTGTTTTTGGAGACAAAATTTTTTTCTATGATGAATTGGGACCCCTACCCACTTTAGGAGAGGGGGCTCCTATACAAATGAAATACAAATTTCCTCATAACTCGAGAATTAATCAAGCAAATGGAACCAAATTTGGCATGTGAAAGTTTTCTAGGGCATGAATATTTTCTATGGTGGATTAGAACCCATCCCCACTTTAAGAGGGGGGGCTCCTATACAAACGAAATACAAATTTCCTCATAACTCGAGAACTAATCAAGCAAATGGAACCAAATTTGACACGTGGGTGTTTTTGGAGACAACATTTTTTTCTATGATGAATTGGGACCCCTACCCACTTTAGGAGAGGGGGCTCCTATACAAATGAAATTCAAATTTCCTCATGACTCGAGAACTAATCAAGCAAATAGAACCAAATTTGGCATGTAAAAGTTTTCTAGGGCATGAATATTTTCTATGGTGAATTAGAACCCATCCCCACTTTAAGAGGGGGGGCTCCTATACAAACGAAATACTAAATTCCTCATAACTCGAGAACTAATCAAGCAAATGGAACCAAATTTGACACGTGGGTGTTTTTGGAGACAAAATTTTTTTCTATGATGAATTGGGACCCCTACCCACTTTAGGAGAGGGGGCTCCTATACAAATGGAATTCAAATTTCCTCATAACTCGAGAACTAATCAAGCAAATAGAACCAAATTTGGCGTGTGGAGGTTTCTTGAGGTAAAAATATTTTCTATGGTGAATTAGGACCCTCCCAACTTTAAGAGGAGGTGCTTCTACACAAATGAAATACAAATTTCCTCATAATTCGAGAACTAATCAAGCAAATGGAACCAAATTTGACATGTAAGTGGTTTTGGACGCAAGATTTTTTTCTATGGTGAATTGAGACCCCTCTCTTCTTTAGAAAGCGAGTTATGGCCCATCTCCCTTTTAAGAGGGTGGGCTTCCATACAAATGAAATGCAAATTTCCTCTTATCTCGAGAACTAATCAATCAAATGGAACCAAATTTGGCATGTGGGGTAGTTTTAGATGGCAGAAATTTTTTCTATGGTGAATTACGACCCCTTCCCCTTTTAAGAGGGGAGCACCCATACAAATGAAATTCAAATTTCCTTATAACTTGAGAACTAATCAAGCAAATGGAACCAAATTTGGCATGTGGGAGATTTTGGAGTCTTGAATTTATTTTCGATAGTTAGAGACCTCTCACCCCTGTGGTAGGGGGATATGGACTCTCATGCAAATAAAACAGAAATTTTTGCGAAACTCAAAAACTAATCGAACTCGAGAAATTCGAGACTCTTCCATAAAACATTAGTCAATACAAGACCACAAAAACTATCTATAGTAACACTAGATCATTCAGGACGAGACGGTCGCGAGTGTTGCCGGTGACCCGCCGTCGGAAGCGCCGCCCACTGGGGGGCTTGCAAAACTCGAGATTGTGACAAAGATCATCCGAGATTCATGATTTATGTACAACACAGGTTAATTTGTGGCAATACGAAGTTTGTCGGGTCAGCTAGTTAATAATAAATTAATAAATTAATAGTTTAAATGGGAATTGTCATGAATACACAGGAAAATTTCCCCAATCTTTTTCAATCAATCTTATTTTTAAGATTTTATTGGAGTTTTTTTTTTGAGCTGAACAGTGTTCTATCCAGAGACCTAAGCAGACTTTTTGCGAACTTACTAGCTCTGTTTGAAAGTTGCTTAGCATTCCCTTCGAAGTTTGATCAACAAATGCGAACTTGAAAGTACGGTTAGTTGCTTATAAATTAAGCTGAATAGAATTCTATTCATGATCATTTGGGTAGCTGATTAAACCAAAAAATCCACTTTTATCGGAACTTTTGGTTACTTGGGTAGTGTCTTTGAAGAAGTTTAATAATAAAATGTAGCACATCTTTCTGCACTATAAAGGTGACCGTGAATTCACCTATTAAATATGCGTCCTAGCGACAAACAGTCTTCAGTGAAAATGTGTATTTAGCATACTGAATAACTTTGTAGAACACTCGAAAGCAGTAAAAAAATCTTGTGCAAAGTTATTGAGCATAATTGATTTTAAAGCGCACCTTTTTAATACATCATTATATTTCGCAACCGGTAAGAGATAGATAGTTAATGTATTCAGCAAAGTTACTAATTTTGGTATGTCCTGCAACTTTTTGAAGAAATTTTTTTTTTAAATTTTATTTAAAAAAAAACAAAAGTTCGTATCACCCTAATAGATGAATTCACGGTCACCCTAATAGGTGAATTCACGTTCACCCTAATAATGCAGAAAGATGCGCTATATTTTATTATTAAACTTCTCCGAAGACACCACCTTTGGAAAGTTACGCATTTTTTACTGTGCAGCGTCTGAAAGAATTCCTTCCAGCTGGCTGCTATCGCCATTTAGTCAGTAAGCAGGTTGCCAGCATTAGTATAACATATCACATGGCAAATTTCCTGAACCTCAACGTTTTGTAGAAACTTTGTGAGTCATTGCTAACGAATCTCTCTTCTGCGCCTCTTTCATCACCCAGGTAACCAATAAATATTAATATAAACACGTAGGTATTCTTCTAGCAGTATCCACGTTCGTGCCCGTAGAGGACAAGCAGTCTAATTAGCATTTTGTACAGTCAGTGTGCACTTTGTACGGGGCTCAGATTGTTCGACCGCAAGTGTTTGTGGAATCCGTAGTAGGCCCGACTTCCGCTGATAATACGCCTTTTAATCTCACCGTTGGTGTTCTTTTTCTCTATTGCCAGTGAACCAGGGCACGCCAACTCGTTGACTACCTCGAACTCATTCCCGACTCGAGCCCTGTAGAGCTCGGTCCCTCCCGCCAGGGTATACTTCGTTTTAGACGTACCTATTTGTCTTCAACCCAATCTTCTCTGTTTCGCATTTTACTCTTATGTACTTCTACCGCCTCAAATATTCTACCGACAGCATCCACGTTGTCGGCAAAGCACATAAATTTATTGAAAATCATGCCCCGCATTTCGATCGTTGCTCGTCTTATAACACCTTTAAATTCAATGTTGAATAGCAAGTAGGAAATACCATCTTCTTGGAGAAGTCCCCTGAGAGATTGGAATGGGTCCGTGCGTCCGTCAATCCATCCGAGATTCTCACACAGCACAGAATCTCATCCATCGTAGCCATAATGAATCTAATAAGCTTACCCGGAAAGCCGTTTTCGTCCAGAATTTTCCTTAGCTCTTGGCGGTTTACATTATCATATGCACCTTTCTAATCAATGAACAGGTGATGCTAGTCCCCAGGAATCCACGGTACTCCTTGAGGGTCTGCCGCGGGGCGAACCCTCCATGAAACCGGCCTGATAATTTCCCGCGAATCGGTTATTGACGACAGTCGATGAAAGATGACTTGGGAAACCACTTTGTAGGCAGCATACAGTAGAGTGATCGCTCGGTAGTTCTCACAATCTAGCTATTTGCTTTTCTTGTAGATAGGGTAAATAAACCCGTCCTTCCACTCCTCGGATAGTCGTTCCGTATCCCAAACCTTGACAGTCAATTGATGCAAATAGCTGTCCAACTTGTACGGACCCATTTTGATAAGTTCCGCTCCATTATCATCCTATCATGTGCGCTTTGTTATTCTTCAGCTGCCAGATGACTTCTTTAACTTACTGCACCAATGAGGTCACTTTCTCCACTATCATGGTCTTCGACCTGCACGCGATACAGGTGTTCATCTTATTACTGTTTCCACTTTTCGATCACCGCACGATCGTCAGGCTGGCAAAGGGTGAACATGTGCATTCCATAACCTCTGTTCAATACTTCCTTTTCCTACCTCCACGAGGTGCCGGCTGGGGTACGCAACTTTGGTTGTCGTATGCTAACAGGAAAGGGGGCACAGTGGCTCCCGGCCACATTAAAATGGCAGTCCCATCAGCGGGATAACAGGTTAGGTTAACAGCCTACTGTACCAGATCACAAAAAAGTTACCGAAAATGAAAGAAGAAATCTCTGGATTATTGGCAACGACCTTTAGCATGAAAACACGGCACGAATCGGAAAATGGAATATACTGACTCTTGCCCAGCAGGGTAAGCTGGGTTAACTTGCAAGGGAAGCTAGCCGCCTGAAGCTTGAAATCCTGGGGCTGAGGCCGCTGGCTAGGTACTGGCGAACACAGGACATCATCCGGGCAAGTCTTGCTCTACTCTGGCATACGAGGTGAAAATGATACTCGAGAAAGAGGAGTTGGATTCCTACTGAGCCCAGAGGCACATGCGGCCCTGATGAAATGGGAACCGATAAATGAGCGAATAATCGTTGCCAGATTCAGAACACGGGCTAGAACCTTACAACAATCTAGTGCTATACCCCAACAGATGCTGCCGACCTGCAGGAGAAAGAGAGTTTTTACAGACAGCTGAACAGCGTGGTTGATAAAATCCCAAATGAGGACATCCAAATTCACATGGGCGACGTCAACGCGAAGATTGGTTCAAACAACGCGGACCTTGAACGCGTCATGGGACGCCATGGCCTAGGAGAGATGAGCGAAAACGGGAAGCTGTTTACAGAATTCTGTGGTAATAATCAAATCGACCACATCTGCATCAGCCGGAAATGGCGAAGGAGCCTTCTTGATGTACGCAACAAACGCAGCGCTGATATTGCATCCGACCATCATCTTGTTATCGCTGAGATACGTCTGCGCGTCGCACGTGTCCAATGACGGGAGGAGAAAGTTGGGTGCCGCTACGACGT
This sequence comes from Sabethes cyaneus, assembly GCF_943734655.1. NCBI lineage: Eukaryota > Metazoa > Arthropoda > Insecta > Diptera > Culicidae > Sabethes > Sabethes cyaneus. Next base: position 106,289,508 of record NC_071353.1, on the reverse strand, counting down.
CCGCCGATTGGAGAATCGTGAGGTGAAAAGGGCCTTTATCGAACAACTTGAATCTCCGGTGGCAGCAAGCTGGATTCCGTGCTAGCCGATCATGTGTAGACTGTGATATGGTCTATTGTCGCTCCGCATTAAATTGGAGCAGATAAACGAACTCTAGGACTCTCTTCTGCTGGTTTTCGTTGACTTCGAAAAGGCGTTCGACCGACTCAACCACGAAAACATCTGGGGCGCACTTAGGCGCAGAGAAGTTCCAGGTAAGCTAGTCCATCTCATCGAGGCTCAGTACAAGGCGTTCTCGTGCAAGGTTTTGCACCCCCGACCCCATAAGGGTTACTGCTGGCGTGAGACAGGGCTGCATTTTATCACCGCTTTTGTTTCTCATCGTTATGGATGAGATATTAGTTGGAGTAATTGACAGTAGACCAAATCGAGGATTGCCTTGGAATCCTCTAACGATGGAGCAGCTAAATGACCTCGACCTAGCCGACGACATTGTCTTGCTCGCACAACGCCGAAACGATATGCAGAGCAAGTTAGATGACCTCTCCGAGAGCTCCCAGGCGGCAGGTCTCACAGTCAATGTAGCAAAAACTAAGTCTATGGTAGTGAACACTGACAATCCCACCAACTTCACAGTAGCGGGACAACAAGTTGAGCAGGTAGGCGCCTTTCAATATCTTGGTAGCCAGACAATGCCCGATGATGGTACCATGACTAATATAGCCACACGGATCAGGAAGGCCAGGGGTGCCTTTGCAGGTCTGCGAAATATTTGGCGCTCCAACCAGATCACTCTACGTACGAAAACCCGAATCTTTAATTCAAACGTTAAATCCGTACTGCTGTATGCCTGCGAAACGTGGTGCGTCTCAGCGGAAACAACGCAAAAACTGCAGGTATTCATTAACCGGTGCCTGCGATACATCATTCTTGCCTGGTGGCCTGATAACTGAATATCTAATGAGGAACTCCATCGTCGGTGTCATCAACGGCCGATAGCACAGAAATTCGTGAACGTAGGTGAAAGTGGATCGGACACACCTTGAGGAAAGGAGCGAACGAAGTTTGCAGAGAAGCACTCGATTGCAATCCACAAGGACAGCGTAGAAGAGGCAGACCCAGAGGCTCATGGCGACGCAGCCTAGCCAACGACATCCGGGCTGTAGACGAGAACCTGTCCTGGCGACAGGTAAAGGCCATGGCGGGTAACCGTCAGCAGTGGAGATCTCTGATTTCGTCCCTTTGTTCTGCCGCACCGGCGGACATGGACACATAAGTAAAGTAAGTAAGCACGATCGTCAGTCAAAATACCTACAACTTTATCTCTGTACGTTTCGGCCAGTGATTCAGCCTTCGCAAGATTTGTTGTATCTTTGATAGAGCTTCCGTGTGTCATGAAAGCGGTACAGCTCTTTGAATTCTTCGCACTCCATTTTCTCCTGGAAGAGTCGGGTTTGCTGTCTTCGCTTCTGTTTGTATTGCTCCACATTCTGACGGGTGAATCTACGCAGCACTTGTACCCCTCTTCTTCTTCTTCTTCAGCAGCATAGAGCCGGGGTGGCTCGTGCTGTTTCAAGTTTTCGTCTCCATTCAACTCGGTCTTGGGCCACTCGTCGCCAATTTCCTAGTCGTCTCAGAAGACGCAAATCGCTTTCGACCTGATCGAGCCATCGTACACGTTGGGCCCCCCTGTTCCTGGTGCCGGTGGGGTTGTTGAAGAGGACTATTTTCGTCGCACTGTCGTCCGGCATCCTTACGACGTGTCCGGCCCACCGTAGCCTGCTAACTTTCGCTAGTTGTACGATGAGCGTCTCCCCAAGCAGTGCCTGTAGCTCGTGATTCATACGCCTACGCCACTCTCCGCTTTCAGTTTGTACTCCGCCAAATATCGTCCGCAGCACTTTCCGCTCAAACACGGCAAGAGCTCGTATGTCCTCCGTAAGCAGCGTCACGGCTTCAAGTCCATAAAGAACTACCGGTCTAATAATGGTTTTGTATATTGTTAGCTTCGTGCGGCGGCGTATGCTTCTTGGTCGTAGCGTTTTACGAAGGGCAAAGAAGGCCCGATTTCCCGCTTGGATGCGCCGCTGGATCTCCTTACTAGTGTTGTTGTCCGCGGTCAACAGCGATTCCGAATACACGAACTCCTCTACCACTTCTAGTTCGTCGCCGTTAACGGTTAACGGTTACCGTCCGTGGTAGGCGCGCATTTGTTTCCTTTGAGCCTGTTCCTTTCATGTATTTGGTCTTCGACGCATTCATTTTTAGCCCAATTCTCCTAGACTCCGCTTTCAGTCTGGCGTAGATTGCCTCCGCCGTCGCAAAGTTCCTGGAAATGATATCGAAGTCATCTGCAAAGCCTAGAAGTTGGCTACTCTTGGTAAAAATCGTGCCTCTCGTTTCGATGCCCGCTCGTCGGGTCACCCCTCAAGAGCGATGTTGAACAGCATGCAGGATAGACCGTCACCTTGTCTCAACCCTCGTCGCGTCTCGTAGGGACTCGAGAGTGTCCCAGAGATGCGTACGAAACACATCCCTCGATCCAATGTAGCTCTGATCAGTCGCGTCAGTTTGTCCGGAAACCGTATTCGTGCATTTTCTGCCATAGCTTGTAGCACTTGTACCCGCGCTGCGTTTTTCTCATCCAATATCTGCTGACACTTCTCGCTAAATCAGTCGCTAAGACGATTCGGTACCACACGATTTAAGACTTTCTCCGCTACGCTGGTAATGGCGATTTTCACGGCACTCCAACAATCCTCAAGGGAAGCTTCATCCAACTCATCTTCTTTCGGTTTCGAGATATAACTCGTAGTTATTAACGACATCCAGTTACTTTAGTCGCGTTAGATTATATTGTGGCAGACGCTGGTATCGTATCTTATTCACAACGGATAGTGTTTGACGTATCTTCACCATCACTGACGTCGATAAAGTCTGAAAAATGCCGATCATCTATCAGAACGTGGTTGGTTTGTGAATCCATCTGGTTGACTAGCCCCAGATGTACCAATGGTGGAGGTAATACTGTGAGAAGGTACTACGTATGCTGATGTTTTTGGAGGAGGCGATGCCGGCAAGTCTCAGGCCGTTTTTGTTCGTTTGCGGGTGTGCGCTGAACCGTCCAATTATGGGTTTAAATTACTCCTCCTGACCATCCTGAGCATTGTAGTCCGCGATGATAATTTTGACATCATGTCTTGGACAGCAATCGTATTCACGCTCCAACTGCGCGTAAAATTTGTCTTTGTCATCATCGGTACTTCCGAGGTGAGGGCAGTGCATGCATGTTAATTATGCTAATATTAAAGAATCGGCTCTTAATTCTTAATCTACACATTGTCGCCTGGGTCTTTGTCGATTGTTCCGATTTGAATTATTACGCTGCCCGTTACTTTGTTTTTGCCTTTTGACTATATGAAAATATAGCATAAAGGTATAGCAATCACTCAGAAAACTGAAAATGGCAAAAAGGGCCGAATGTCATATACACTCAAGTCGCTTTTTACGCGAAGTATACGTCCCGCGTAAATTAAAACCGCGTAAATTCCCAATTTCGCGTCAAAAAACCGCGCAAATTTCGAAATTTGCGTAAGAAAAACGCGTAAATTCCAAAATTCGCGTAAAAAACCAAATTTTGCGTAAAAAAACTTTGTGGATACGCGAAAAAATAGACGTTTTGAGCACATCCGCGTAAATTCCGAAAATCGCGTAAAAAAACCGCGTAAATTTCGAAATTGCGTAAAAAACCGCGTAAATTCCTAAATTCGCGTAAAAAACCGCGTAAATTCTGAAATTCGCGTAAAAAAACGCGTAAAAAGCGACTTCAGTGTACTATGAAAAAAAAACTTGCAAATAATTTGCAATGGCCTGAATAAAATAAAAACTAAAGTGTTGATTAAATTAAATGTCGCTTACAAATATTTACACACCCTAGGAATGAAAATGTAATTATTGCACGCAGTACGTTCTTATGAATTTTACTGCTAAATGAGAATTTTGAGGAATAAGCAACTAGTATTTAAAAATATAGTCAACGTAATTATAGATGTTACTAAGAAATTAAATTATTGTTGCAGTAGAAAGGCTAGGTCACACCGCTAGGTGGATTGATTAGGGTTTTTTCAGTTGTGTTGGCTTGCAAGACCCACGAGCAACCCCATAGTATCGCCGGAGGACCAACGTAGCTCGAGAAAGCCCTCTTTCACTGTCAATATACGACCTTGGGTTCCACCTGGTCTGGTTACCATTGGCGTAGCTAGGAAATTTTCCTGGAGGGGGCCTAGGGGGTGCTTCCAAAAAATCTTTGATTATGATCTTGTTACTCTGGCTGTCACCGAAAGCACAAGGTTTTGTAGGGAAATACCAGGCGGGCTTGATGAGGGTCCGCGCAATTACCAGAAATATAGGGAGTACAACCTGTCTGCGCATCACATCGTTATTGATTTGAAAGCAACATACGATACAGTCGATCGAGACCAGCTATGGCAGATAATGCACGAACACGGTTTTCCGAATAAACTGACGCAACTGAGCAGAGCTACATTGGAGAGAGTGTTGTATTTCGTGTGCATCTCGGATACTTTCGAGTTACTTTGAGACGCGACGAAAGTTGGGACAAGGTGACGGCTTATTTTGCATGCTATTCAACATCGCACTTGAAGGGGTGATCCGACGAAATCGGAATCTAGAACGAGTGTTCTAAACATAAATGCGGCCAAGACCAAATAGTCAAAGGAAACAAACACGTGCCTCTCGCGGACGGTAACTGTTGATGGCGACGAACTAGAAGCACTGTATGGAGAGATTGCCATCGTCATCTGGCGAAGGTCAGTAGGCTACAGTGTGACGAAAACAGTTCTCTTTAACATCTGCACCAGCATCAGGAACAGGGAACAGGGACGCTCAACGTGCAAGATGGCTCGACCAGGTCGAAAGTGATTTGCGACTTCTGTGACTGGGAAATTTGCGACGAGTGGCCCAAGATGTAGTTGAATGGAGACGAACGCTTGAAACAGCATGAGCCGGAGTGGTTACTAAAAGAAAATATCTACACAGCGGGAACATATACACTGGGTTTTTTCCCGGTTTCCATTTCCAATGAGCAACATTTCTGGAGGGGGCCTGCAGAATTCTGGAGGGGGCCTGGTACCCCAGGCACCCCCTCTAGCTACGCCAATGCTGGTTACCCGATCTCTTCCAAGGTAGCTCGTATCCCGGCTGGTACCACGAGGAGGTAGGGATAGGAGTTGCTGGATAAGAAGCTATGGAACACTATACATGATCGTGGCCAGTTCCTTACAAGGAATGCAGATAACCATTAGTTTATGAGTCCGACATCCAACCCTACTGTAGAATCACCTTCAAGTAACGTCCCTAACATAGCAACAGACGCTCAAGGCTGGCAAGTTTAAAGGGTGTCCCACATGAAATTACAACACAGAAAAAACGCTGTAGACAATTACCTTGTTTACCGATCCTTTTCAAACTTTCAGACAAAAAAGTATAATCCATTAGTAAGCTTTTGGCATATTAACTTCTATAACTACCTCCAGGCAAGAGATAACAACTACCTAATAGCTTAAAAAAATGCATCTTTTTACGCCCTAAAAGTCTTTCTAACACAGTTTCTAAATTGGTTTTCAAACAAAAATGTTAGAACTAAAAGACTGATTTTATAAGACCCACCCTGACACAAGTTAGAAAAATCGTCATATCGACACAAGGGCGAAATACAATTTTTGTTTCTTTAGCAAAGTTTCTGCAAAATAAATTATCTATAACTTTGTAGTAGGAAATATTGCACTATGTCACAAGAATAAAGAGTTAAATTTTTTAATACTAGTAAAGGTGAACTACCCAAGTGGCTGATTGTACCAAAAGATATCTCTTTTTGTAAACAAAATCTTCTGAATACATGAGATCTGTAGGGCAAATAGTTTTCGGGATATTGATTTTTGTCTTGAATTTTTGCTTTTCGACTCCAGGACATCCTTTGAATAGTGGCACGAAGCCATATTCGGCCAGAAGATCATAGGGCCTTCGTGCTGCTTCAACGAAGGAAGCAGACGCTTCTGTAGACACTCCTTGAAGTTGATTTGCCCATTTACAGCCCCGGTAGTCACAAATCGCCTAAGGCTAGAAATGACGTTGTTAGCAGAATTGAAAAAACAGTTTTAATTAGACCAAAGAACGTCCAACTGGTAGAAAAAACTAAAAAGGATATTAGCATACACCTCGATCCGATGAATTTCGAGGTAAAAAATATACAATATCGGAAAAACGGGGAAGTTGCCATAGTATGTGGATCGAAACTGCTTGCGCAAAGGTTGCTAGACGACTCTAAAAAAGTTTTGACTGAAAATTACGAAGCTGAACTGTTAAAACTGTTGCATCCCAGAATAAAGATTCTAGGGGTTTCCGAAGATATCTTGAATGATGAAATGCTTGAAAAAATCACGATGCAAAACACGCTGCCGGTGACCGCCAATCTTAAAATGATCAGAGTACTTAACAACGCTAATAATAGTACGAAGAACTTGATAATTGAGACTGATGCTTTGTCTTTCAATCATTTGATGCAATCTAAGCGTGTTAATATTGGCTGGGAGCGGTTTAAGATTTTTGAATATGTCGATGTAATAAGATGCTTCCAGTGCTCCCAGTATGGGCACAAAGCAATTAATTGCAACAATACCGTGTGCTGTCCTAAGTGTGCTGAAGGACATCCTGTCGGCCAATGTGAAGCAAACACCGAAAAATGCACTAATTGCGTTTCTCTAAACGAACAGCAAAAACTATCGCCCGCTGAGCAGCTAGATGTAAATCATGCATGCTGGAGTACAAAATGCCCACTGTATCAAAAGCGTCTCAAAAAATCAAAGCTCAAAATTGACTATGCTGCATAGCAGTCAGTTCAAACTTCACCGTGGATTGACGCCAACTCTGGATCGGTGACTCTAAACGACGAGTACGATGGACCATTTACTTTGTCAGGACATGTCGACGCAGTTACTAAATCAACAGAAGACCGGAAACCTCCCGCCGCTCCTACGACCTCCACACTCCCAATTACTGACGACAACGTGGGATTATCTACGCCGTCAGGACGCATCGCCTACGGTACTAAGGGAGTCCCTGAGCCACCCGACCAAGTCGTGCTTGCAGATAGTTCATTTCTACATATTCGGAAATTTTCTGATAGTTCCTGCCAACAAAGTCGTCCTGGCCCTTCGGTCGTGGTTGGTGACGGGATCTCCCGACAATCAATCTCAGGCAAGTATGATGCTGTTTTGAACTTGACTTCTCCTGATCCGTCGATTGCTTCCAGTATGTTTCAACCAGTTTGCCCTCATCGATTATCACCTGAAGGTCACGCGGGACGCATTGAAGTTGGTATTATGGAAGCCCTCGATCCCTCAGCCACAGTCGTGCAATTCCTGCCAGCGGCCAGCAGTCGTCCCTGCCCTGTGTGCTGGTGTGGTGACAGGGTCTTCCAACCCAGTTATGCAGGCAAGTGCAATTGTAATCCGGGCATTCCTTCCGCTGATGTATTTCCCGCTTCCAGCTTGGAATCTCCACGTGCAGAGAGTATTGTTTCGGAGTTTTCTGCACACGCCAATGACGTGGATGGCATTTGTGCATACTATCAGAATGTGCGAGGTCTAAAGGTCTAAAGGACTAAAGTGGACGACCTATTCCTTGCAACTAATGACTGCAACTACGATGTAATCCTGCTAACTGAAACTGGTTTGGACGGCTGCATCGATTCTCTTCAGCTGTTTGGATCCACCTTAAACGTGTATCGTTGTGATCGTAGCTCGAAGAATAGTGACAAAAGTAGCTTTGGTGGCGTATTGATTGCCGTTGCTCAACAGTACCCTAGTTCACTGGTCAACTTAAGACATGGAAATTGTCTCGAACAAGTCTGTGTTTCTGCTGTCATCAAAGGAATGAAATTTTTGCTTGCTGCAGTTTACATCCCACCTGACAGAAGTAAAGTTGTCAAGTTTATCGATGAGCATATTCTCTCAATCCGTGAATTACGTGACAAGGGGTCTGCAGAAGAAAGAATTCTCATTTGTGGTGATTATAACCAACCGCAAATTTCTTGGTTTAATGGAGAGGATGGAGTACAATACAACAATTCTCTCCCGCTTCCTGCTGCTAGCGCTGCTGTGGTCGATGGATTTGAATTCTTGAACTTGAAATAAGTTAATTCACTGCGTAATAATCTCGGACGAACACTGGACCTCGTTTTCTGCCTTCCTGAACAAGAGATCGCTGTACGTCGGGCTATTTCTCCGCTACTTCCTGTTGATATTCCCCATCCTCCATTGGATTTATTCTTGCCTATACTGGCATGCCCCGTTGAAGTTCCAGCTGTCAGTTTCGAAATTGCGCCTCTGAACTATCGTCGTATTAACTTTGATGTTCTTGTGAATCACCTTTTGTCTCTGGATTGGGCTGCTTTATTAGACGAGATCGATGTGGATGATATGGCATTGCGGTTTTGCGATGCTATTTGCACCTGGCTGAACGAAAATCTTCCCAAAATTAGACCTCCTTCGAAACCTGTCTGGAGTAATAGTGAGTTGCACAGATTGAAACGGCATCGAAATGCAAAGCAGAGACTCCTTCGTAAGCAACGAACACCGCAGAATAAACGCGCTTTCAAATTTACCAGCGATGCATACCGTAGGCTAAACAGTTACCTCTACAAATCACACGTACTGCGGACGCAATTCAGATTGCGAACTAATCCAAAAAGCTTTTGGACCTTCGTAAACACTAAGAGGAAAGGATCTTCTATTCCTTCTAGTGTATTCTTGGGCGGAACGGAATCATCAACTGTTACTGAATCTTGCGAATTGTTTGCTGATCATTTTTCTTCTGTGTTCGCCAGTGGATGTACCACGCAGTCTGATGCTGAAATAGCTACGTCAGGTGTCCCCGACGGTGCTGTTGATCTGGACATTTTTGACATCACTCCCGAAATGGTCATTTCTGGTGCAAAAAAATTGAAGAGCTCCTACTCGCCTGGTCCCGATGGTGTTCCGGCTATTATTTTATGTCGCTGCGCTACTGCTCTTGCCGTGCCTTCAAGTCGAATTTTCACCTAATCGTTTGAGCAACAGAAGTTTCCAACGCTGTGGAACAGTCCCATATGTTTCCCGTATTTAAAAAAGGAGAAAAGCGAGATGTAAGGAACTACAGAGGCATTACCAGTCTTTCTGCTGGATCAAAACTCTTTGAAATCATCGTAAGTGGTAAGCAACGTAAGCATCGTAAGCACCAAAAACTATATATCAGTCGACCAGCATGGTTTTATGCCCGGTCGTTCTGTGGCGACGAACTTGATGGATTTCACTAGTACCTGCATCTCACAGATAGAAACTGGAACTCAAATTGACGCTGTTTACACAGATATTAAGGCCGCTTTCGACACAGTAGATCATCGAATACTCTTGCACAAGCTCTCTAAACTCGGTATATCTGATAGATTGACTTCAGGGTTGAGCTCATATCTAACAGACCGTACTTTACGGGTCAAGCTGGATTCCACAGTTTCACGTGCATTCAGTAATACCTCTGGTGTACCGCAAGGCAGTAACCTGGGGCGTTTGTTATTCGCCTTGTACTTTAACGACATAGCCATTCTCCTTGGTTCCGGATGCATACTGTTATATGCCGACGATCTAAAGATCTACCTCGTTGCGAAATCTATCGCTGATTGCTACCGATTGCAAGCGCTGTTAGATACCTTTGCTGATTGGTGTAGTAGAAACAAGCTCACAATAAGCATTGCCAAATGTGTGGTTATAACATTCCACCGATGCAATACGCCCATCTCATTTGATTACCGGATAAACGGAGCTATTCTCGGACGCGTCGATCAGATCAGCGATCTTGGAGTTCTGCTGGATAATAAGCTCATGTTCAATCAACATTATACTGCTGTTATCTCTAGAGCTTCGCAACAACTTGGGTTCATCACAAAAATTTCCCGAGACTTCACAGATCCTCATTGCTTGAAGGCATTGTACTGCGCGTTGGTACGGCCAATACTTGAGAATGCCTGTGTCATCTGGAATCCTCATAGCCTGTGTTGGAAAGCCAGAATTGAACGTGTTCAACGAAGATTTGTTCGTATCGCCCTGAGACATCTACCCTGGCGTCTACCTCACAATCTTCCCCGCTACATAGACCGATGCCAGCTTTTGGATTTGGAGACATTAGAGATAGACTAATCTCAAGTTTTTAGTCTTGACCTTGGAATGAGGTCATACATATATTAATATTTTTTTTTGAAACGATGGTTCTACAATTGATGAAGGGACGGTAGGGGAAAGAAATGAAAATTTTTGGTGAAGGAGGGGAAGAGCGGAAAGGAAGGGGGGGGGGTATTGGTAGCTATGCTTGACAAGTAGTCATTTTGACTCCTACCTTAGAGACATTAGAGAGTCGTCGAAGGGTTCAACAAGCAACTTTTGTGGCCAAGCTGCTTAATAATGAAATAGATGACCCGGCTCTGCTGTCCCGTATTGATTTTCGTGCTTCACGTAGACAGCTTCGTTCATCAAATTTACTGACAACCAGATTTCATCGGACTATGTACGGGTTTTATGAACCACTGACGTCATGCATCCGCACCTTCACGCTGGTCGAAGAATTATTTGACTTTGGGGACGTTTCTTCACGCGCCTTTAGTAGAAGACTGACAAGGTCTAGGATGCTGCAATAGCTTTGTTGTAGATTTAAGTTTATATTCATGTAGAGAATATCAAAATTGTCAGATGAATCGACCAAAATACAAATACAAATACAAATACAAACGGTGCACTCCGCCACATGAGCAGATCGCTAGCCAAATCACGTATTTCTTGACAAGCTTTGAATGTTTTTGCTTCATTACTTCCTCCGGAATATCAAACTTGTGCTGGGCGGTGAAGCATAGTAGCCCCGGGAAGCTGCCGGAAGTGCGCCTTGACGTAAATCTCATCAACCATCAGGTTCCGTCAGCATCTGGGAGTACAGTTTCCGGGCCCATGACTTTCCCACCGTATTTTGCCGTTCGTCACCATTTAGAGCCTTTTTTTTGTATTGTTTATGCAGGGAGAAAATCTTCATAGACAGCACCTTCGCGGTGCCGAATAGGATTCACATGGTGCCAACATGCGCCTACCTACTAAAAACTATCCTGCTGCCCGTTCCTGAACCCCTCCCGGAACTACCGTTAGGTCTTACTTCAGGAGGGAGGACGTGCCGAAGCACTCCGACTTGTCCGTTGCGTGTGTGGGTTCACACAACACCCTTGCCCTTGCATACCGCCACTACCCTTCACCCTTCAGGGCCTGGGCTGCCCAATCAGCCCATTACTGACCCTAGCAAGCTATGTCAGGCCCTGTCGTTGCAACCGTTCTAGCCGTTGCAACTCCGTTATCACCGCCGTTGCCGCCCTATCGACGGCACCCCATGCGCGCTGCTCAGCGCACATTCTCTGCACAATGTTGTCGGCGTTGGTGTCTTCCCCAACGACCGCAAGCATCACCCGCCGAGTGGACGTAAACCGCGGGCAGTGAAAAATCACATGCTCCGCCGTTTCCTCGGCTACCGTGCAAACGGGGCAAAAGGGTGAATCTACCCGCCCGCGTGTATGTAGATACTTCTTGAAGCATCCATGACCCGACAGAAACTGGGTAAGGAAAAAGTTTACCTCACCATGACCTCTGCCGATCCAGGACGATATGTTCTGGATCAGCCTATGGGTCCACCTACCATGGTCGGTGCGATCCCATTCCGCCTGCCAACGCCTAATAGAGTCCAGCCTAACTCTGTCCCTAGCGCCCCTGACGTTCCTCTGCCTATGGCACTCGATATCCTCACCTAGGGGTATGCATATTGGAATCATGGCTGCAATAACCCCAATCGCATCCAACGATATGGTACGGTAGCCGCACACAACGCGCAATGCTAACAGCCTGAACACCTTGTTCAGACATGCCTGATTGCGCTTACTCTCCAAAGCCGGGGCCCACGCCGGTGCACCGTATCGTAGCACAGACATGGCAACGCTGGCCATCAGGCGTCTCTTACTGCTGCTAGGACCGTAGCCGTTCGGCATGATCTTAGACAGCGCAGTGACCGCCGTTGACGCTTTACCACAAGCAAAATCCACATGGCTGGTGAAGTTCAGCCTGTTGTCTGTCATGACAGCCAGGTACTTCACACTTCGTTTGGAGACAATCACCTGTCCCCCAACGATTACTTTTGCCTCTAGGGCCGACTTTCGGTTGCTGACCATCACAGCTTCCGTCTTATGGTGGGCCAATCGCAGATTGACGCCCGCCATCCAACCCTCTATTATGCTTATGGCGTCTGATGCCAGCATTTCCACCTCCTCCAGAAACTCGCCTACCACTGTAAGGACGATATCATCGGCGAAGCCAGTGATATCGACCCCAGTGGGTAGTTCGAGCCTCAGCACCCCATCGTACATGGCATTCCAAAGCGTTGGGCCGAGAATCGAACCCTGTGGAACACCCGCTGTCACTCTGTACCTCTTCGCCCCGTCCGCGGTGTCGTACACTAGCGTCCGGTTCTCGAAGTAACTCTTAAGCAACCTGCATAGATGATCCGGTACCCTCATCCTATGCAGCGCTAACGCAATTGCACCCCAGTTAGCGCTGTTAAAGGCGTTTTTGACATCGATTGTGACTATGGCACAATACCTGTCGCCTCGCCTTTTCCGTTTCATAGGCTTCTCGTCCCTCTCCACTATGGACTTTATGGCATCTACAGTGGAATTCCCCTTGCGGAAGCCAAACTGCGTGTTTGCCAGTCCGACATCACTTTCCGTCACAGGCGTTAGCCTGTTTAGGATTACCCGCTCTAGCAATTTGCCTAGCGTGTCCAGTAGGCAAATTGGCCTGTACCATTTGTCTGGAAATTCGCATACCTCTAGGCAACTCTGAAGCGTCTCTCTAAACATATCGGGATATGCTTGGATCGCCGCTTTGAGTGCCTCGTTCGGAATCCCGTCAGGACCGGGCGCTTTCTTCGTTTTTAGACCCCTGGCAATTACGATGAGTTCCTCATTCGTGACCGGATTGAGGACATCATTCGATTGACCGTACGGGGTCGGAGGCCACCAAACTGGATCGTGTTGCGGAAAGAGCCCTTCCACGATGACTTTCAGCTTTTGCGGGCAGGTTTCCTGTGGCGCAGATGTACCCTTCATCTTTTTCATTACCACCTGGTATGCACCTCCCCAGGGGTTTGAATCCGCATCGCGACATAGCTCCTGGAAACAGGATTTCTTGCTGCGCCTAACCTCCTTCTTAAGCGCCGACCTTGCCGCTCTAAGATCAACTCCCCGAGCTTCAGCATCTGCATCGGTCCGGGCCCTCTGCGCTAGCCTTCTCGCTCTGTGGCACCTGGAACGGAGCTGGGCAATGGTATCACTCCACCAGTATACCGAGCGACGACCGTTCATTGGCTGCCCCGTCCTAGGCATAGTGGTATCACATGCCCGTACTAGGACGTTGGTCAGCTCACGAGCACTCAGGTTCGAGCGGGTGCTCTCTGCACTGAGTGCTTCAACGAACAGGTCTTTGTCGAAGGCCTTCACTTTCCACCTCCTCCCTGTCGACTTCGCCCCGCGTGGCCGTAGCGCCCGTCGTTCAATCGTGTACCGTATAGCTTGGTGGTCACTATGCGTGTACTCATCTGACACCCTCCAGCCCATGTTGGCAAGCAACGTTGGGCTGCAGAAGGTGATGTCGATGATCGATTGTTGTACCCCCCTACAAAAGGTACTGACGGATCCCACGTTAGCCAGACTTACATCTAGCTTGGACAGAGCTTCCAGCAAGCTTTGTCCCCTCGGAGTAGTGCACCTGCTACCCCATTCGACAGCCCAAGCATTGAAGTCTCCTCCAATGACAACGGGCTTGCGGCCCGTGAGTTCGTCGGTGAGCACGTCTAGCATCCGGTCAAACTGCTCCGGCGACCACCTAGGTGGAGCGTAGCAGCTACAGATGCAGACGCCATCGACCACCGCGATCACGAACCCCTCTTGGTCGGACGACACCACCTCCTGGATCGGGTATCTACCCATCACGGTGATCGCTGCCATCCGACCCTTGTCGATAACCCAGTTAGTGCCTCCACGGGGGACCCGGTAGGGATCCGCGATAATGGCAATATCGCACCCCGTCTCGGCTGCCGTTTGCCAAAGCAACTCCTGTGCCGTTTCACAGTGGTTTAGGTTAATCTGTATAACCTGCACCCTTATCGTTGCAATGCCCGCCTATAAGCCGCACACAGTGGGCCACCTGTGGCATGCTTATTTCCCGCTTCGACTGTGCAGAGCAGGCACCTGGGGGGTTTGCTACATCCCCTGGCGAAGTGGCCATCTTCGCCGCACCGCCTGCACAGCTTGGACCGATCGGGGGCCTTACACTTGGCCGCCCGATGGCCAAAGCCCATACACCTGAAACAGCGTTCGATACGCCGTTTCGACACCAGTGTACACACTGACCATCCTACCTTAATTTTGCCAGACGCCAACATCTTGTTGGCGATTGCCTCTGGCACGTTTAAGGTCGCAGTTTGCATATCACCGTATGCCTTCCTCAACCGGATGTCTGCGGGTGCCACATTAACCTTAAGCTGATCCCGCAGAGCATCACTCAGGTCAACTGTCGTCGTAATCTCGTCGAGGTTTTTACACTCGACCAGAACACGCAGCGACAGCGCCTTTACCTGGCCCGCTTCGCCCAGGGACTGCTCAACCAGTTTCTGGTAATTTGAACTCTGGACCGTGGGGTCCTTTTTTAGCTCGAAGAGCATATCCCCTGCCTGGGTTCGGCGGGTCTTTACTACGTTGACCCCAAGCTCCTGCAACTTGGGGTCCACCCTAACCTTGCGCAGTAGTTCAGCGTACGACAGCTTACCTGTCAGCTTCACTACTAAGGCGTCGCCCTTATGGACGCGCCTTGGCTTTGGCTTTGCAGCCGCAGCCTCGCCCGGTTTCGGTCTCGGCGGTTTAGGCGGTTTACGCCTAACCACCTGCCATTCATCCTCCACGGTCCCGGCAGCACCATCCGGGACCGCCTCTGCGCGTTCGCTGGTAGAGGCGCGAGCCGAAGTCCGCTGCCTCTTAGCTACCAGCGTTGGTCCATGGTCGGGCGTAGCCGCCTTGCGCTTGGCAAGCGGCGTACGCGCCTGACTAGGCATGGCCACAGCCTTAGCGGCTATGACCAGAGCTTCGGCGATTTCGCATCGCTGCAGAAGCTCTTGCCTCTCCACCTCGGCAGCTATGACGGTAGAGCGGAGGCTCACCGCCAGCTTTTTAATGTCGAAGTGGACATTTGACCTAGAGTTGATGAACGAGTACAACTCGTCCACCAACCTTTTGGCTTCCTCCAGCTTGCAACTGGCTGGAGGAAGCCCAACTTCGCCCTCAAGAGGGTGCACCACGCCCTCCGTTGACATTTGCCTACCGCTGTCGCTCGCCCTCTTGGCTGAGCTAGCAGCGGTGGCCACCTGCGTTCTAACTGGGGTGTTAGACTTTGGTGGAGTCAACTTCCTCTTCGGTATCGCCCCCGTTTTCGGGGGGCTTCCCTGTATGGGCTGTGCCCCCGATTTCGGCGGGCTTCCCTTCTTGGGTCGCGCCCCTGATAACGGGGGGCTACCTGCCTTTGCTGTTGGTGACCTAGCCAACTTACTACTTTTGGCAAAGATATCATCTTTGCCACTAGTAGCACCCGTATTCGTTCCGTCTTTGAAATTTAAAAATTTGTCCATTCGAAAGGGTCCCAACTCTAGGCCGCTATCTCCACACGTAATTGTGTAGTCGCCTTAACGATCCCATGGTGATCTATGCAAGCAGGGAGGCCATGGCTAGGGGCACTCCCCCCTACCCTTCATGGGGGCAGGGATGTCAGCATCCGATCAGCGTTAGCACAGCCGTCAGCCCTGTAGCGCCAAATCCAAACGTTCATTCCCGCCCGTCCAGTACACCATAATTAGGATCTTCCTGGAACCGATCCTAATGTGCCCATGGCACTCCTGACCCGGCTTTTTTGCTTAAAGTCCTGAGCTCTAATAGGACGCTACTTCGTCCGCAGCTGGCTTATAGGAGTTGAGCCCCGCTCGCCTCTTTACACCACTACGCCACGCTACCCTCAAGCACAACGTGCCCCCCTTTCCCTGTTAGCACACAACTGAGGGTGCAACCAAAGACTGGTATTTGGTCGACCCTAGGCCCAGTTGCGTCCCGGCCGGTACCGCGTGGAGGTAGGGATAAGAGTTCCCGCTCCCATCTTAGTGGCTATACGGAGTCGCGCAAAGTCGAATGCGACTTTGTTCGGCACCTTAACCTCGCTGGGTTAGGGCCTTAACCGGCCACCATTTAGAGCCTTCCGCACTTTGTACGTATGCCAGTCCCTCCCGGTTCTTGGCTCTCTGAACGAAAGACTTGGGCAGATTAAACTTTTTGGCCGCATCCCTGACCGTAGCATTGTGATTCCCCTTAAACGCTTACACGACACGCTTGTGATCCTGATCACTAATAGAACATCCATTCTGACTGCATTTCTCCTTCCGTTCGATGCTCCAATTTTCCAATTGGAACTGACCGCAATAAAAATACGGCGTAAACAATATACTCTAAACAACTTCCACCCAAAAGATGTAAACAATACACTCTCGGTGTAATACACTCTAAACTGCTTCCATCACTTCAAGAGAAAATACCCAATAGGTCATTTTCTACAGCGTTTTCCCGTGATGCAAATTGCAGGAGGGACACCCTTTATTCGAAAAAGTGCCTCCTTCCCCGTCAGCGTAAGATCTTGGTTTCGACCGGAGTTGGCTAGCCCCACTGGTACCACGAGGAGGCAGAAATAGAGTTGCTGTAATTTGAGATAAAACGGGTCCTCAACCTACACGGGTTACAGCTGCGCCAACCAATCAGCACGCGTCGCATGGGAAAGAATATTCTGGAAAATTCATATCGCGCGCTGCATAGGTAGAAGGGAATTTCAGGAACAATAACATCAGATCACTTTCGATGTTTTACCAAGACAGAAGGAAACGAATGGAATTTTCTATCGTTTGAAGTTATAGTGCTGCTCATTTGATTGGTTCATTTTAAAACTCACGATGACGATTTCCGATGTGTAGCAAACCGTCGAATAATCGATCGGAAATTGATAACTAATCGCATTACTGCAAGAATATTAATTTTTGATTAGTGAAAACTCACTAAACACTTCTTAAAGTAAACATTTTAGAGGCCAATATTTTACTCACAGACCAAAAACCGATGATTCAAGTCATTTTTGAATTTAGTATGGATTTTATTTGACATAATTTGACAATAATATATTTGTGTTTTAAAACAATTTTAGTTGTGACTGAAGTCACGTAGCAAATTTCCCAATGCAAAACTCTGCGTACACGATACACAGAAGCACCCACGGTAAATTTCTCTATCTTCTATTTAGCGATTTCACTGAGCTTTTTCGTACGTGAATATTCAATCCTCCTTTACGAGGAAGAAAGCGACATAAAATCAGGACCACCGAGAGCACTCAAATTCGCTAGAACGTTCCATTATTCGTGGTCGATGTATGCTTCGCCGAAGTGCTTGATTTGGACCATTCTTCCAATGTTTCCAATGGCCAATGGCTACCAGAAGGCCACAGCAGTGGCAACGGGTAATCCGTTAGGCACGGGTGGCGGCATCGTTTTAAGTTGGCAATTTTAAGTGTATAAGCCGCGGGTCGAGCCAGGGATTGCTAGTGTGGTGGTTTGGTGATGGAATGGAGATAAAGAAAAAACGTTTCACGAGTGGAACTTGAGGAATCTCTTCTTGACTTCGCCATGTTCGGGGATAAACCATCGAGAATCGGGAGTGCTTCTGTGGCTGACTGCAATAGAAATTACAGTTGCTTTCGAAGGGGGTTTACGGACTGGTAATCTTGTGCCTACGCGTATGTACGTTCTCGAGTGGCTCTGATGTTTGGACGTTTCGGAGGTCCTCAAGAGCCGCTTGTTGACATTAAACTTTTTGGCCAGCCTTCGCTACCGCGCCTACGGACGAGTTATTTTTTCCGGAGAGGCCGTTCGGACTGTGGGCGATAGAAAATTTTATTCCAGAGACGTAAATGCCACTCGTAAGAAGAACTGTGTTGTTCTCTTTGTGGATGTGAGATCAAGATAAGCATACACTTGCTAGTATTTACAATTGTTTATTTTTTATTGTTTTGGCCAACATCACAAAAAATTACCTTTAATTATCAATAAAGGAAATCAGAAATCATTGGCGCAACACGGTTAGCTTTATCGCCAGACCAGGGCGAACATTCCGTAATCCGTTTCCAAAACGGTAACAAACAGTACTGCAGGCCGAAACTATCGGATAGTGGCTAACATGAGCACAGCACGAAACGAAAACACTCGAATTGCGTTTTTTTCCTTTCCTTGTTGTTTTGTTTCACTCACATTCACATGTCAGCCACTTCACCTCACGGCAGGCTATCGAGTACGCGGGCACGGTTGATTTTTAACATGTTAATTCGGCTCTTATCTCGTGCGCTCTCCCCACACAGCCCTGGCCACTCCAAGCGGCCGACAATTTTTTTTCCTTCAGTTGAAGTTGTTTTCCGACCTGCAGACAAATGATGTTGCTGGTTGTATCCATTTAGCGTGTTGTTTAGATCCGAATCATATACCTGTCGAAAAGAAAACACGACCGTTAAAAATATCATCGGCCACCAACTTTTTACACAACCAACAGTGCAACAATGACCTTTACCAGGGAGTAAAACGACTGCATATTTAATTTCAATATTTTGACATTAGAATATAACTCCTTTCGGATTTCAATTATAGGAAGCTGCACGGCAGGCTATCTGTTCATTCAGACATCTTTGGTAGGCGTACAGCAGCCAGCCATCAAGCGGCCGAGGATGAGTTGGCATCATTTTGGCACTGCGACTACTAGCAGGGTCCGGGTTCAAGTACTTCATTTCTCCCACCCTTCCTCCTCCCCCGTTCAGCGAGCACAACTAAATGACTGGTAGAAAAACAAAAGCTTTGCGGGACATAGGCGTTTTCTCCACCACAGCCGTACCGAGCCGGAAACAACATCAAGAGCAAGAAAGCTTAGGCGAGCCGTGAAGTGGGCTCCGGCGATCGAGTTGCTGCGTTCCGATAGTGATCGTTTTGTCTACCAGTCAGCGCCAATGCAATGGTTTTTTGGTGGAATAAATTATTCTGTGAAGTTATTTGGCAAACTTGTAAGAAATGTTGTTCGAGTGTTTCAACCGGTTGTGAGCAAGCTGGAAACATTTCGAGATGAGGTGAGGTTTTGGAGGATTTATTTCCATATATCAGAGCTTACTCTGCAGAATGAAAGATTGTAAAAAACTTTAGTAGATATATCCGGCCTGGTTAGATGCTGAAATTAAGGGTCAGACAGCAAGTTGTAAGTTATCGGTTAGTCTCAGCCGCGAGCGTTGCTGAGACGCCCTGAACAAGCCTCAGGGTGCGCCCGCTTATCGTGTGTTTTCGCGGGAAAGCAGGGAAATGTCTGAATAGCCGATTGAAAACTCATGGTTTAGCTTTTCACCATTTTATTCTCACTTTATTATCTGGCCTTTCTACAACCCACTTTCTTGGTCTATCCTACCTTACCTTCGGCGGGGCCCCTTTCCACGACGCACATACACAATCACAGCTTGCACCACTTTTCGCGTTCTCCATCAATCGCTGTCGCACGTGAGCAGTTCCACGCCAAATCGACCAAAAAAAGCTGAAATCTGAAATGAACCTTTTTGATTCGGATGAAACTTTACAAACGTGTTTAATAGGAGGAAATATGCACCTTCCACAGGTTTTGGCGCCATTTTGATTCAAGACTCATTTTTAAAAAGGGCGTATTTATTTTCATGTGTATTATATTTGAAGGATTGTATCTCGAAAACTATCGATTTTACAAAAATTATAACAAAAGAAGGAGCTTATGAATGGTGACACATGTCGCCGCTTTAGCAAAATTAATGAAAGAAAAACCGAGAAGGCTTTTTTTTAAAGATGAGTTACTCGTGAAAACCTGTTTAAATTATAAATAGAGGTCCGCAACGCAGGAGAGGACATACTAATCTTCCCGGTATCGTTCTTCTGGTTGGCAAACTGTTGGATAATGCGTAAAACAGATCTCAACCTTAGTGGAGATCGGGTAACCAACCCCGATGGAAACCAACGTCGTAAACCAACAGGGAAGGATGTACAGTATTGTCTCAACATTATAAGATGGCAGCCCCATCACAAGACTTGGTAGCGTGGCCCTAGTAATGCTACCTATCTAAAAACAGAACACTAAAAAGTGTCAAGAAAATTTTGCTCGAAGCATTCGGCATGAACAAAAGCGACGAAATAAGGACATAAAATGGAGACTTGGTACCTGCAGTTCGTTAAATTTCGTTGGTAGCGACAGGGTGCTGCTTGATCAGTTAGAATCCCGAAAGCTTGGCATCGTGGCACTGCAGCAGATCTGTCCCATAGGCGAGAAGGTGTGAAGGACCCGTGGCAGCAAAGCCCAATTTTTTGAGAGCGTTGGAGCTACTAACAAGCTGGAAACAGGCTTCGTAATGTTAGGCAAAATGCAGAATCGCGTAATGGTCTGGAAAGCAATCAACGAGAGGATGTGCGTGTTGAGGGTACATGCATTGCTCACACGAAGGTAGACCCGACGATGAGAAGGAAGCGTTCTATGCGAAGCTAGAAGCAACGTACGGCAGCTGCTCATGCTCACGACGGGACATCAAGATTGTCATCGAGGATATAAACGCCCAGGTCGGCACCCAAGCAACCAAAAGTTCGAATTTCACTTAAGAAACAAACTTGAACGTTCATATTTGGTTCAAATTTAGTTCCGCAGAACTTTCTTGCTGAACAACCAGATACTACATTTGTAAACCGAACTTCATTCTCATTAAAGTACCGGTAATATCTATAGCAACTTGAAAGTCCAACATGCAGCTTGAAAGTTCAACATACAGCTTGAAAGTAACTTAAAGTTCAGATAATGGTGTCTAAGGAAGGTTAACCGTTATGTGTTCGACAGGGTACCCGGGTACCTTTTCAGCTTTCAAATTACGAAATTCTAAAGTTTTCTTTGATCAAGGATACTGAAACTCTGTGACATCTAAGAACTAGTTGAATTGCAACTTTTCATAAAATAAGTTTTCATGTAGCACTTAAGGGGGTGGAATGGGGGGGCTTCGAATTTTTTTACCCTTTAAGGGCTCGACAAGCGTACCCGGGTACCCACAAATTGAAACACTCGTAACTTTGGCAATTTTTGACCGATTCGGACACTTTTACCACCAAAAGATTCAAGAACTTATCCACTTCCAGTATGGTTACAACAGAGCCGGAAGTGGTTCATCTGGTTCCCGGAAATCCGGCATTCCGAGGATGTGTTCCGGAATTAAAGCACTTTTTATATTTTTGGATGTAATTATAGTAATATGGGTGTCCAAAGTTCTTCCAATTACTCCGAAAGGTAATTCTTCATTGTTTTAAAACAATACAATGATATATCCTCGGAATGGCCACTCTGCAACAAGTTCCCGTGGGACCTCCTGTGGCCATAAAACTGGTTGGTTTGCAACACTGGCAATATGGGTGTCTAAATTCATGAAATTACTCCAGAAGGTCATTTTTCATTATTCTGATTCTATCTGATTATTTTGCCACGGCATGGCCATTCCGGAACATATTCCCGTGGAGCTTCACAGTTGTCCAAAACCAAAAATATGTGCGCATTAGAGTTTTGAGTGGGAAAACTTGATTTTAGGTTTATGGAACCTTTGGGAGAGTTTCTTGAAATTAAAAGTTCTATCGTATGGTGAAATTCAAATTTTGAATAATCCCCCTAAAAGTGAAATAAAAAATTTATTTTTCTTCAGCTTCAATATAACACATTGATGAGTTCTGCAAAGTTTTGGAGCATATTACTACAAGAAATTTTGCTGAAGATCATAACCTTCTATCTCTTCAGCGAAGATAGAAAAATCCTATTTCTTGGATGTGAGTCGTCAAAATCAGTTTTTCTATTTTAGATTTATTTGTAGTTGTTGTATGACTTTTTCATGTGTTATAAAGTTGTACAAATAGCAAAGATACACAACTTTGCCGAATGTTGCATACCTCTTTCTTTGCTTGTTTTGGAGCTGTAAAACTTTTGTTATAATAAATACCCTAATTCTGACCCCGAATTACTCAACTATGCGCAAACAGATACAAATTACATTACATGAATCTGAAACTAAATAAAAAACTACAAAAAGTCAGGAAGTTTCATTTGTATCCGTCTGCGCATAGTCGCGTAATTGGGGATCAAAATTAGGGTATTTATTATATCAAAAGTTTTACAGTTCCTAAACAAGCAAAGATAGAGGTATACTACATTTAGCAAAGTTGTGTATCTTTGCTATTTGTACAACTTTATAACACATGAAAAAGTCATACAACAACTACAAGAAAATCTAAAATAGAAAAACTGATTTTGACGACTCACATCTAAGAAATATGATTTTTCTATCTTCGCTGAAGAGATAGAGGGTTACTGTCTTCAGCAAAATTTCTTGTAATAATATGCTCCAAAACTTTGCAGAACTCAGCAATGTGTTATATTGAAGCTGAAGAAAAATAAATTTTTTATTTCACTTTTAGGGGGATTATTCAAAATTTGAATTTCACCATACGATAGAACTTTTAATTTCAAGAAACTCTCCCAAAGGTTCCATAAACCTAAAATCAAGTTTTCCCACTCAAAACTCTAATGGGCACATATTTTTGATTTTGGACAACTTTGAAGCCCCACGGGAATATGTTCCGGAATGGCCATGCCGTGGCAAAATAATCAGATAGGATCAAAATAATTGAAAATGACCTTCTGGAGTAATTTCATGAATTTAGACACCCATATTGCCAGTGGTGCAAACCAAACAGTTTGATGGCCACAGGAGATCCCACGGGAACTTGTCGCAGAATGGCCATTCCGAGGATATATCATTGTATTGTTTTAAAACAATGAAGAATTTCCATGCGGAGTAATTGGAAGAACTTTGGACACCCATATTACTATAATTACATCCAAAAATATAAAAAGTGCTTTAATTCCGGAACACATCCTCGGACTGCCGGATTTCCAGGAACCAGATGAACCACTTCCGGCTCTGTTGTAACCACACTGGAAGTGGATAAGTTCCTGAACCGTTTGGTGGTAAAAGTGTCCGAATCGGTCAAAAATTGCCAAAGTTACAAGCGTTTCAATTTGTGGGTACCCGGGTACCCTTGTCGAGCACTTAAAGGTGCTTTTTTTGTCGAACACATAACGGTTAACAAGCTTTATGTCTATGGATCTATAGCTTGCTAAGCAGCTTTACTTGTAATTAACCGAACTCAAAGTTGCATTAGGTTCGCTGCATAGAGCGTTAAGCAGCTTCTAAAGAAACTTTGGTAAAGCTTATAAAACAGCACTTTTAGTTCTATTTTTATACTTTTCTATTTTCTTCCTCCGCCTCCTCCTAACTTTTGTAAAGTCGGTTGCGTCGGTCATGCGATTAAGATAGGCCATATAAAAAAAAGCCTAACTGACACCGACCGCTGCTGGATTTGAACCCGAGCGTTCCGCGTTGCAAGCCTATCCTAATGCAGTGCACCATCTCTGACGCCGCTAGTAACATGAATTTTGCCGATGAGTTGTTATTAAGTGTAAGTTCGTTTCGGGGCTGTGATAAATGAGAAATTAGCACATCGAGTAAAACCGATGCAAATCGCATATTCCAGCAACGGAGCGGTGGTATGCGTCAAAGTCCACCGAAAAGAAGTACTCGAGTTCTCAAATCCCCGAGATTTTGGTTGGTGGTGTGTGGTAAGTTACAATAAATTAATATTTAAAAAAAAACAGTCGGTTATTAACCGAAATTAAATGCCTTAGTTAATGAGAAATGTCATGAATCTGCAAAACAGGAAGAAGTGGGAAAATATTCCCCCAATCTTTTTTTATTTCTAAAATTATTGGAGATTCTTTTTGGGCTGAACAGTGTTCTATATAGCGACCTAAGTATACTTTTTGCGAACTTTCTAGTTCTGTTAGAAGTTACTTTGTATTCCCTTCGAAGTTTAATCATCAAATACGAACTTGAAAGTACGGTTAATTACTTAAAAATGAAGTTGAATAGAGTTCTATTCATGATCATTTCGTTGGCTGATTAAGCCAAAAAATCCCTTTTTATCGGAACTTTTGGTTACTTGGGCAGGGAAGCAATATCCAGACCGGTAATCGGTTCCCATAGCCTGCTCACCGACACGAATGATAACGGCCAGCGATGCATCAACTTTGCAGCTTCCCGAGGCTTGGTGATCAGAAGCACCTTCTTTCCCCACAAAGATATCCACAAAGCCACCTGAAGATCACCTGATCGGGAAACCACGAACCAAATCGACTATATTCTCATCGAGAATCGGTTTTTCTCGATCATCACCAACGTGCGCTCGCTACGGGTGTGGATATTGACTCGGACCATTACCTAGTAGCAGTAAACGTGCGTTCAAAACTGTCGATGGTTTATACCTCGCAACAAAGCCGCCCTCCTCGGTTAAACATTCGGCAGCTAAGCGACCCGCCAGTTGCCGAAAACTACGCGCGGGTACTGGTTGAAGTTCTGGAGTGTGGAGTATGATACACTCGGCCGTCAACGAGGCCACAACCGCGGTGCTAGGAGTAGTAACCTCGAGTGCACGAAGTGATTGGTTTAACGGGGAATGCCAACAAGCGATAGAGAGGAAAAAAGAACTTGGAAAAATTATCTAAGCATATCCACGAGAGACAATTTGGCCAAGTATCGACGAGCGCGGAATGAGTTAACCACGACCCTAAGGAGGGAAAAGTGCCAGAAAGATGACAGAGATCGTGAGGAGCTGGAACAACTATTCCGGGCTCATGTCACGAGCAAGTTTTACGAGAAGGTGAACCAAACTCGTAAGGGCAATACAACAGTCGACAGATGAAAGTACCGATGAGCACCTCAACGGCGGTATAGCAGAAGGAGACGCTACGGAAGTTAACCACGGAGTGTCTACAAACGACAACAGCGTGCCGGCTCGCGATCTTGAAAAGATCCGGCGAGAAATTCGTTAACTGAAGAATAGTAGAGCCGCCGGAAGGGATCGATTCCCGGCAGCGCTCTATAGAATAGGCCAACAATCGCTAGCAACAGCACTTCACTGACTGATTTCAAGGATCTTGGACGTTTAGTCTGTCTCATCTACAAAACGGGCGACCGGCTACATTGTGGTAATTGCCACGATATCACGTTAATCAACGCCGCCTACTAGATGCTATTCCAGATATTGTTGCGTCGTCTATCGCCAATAGCAAGAGAATTCGTAGGGCAGTATCAGGCAGGCTTTATGGGGGCACGTGCCGCTACGGATCAAATTTTTGCTCACCGACAAATCCTCCTGAAAATTCGGAAGTATAACGTGCCCACGCATCATATTTTCGTGGATTTCAGATCAGCATACGACACAGTTGAACGATAACAGCTATGGCAGATAATGCACGAGTACGGTTTTCCGGACAAACTGACAAAACGTTAATCAGACCAGTAGTCCTCTACGGACTTGAGACAGTAACTTTGCTTACGGAAGCCATACGTGCACTAGCCGTATTTGAGCGAAAAGTGTGTCGGACTATTTTTGACGGAGTACAAAAGGAAAACGAAGAGTGACGGAGGAGCATGAATCACGAGCTACAGGCACTGCTTGAAGAGATTCCCATCGTACACCTGGCGAAAGTTGGGAGACTACGGTGAGCCGGCCACGACGCAAGGATGCCGGACGACTGTGAAACTGGTTCTCTTCAAGAACTCCACCGGCACCAGGAATAGAAGGCCCAAAGTACTAGATGGCTCGACCAGGTTGAAGACCACTTGCATATGTCGAGACGCGCAACGAATTGGCGACGAGTAGTCCAGGATCGAGTACGATGGAAAGGAATTCTTGATACGACAAGAGCCACCCCGGCTCTCGGCTGCTAAGGCAAGTAAACAAGTGATTCATACTTGCCGTCAGGGTTGATTTGCTCTTTTTACTTTGTTTGCTCTTTTGACTACAGTGCCTCAGCCAGACAGAATTCGAAAAAGTGATTTATAGGACAACTGTAGAGTTACTTAATATCTACAATATTGTTGAAGAAAGTATAGTTTAATCTTTTGTATATATATAGCGTTACAGAGCGGCAATGCCATTGGCAGCAAAAAGAGTGCTTTTTTGGCTACCAGCGGGGTATCAGGCCCTTAGTGCCATAAATATAAAAGATAAAACTGTACTTTCTTCAACAATATTGTGGATAATAATCAACTCTACAGTTGGCCTATGTATCATTGTTTCGAATTTTGTTTGACTGGGACGCTGTAGTCAAAAGAGTAAAAATAATGTAAAAAGAGCAAATCAAGCCTGCTTGCCATTGATTGGTAGTATTCTGGAAAACCCCTTCACCACTCCCGCACACAGGACCGGGATGACTGATGATCGCTGGGGGCTTCGGAGTTTCCATATTTCAAGTTGTAGTTCATCCCAGTGAACGATTCACTATGGGCCAGACATTAAAATTTCGGGACAAAAATATTTGCGGTTAAACGGCATGCCTTAGCTCAATGTGGACTTCGGCAACTTTTTGAATGAAAAAATGATACATCTTTTGAAGGGATCGTCCAATATTCAGGGGTTACTTTAACAACAATTTAACTAATAACTTTTTGAGTAATTTTTTTTCACCTTTTTGGTTTTAAAATATTAAAGATAAACCAATTTCAAGTAATTTTTCTGCAGATATCAAGCTTCTACCTTTTACCCATTTTCAGCAATAGACCTTTGTTTATAAACGACCCCCCAAGTCACGTTTCTTCTTGTAACATGTTTATTTCAACAGACAGCTCAATGTGATGTTCTAGACAACATTTTGCACAAAAAAGAGGAATATTTTTGCTATAGACTGTTTTGTTTTTTCTGCATTAATTAATAAGATATAACTGTTTTTAGGTTAAAAACCGTCTGATGAAAAATGTGTATTTTTTCCAGGATGATGTCGTCGGAGAAGTAAAATAATAAAATATTGCGCATCTTCCTGTACTATAAGGGGGACCTTGAATTCACCTATTAGGGTGATACAAAGTTTTGTTTTCTTAAATGAATTTAAAAAAAAAATTCTCCAAAAGTTGCAGAACATACTAAAATATCACCTCTGTTTTCTAACTCCTATCTCTACCTCCACGAGGTGCCGGCTGGGGTACGGTAGCCAAAGTTGCGCACCTGGTGGTACGCAACTTTGGTTGTCGTATGCAGACAGAGAAGGTGGAACACTCGCCGTGTGGTTTCCGGCTACCTAATCATGCAGTTCGGCGCAGGATTTTCGGAGGGCGCGGCTGCGGGGTGTGAGCACACCGGGAGAGAGTTATTTTCTCAGCTGGCTTAGCACAGAGAGAGAGACTCTTAATCGGTCTGTTTTACACAATCTGCACTTACGCCCTTTGGCGGTTGGTGCCGAATTGTACGTTTGGGAAAAAATTGAGCCACGGGACCTGATCCTGCCGTGAGTCGGCAAATCAGGTTCCCCTAAGTCAAGGTCTATCTCCATGCCGATGACTGAATGGCTGGAGGGGTGAAAACATGCCAGTCGCGAACGGAGTGCTTTGGGCATCTTGCCCCTACTGTGCCATGCGGGGCTCTGGTACGGTCGATCTTTGTTGTCCCTTGCGTTTCGTGGGAACAGCATAGTAGTCCTGCCCAATTTCCCTTATGGGTTTTACGCCAAGTGCGTTCTGGCCAACTTAATTGGCTTCGCTTACAATTTGCTGTCTGATCTGTGTTGGAGATTATTTGTGCATATACTCCGCTAGTCAAATAGTTAGGGTCGCACAAATAAATCTTCAACACAAACGGGCAGCAAATTTGTATTTATGCGAAAAACTTTTTAATGGCTCTGTCACCATCGCATTGGTTCAGGAGCCATATTTTCGCAAGGGGTACTCTCATTCGACGGATATTGGAAACCAGAACTTTGCTGTTTTCACCAAAACTGGTATGACAAATCCTCGTTTGATGCCCAGGGCATGCATATTGTTGCATAGGTCAATTAGTGCATGCCTTATCTCTGAGTTGACTACTCGAGATATTTGTGCAGTCACAGTAGAACTCGTCGTGGATGATGTCCATAGGCGCTATGTCTACTGTTCTGCATACTTACCCCACGATGAACCGTCTCCCAGCGACGATTTCAGAAATGTGGTGAGATACTGCCAATCTAATGGGCTTCCGCTCATTGTAGGCAGTGATGCCAATGCTCATCACATCATTTGGGGCAGCTCGGATATCAATCTGAGAGGCTCTAATTTGATGGAATATATGAGTAGTACCAACCTTGGAATACTCAACATTGGCAATTGTCCAACTTTCATACGAGCTGGTAGAGAGGAAGTGTTAGATATAACACTCTGCTCTAACAGGATCAGTCATGAGTTGGCACAATGGCATGTTTCAAATGAGACACCAATATCTGATCATTGTTTTTTATATTTTGATCATTTGGGTGTCTCCTTGAACGCTGCAACATTTCGCAATCCGAGATTTTCTGACTGGGAACTCTTTGAGGAGGAACTAGCGACGAAATTTCAAGGATTCGAACCGACGATTGAGTCATCGATCGACTTGGATGTGGCTGTAGATGTCACAACATCTTTTATTGCGGAAGCTTTTGAAGTAGCTTGCCCGCTAAAAACTATTAAAACGACTAGAGGAACACCGTGGTGGAACTCTCATCTCGCGGAACTAAAGAAACGATGTAGGAGAGCCTGGAATAGACTGGAAACTGCCTGGAGCCTGGAGAGCCTGGAACTGAGCGCTTTTTCCTATCAGTTTAACAACTTTTGGTTCTATGACCAGCTCTAGATTCGTTCGTACCAAAGCTGAAATTTGGTCATTTGTTACATCCGGACGATTGCGGGATAGATAGAGTTAAAATTTGTTTGCCACATTTCAGACTACTGGAACGGATGCTATGTTCTACCCTGACTGCTTCAAGCCAGATTGGCATTTGGACGTTTTTAGAGCTAAATCATCATCAGGTACACGAGGACGTTTGGCAGCACGAACTGGTTGAATAGAGGGCAAACGCTTAATACAGAATTCAAATTCAAGGGAAGACACTTTTCCAAAGTTCAATTAAGCCCTTTTCAAAAGTTAGTCTAGACCAATTTTGGAAGTATGCAAAGTTGCTTATTTACATGAACTATCTATCATACCTAAAGTTTCATTGAATTCTGAGAGGGTCGTACTAACCTTTCGTCGAGTTGGCGTGAAATCCGTCAATTACCGAATGATGTTCTCAACATAATCAATGAAATATATAACTTTAGCTACTTGCGAATTACTTATCTAATAGACGTTAGTTAAATTGGTGCAAGTATCTTACGTCTGGCTGGTGAATGGCTGGGTAATACATAACATTGGTACCTCGCGTACCTGAAGTTATGGAATAGACCCCACAGTGATCATTAGCCTTTTATCCAGCAACTCCTGTCCCTACCTCCTCGTGGTACCAGCCGGAATACGAGCAACCTTAGTAGAGATCGGGTAACCAACTCCGGTAGAAACTAAGGTCGTATACTGACAGGGAAGAAGGCATCCATGCATCTGCAGAATGTTGGCAAAAGGAACAGCCTTGCCAGCCGTGAGCGTCTGATTCCAGGTTAGGGGCGGCTCACGACGGTGATCCCGCTGATCGCTGAATTGCCGTTTCCGTACCAAGTCAGGACTTCACTTGAACCGGCAGGCGCATGTATCCTGGCAAAAGAGCTGCAGAAGATGAAGGTCAAGGTTACAGGTACCCAGGGAGTGTGATGACCGAAGACGGGAGAACGCAAAATTCCGCGCTGTAGATCCTATTGCGAGCGCGACATTTAAGTATCACAACGGCTACAGTGGCGGCAATAAAGCAGAACATGGAGTCGGATTCGTATCACATGGAAAACGAATGAAGCGTGTCATTAGGTGAAGGCCCATCAATGACCGTCTATGCGTGTTGAGAATTACGGGCAAATTATGTAACCCTCTAACGGGTAAGGCCGTCTGTAGACGGCCTTCGTTGTTGGAGCTTCAGAGCCGCATACGAAATTTGTTTTGAATTGACAACATGCAAAATGTGTTCAGAACAGATTTCTTGACATTTTGATATTAATATCACAACATTCTGACTATGCATTCAAAAGTTATCATTTTTCAAAAACAAAAATTCCGAAAAATCTCGAAAATAATTAATGCGCGAATATTTTCTTTTTTACTTTTGATGAAACCGCACATCTAGAACAAAATGATTGACCTTAAGATTTTTCTTTGAGTAAATTTCATGCTTTATATCAATTTTGTAATGTATTTGAATTGAAAAAATATCTGGGTAGAGCGTTAGTCATGAAAAACGAAAAAGAGAAATTGAAGAAAGAGAAATTTGGATTTTTGCATGAAAATCAGAACTTAAGGTTTCTTTTGAGCCCGTTAGAGGGTTAACTACGGTCTGATAAAGGTGTACGCACCGACGAACAACAAACCCGCTGACGTAAAAGAGGCGTTCTATGATCTTCTCGACAGGACATACGGAGAGTGCCCAAGACATGACATAAAAATAGTCATCAGGGACACATATGCACAAATCGGACGTGTAACCGTTTGAATTAGAAGCTGTCTAAAACAACGCCGCAATCACCTGCTCCCGTTACAAAGCTACCACAGGGCAGAATGTACCATAATAATCGATTAACTGATATGCCTGATAAGGTTAATAGAGGCCGTTGTCGATCAAGACAATACGTTAAACGGCAAGCGATCGAGGACAGCATCCGCAATCTACATCCAATATTCCGCCATTCCAATACGATCATTTGACTAGTGCAGCCGTGTTGCTAGAGAGCAGAGTGGGCATATTACTTGCCATATCCTTTACACCATATGGATATTGAGTCAGGTAAGACTTATCAGCTCCATTGGTCCCACTCCAGAAATAAAGGTGAAAGGACATTAAAACTAACTGACCGTTTTATACGGTAAATACAGGACCCAACATTCTCGATTATTAAGCACCGGCTGAAATAACGACCGAGACGATCGCCATCTTCTTCTACGACGCGTTCGCCGATGCGCTTGAGGCCGAGGCAACGGAACGATCAGTCGGCTAGGTGGCCCGAGACAGATTTATTACCGCACGGGATGCGCTCCACTACATAGGATTCGTTGGACGACGGAATCTAGGCGACCGAGGCTCGTTGATGCACGTGGCCGCGAGCAAGGCCCGCAGTTAGCACGTGGCGGCGGTTCGCAGGTGTACGGCAGAACCTCGTAATACGAATAGTGCGGTGAGCGTCTTACGGGAGGAAGTTTGGCCACACGGACGCGTGTGCGACCAGAAACGGCAGATCCAGCATCGATAGGGTGAGAAAGTAGAGTAAGCTATAATTCGCATGTCATTAGTACTTAAGAGAAAAGTGAACCACGTGGTTAGGTTAAGTCAGGTCAGAATACCCCGAGAATAAATTGCATGTAAATACGAAAAGTCTTGCTATGTATCTCCAAACCGTGCCGACCCTGAGACATTACTAGGCCTTTTGGTTTAACGAAGAGCATTGCTCATCTGGCTGACAAACAGTCGGTAGCAGACGTGAAAAGTTCTTTCGGCCCGTTATTGGTAGAGGAAGCCTCCACCCTTCCACAAACGACAATGCCCTGAGGCTAACCAACTTCGCTGCAACCAGAGGAATGGTTATTTGTAGTACCTATTTAGTACGATGGAGCATTCTAAAGCACACCTAGAAACTCCCTAATGGAGAGGCCTCCCAAGTAACCAAAAGTTCCGATAAAAGGGGATTTTTTGGCTTAATCAGCCAACGAAATGATCATGAATAGAACTCTATTCAACTTCATTTTTAAGTAATTAACCGTACTTTCAAGATCGTATTGGATATTTAAACTTCGAAGGGAATACAAAGTAACTTCTAACAGAACTAGAAAGTTCGCAAAAAGTTCACTTAAGTCGCTATATAGAACACTGTTCAGCCCAAAAAGAAACTCCAATAATTTTCAAAATAAAAAAGATTGGGGGAATATTTTCCCACTTCTTCCTGTTTTGCAGATTCATGACATTTCTCATTAACTAAGATATTTAATTTCGGTTAATAATCGACTGTTTTTTTATAAATATTAATTTATTGTAACTTACCACACACCACCAACATAAACCTCGGGGATTTGAACTCGAGTACTTCTTTTCGGTGACTTAGACGCATACCACTGCTCCGTTGCTGGAATATGCGATTAGCATCGTTTTTACTCGATGTGCTAATTTCTCATTTATCACAGCCCCGAAACGAACTTACACTTAAGAACAACTCATCGGCAAAATTCATGTCACTAGCGGCGTCAGAAATGGCGCAATGCATCAGGATAGGCTTGCAACGAGGAACGCTCGGGTTTTCAAATCCAGCAGCGGTCGTTGTTGGTTAGGCTTTTTTTTAAATGGTCTATCTTAATCGCATGAACCGACTTTACAAAAGTTAGGAGGAGGCGGAGGTAGAAAATGGAAAATTATAAAAATAGAACTACAAGTGCTGTTTTATAAACTTTTGCCAAAGTTTCTTCAGAAGCTGCTTAGCGCTCTATGCAGCAAACCCAAGGCTACTTTGAAGTTCGGTTAATTACTGGTAAAGTTGCTTAGCAAGCTATAGCTCCATAGACATAAAGCTTGTTAACCTTCCTTAGACACCATTATCCGAACTCTAAGTTACTTTCAAGTTGCATGTTGAACTTTCAAGCTGCATGTTGGACTTTCAAGTTGCTACTGATATTAATGGCACTTAAATGAGAATGAAGTTCGGTTTATAAATGTAGTGTCTGGTTGTTCAGCAAGAAAGTTCTGCGGAACTAAATTTGAACCAAATATTAACTTTCAAGTTTGTTTCTTAAGTAAAATTCGAACTTTTGGTTGCTTGGGCAGCAGCTTTTTGCAACTTTTGGTTGCTTGAGCAGCTGCTCTCAGATCGACCACGTTCTGGTTGATGGCCAGCACTTTTCTGATATCGCAGATGTGCGATCCGGAGACCAAACGTCGACTCGGACCACTATCTCGTAGTAAGCCAGATCCGCGCCCGGTTGTCCAACGTATGCAAATCGAAACCAACGAGGAAGATACGACTGAACATTCGGCGTTCGTTTATCAGCAAAAGGAGTTGCTGCAGAGAGCTCTCGAAAGACTGATGAGCGGATCGGTAAACAACTCGGAGAGAACCTGAACGAACAGTGGAGGCACATCCACAACGCGATCAGTACTACACCGAAGAAAGTGTTGGGTACTACTGCTGCAGCCACTTCCTGTGAGTGGTGTGACGCAGAGTGCCAGCGAGTGACTGATGAGAAGAATCGAGCTAGAGGTCGCATATTGGCTGCAACTGTGACACGCGTAGCGCCCCTGCCCGGATTTAAGTCCCGGAAGATATTAACCGCGGTAGTCTTTCACTCATAGCATTGACCTAGTTTGTCATTTTGTTAGAGTCACCAAAACGCGCATTGTCGCGTTTATCATTCTTTTCGCAACATAGGCAGCGCAAGTGTTTTTGTGTGTCAATAGCGAACCACCGCGCATTTCCTGTATTTACGTAAAAGTTATAGATCTACGCGATAGGTTTGAAAATCTATACCTATAAAAATGGATTTTTGTTTGTTTGTCTGTCTGTCTGTCTGTCTGTCTGTCTGTCTGTCTGTCTGTCTGTCTGTCTGTCTGTCTGTCTGTCTGTCTGTCTGTCTGTCTGTCTGTCTGTCTGTCTGTCTGTCTGTCTGTCTGTCTGTCTGTCTGTCTGTCTGTCTGTCTGTCTGTCTGTCTGTCTGTCTGTCTGTCTGTCTGTCTGTCTGTCTGTCTGTCTGTCTGTCTGTCTGTCTGTCTGTCTGTCTGTCTGTCTGTCTGTCTGTCTGTCTGTCTGTCTGTCTGTCTGTCTGTCTGTCTGTCTGTCTGTCTGTCTGTCTGTCTGTCTGTCTGTCTGTCTGTCTGTCTGTCTGTCTGTCTGTCTGTCTGTCTGTCTGTCTGTCTGTCTGTCTGTCTGTCTGTCTGTCTGTCTGTCTGTCTGTCTGTCTGTCTGTCTGTCTGTCTGTCTGTCTGTCTGTCTGTCTGTCTGTCTGTCTGTCTGTCTGTCTGTCTGTCTGTCTGTCTGTCTGTCTGTCTGTCTGTCTGTCTGTCTGTCTGTCTGTCTGTCTGTCTGTCTGTCTGTCTGTCTGTCTGTCTGTCTGTCTGTCTGTCTGTCTGTCTGTCTGTCTGTCTGTCTGTCTGTCTGTCTGTCTGTCTGTCTGTCTGTCTGTCTGTCTGTCTGTCTGTCTGTCTGTCTGTCTGTCTGTCTGTCTGTCTGTCTGTCTGTCTGTCTGTCTGTCTGTCTGTCTGTCTGTCTGTCTGTCTGTCTGTCTGTCTGTCTGTCTGTCTGTCTGTCTGTCTGTCTGTCTGTCTGTCTGTCTGTCTGTCTGTCTGTCTGTCTGTCTGTCTGTCTGTCTGTCTGTCTGTCTGTCTGTCTGTCTGTCTGTCTGTCTGTCTGTCTGTCTGTCTGTCTGTCTGTCTGTCTGTCTGTCTGTCTGTCTGTCTGTCTGTCTGTCTGTCTGTCTGTCTGTCTGTCTGTCTGTCTGTCTGTCTGTCTGTCTGTCTGTCTGTCTGTCTGTCTGTCTGTCTGTCTGTCTGTCTGTCTGTCTGTCTGTCTGTCTGTCTGTCTGTCTGTCTGTCTGTCTGTCTGTCTGTCTGTCTGTCTGTCTGTCTGTCTGTCTGTCTGTCTGTCTGTCTGTCTGTCTGTCTGTCTGTCTGTCTGTCTGTCTGTCTGTCTGTCTGTCTGTCTGTCTGTCTGTCTGTCTGTCTGTCTGTCTGTCTGTCTGTCTGTCTGTCTGTCTGTCTGTCTGTCTGTCTGTCTGTCTGTCTGTCTGTCTGTCTGTCTGTCTGTCTGTCTGTCTGTCTGTCTGTCTGTCTGTCTGTCTGTCTGTCTGTCTGTCTGTCTGTCTGTCTGTCTGTCTGTCTGTCTGTCTGTCTGTCTGTCTGTCTGTCTGTCTGTCTGTCTGTCTGTCTGTCTGTCTGTCTGTCTGTCTGTCTGTCTGTCTGTCTGTCTGTCTGTCTGTCTGTCTGTCTGTCTGTCTGTCTGTCTGTCTGTCTGTCTGTCTGTCTGTCTGTCTGTCTGTCTGTCTGTCTGTCTGTCTGTCTGTCTGTCTGTCTGTCTGTCTGTCTGTCTGTCTGTCTGTCTGTCTGTCTGTCTGTCTGTCTGTCTGTCTGTCTGTCTGTCTGTCTGTCTGTCTGTCTGTCTGTCTGTCTGTCTGTCTGTCTGTCTGTCTGTCTGTCTGTCTGTCTGTCTGTCTGTCTGTCTGTCTGTCTGTCTGTCTGTCTGTCTGTCTGTCTGTCTGTCTGTCTGTCTGTCTGTCTGTCTGTCTGTCTGTCTGTCTGTCTGTCTGTCTGTCTGTCTGTCTGTCTGTCTGTCTGTCTGTCTGTCTGTCTGTCTGTCTGTCTGTCTGTCTGTCTGTCTGTCTGTCTGTCTGTCTGTCTGTCTGTCTGTCTGTCTGTCTGTCTGTCTGTCTGTCTGTCTGTCTGTCCCTATGTTCCTTTTAGAAACGAAAACTACTGAACCGATCGGAGTGAAAATTTGCATGTAGAGGTTTTCGGTGCCAGGGAAGGTTCTTATGATGGTTAGAGACTCTTCCCTCCACTAATAAGGGGAGCTCCCATACGAATCTATACCTATAAAAATGGATTTCTGTCTGTCTGTTCCTTATAGAATCGAAAACTACTGAGCCGATCGGCGTGAAAATTTCCATATAGGGGTTTCTGGGCCAAGGGAAGGTTTTTATGATGGTTAGAGACCCCTCCCCCCACTAAAAGGGGGGGGCTCCCATACAAATGAATCACAATTTTCTGCATAACTCGAGAATTAATCAAGCAAATGGAACAAAATTTTACACGTGGGTGTTTTTGGAGACAAGAATTTTTTCTATGGTAAATTGAGACCCCTCCCCACTTTAGGAGGGGGGGGGGCTCCTATATAAATGATATACAAATTTCCTCATAACTCGAGAAGTATTCAAGCAAATGGAACCAAATTTCGCATATGGGGGGTTTTGGAGGCAGGAATTTTTTTAATGATGGTTTTAGACCCCTCACCCCTGCGGTAGGGGGATAAGCACTCTCATACAAATAAAACAGAAATTTTTGCGTAACTCAAAACCTAATCGAACTCGAGAAATTTTAGACTCTTTCATAAAACATTAATCAATAACAAGACCACCAAAAACTATCAATAGCAACATTAGATAATTCAGCGCGAGACGGCCACAGGCCGCGAGTGTTGCCGGCGACCTGCCGTCGGAAGCGCCGGCCACTGCCGGGGGCAGCCCCCCGTAGAGATCACGAAGTTTGTCGGGTCAGCTAGTCTGTTATAAAACAGCACTGAACGATACGATGTGATTGTGCTCGCAATGCTTTACACTTTCAAGAATATTTTATTCCAAGCTCAATTACCCGACTATTTCGCATAGGAAAAAGTTCCAGCAAATCTTCCAGCTCACCGAGCTAAAATTGATTCTGAAACTGGCCATCTTTCACCGGTAAATCAACGAGGTTACGACGACAGCACACTTCAACATCTTTTTAGCCCGGTACGACCGGCGGCACGGGTAGGTTGGGTATGGGCCAAGTGGAGTGGTACCTCAATTTACTGTCCGAGTTCGGTCGCATTATCTGCCTCCTGATTGTATTCCTGCTGAATTATTTCTCATTCCCTGTAGGTAACGGGGTGAAGCGAAGAGAAGTAAACGCTGCCATTTTCCAGCTTGTAAGACAAGCGATGCGATGGTGTAGAGTAGTTTGAGCCAGTCGAGGGGTTGCGCTTGGAAAGAGGTCTTACGACATCGATTTCCCGCTCCGCTCCGGTCCGTTAACACCTGCTGGGTGGGAAAAGCGAAGAAAGTTGGGGCGCAGTGTAGTTGAATGGTGAAGTTTCCCAGCGGAAGAGGTAGTTCCAGTGATTCTTCCAACTGACTTGTTCACCTCGGTTGGATTTTATTCTTTTCGAGTTCAACTGATTCTGAAGTATTGTTATCAGTTGAGCACCCGGGCTTTCAACAAGTCACACTGGGAGCTAAAAGTGCAGAAAAAAATATAATGACATTTGGTGAAACTGTTGCTAAAATTGCTAACAGGTTGCAAAAGTTTTGCCAGTAACTTGAAACATAATAAATGATGGTAGTTTCCGAGTATGGAAATTGCTCTTAGAATAAACAAACCAACCGGCTGTAGAAAATTTTATTCTCCAATCAATGAAGGGGACAGGAACACGTCCGTGGTTGTTGATTTTTTTTTTATTCGTACCGTGAATTTGACTATACAGCGTTGCTTCTTCCAACATTGCAGCCTGTGGTCGGTCCGTGAGCTCGCGCTGTTTTTATTGCCACATTTCGGGAATAATAAATTCTCATTTTGTCGTCTATTAATTTAGTTTTATTTTTCGCTTTTTCGGCTCCGTTCGGTGTGCTGTCTGCGAACGTCGTCGGTTTTTTTTATTTTGGTTGAAGTAGAAGTGGACTGTCATCTCGCCTTCGCATTCAATATCTGATCGTATGGTTTATAAATATTATTTTTATTTTTGACTTTTATTTCCGGCTAATTTATAGGTTATGTGTGGCATCAGTCATTTTCTCCCAGTATGTATTTCGACTATCGCTGTCAACCAGCGTGAGGAGGCACGGTCCATTGGCCACTTCACCCCAGGGGGGCCTTTTCGTCTGTTTTGGCGGCCGTGAGTGATTTTTAAACGGTTTTGAATGAGGCCGTAGATTGTGGGGGTTAATTTGACGTTTCTAATTTCCGATCACGGAAAGGAACAATTTGTTATTCTGCTTTTTAGTTTCATTCTTTAAGAACAATACCGAAGCAAAGATCAAACCGCGACAATACAATCAGTTGACAGTCCCTTAAAAATCCGATTCCAATGAAATGAGCCTCCTCGAATGGTTCAACGTTCGGATCTGGCGAACCGAAAGTCTTAAATCAGCTTTTCACCGGCGACATATTAGCAACAAACACAGAGTCGGCATTCAATAAATTATTCAACTGCCAACGCGACGACGGGTCTTCACCGCCGAGATAACCTAATTGGGTACCGAATCCCCGGGGCTGAAAATGTACTTTATCAGAATCCATCCCCACTATTCTCGTTCGAGTGCCGAAAGGATCCGTCGCCAAAATCGCTGCCATAAACGAAAGAGCAAAGAAAAAAAACTTCCATCAAAGTACAGGTAAGTCCTCGGGTAAGGTTCGCGGAGTGAACGAGACAGGGACCGAGCCTCGCAAAACCGATAATGAGACATCTTGGTTTCGGCTGACTGCAAACACAGTGGCGGCATCGGCACAGTTCTGAAAGAACCTGGGAGCCGCTCCGGTAGCGTAATCCCGTTTGAGCCACCGACGAACGAGAGTGTGATTGAAGGGAAAATAATTGAATATCAAGCATTGCATTCGTAAGTCCTTGAAGAGCGCACCGGTTTCCCTAAGTGTTCGTGTGAGTGTTTGCCATTTCGACCGTTCACATTTCACCGCCCAGGTCCTTATTTTCTTCAATGTCAACATTTATAGCTCCTTGTTTTAGGATTTTTTATTCGGCTTAGCGCTCCGGTTTGAGTACTGAGATACTTTTGTCAGCGCATTTACTGTTCTGTCGTCGTGCCCTGCCCGGAGCCTCGCGATTGCGAGGAGCCGCGGAAGAGAAAGAAATACGTCTTCGTTGCCGCTGCCGCCATCGAGGGCTTTAACTTGTTATCGGTTGTGCGGATTTTCGGTTTTCTTTCACGACCTGATCGTAGTCTTGTTTTCACCTTCTCTGATTTCATTACAACTCAGCTAAAGTGATTTGAAGACGGTTTACATTAAAAGAACGTTGCCATTTTTATCTTAGGGGGTAAACGGTGGGTACTTGAAGGCACT
The DNA here is from genome assembly GCF_943734655.1 of Sabethes cyaneus. Classification (NCBI taxonomy): domain Eukaryota; kingdom Metazoa; phylum Arthropoda; class Insecta; order Diptera; family Culicidae; genus Sabethes; species Sabethes cyaneus. The sequence goes on along the minus strand of NC_071353.1, from coordinate 106,250,393 downwards.
TCAGTGCTCTCGCGAGGGTCAACCAAGCCGGTTTCTGGGAGAATGAGAACCGTTCACACCAAATTATGGACATACAAAAATCAGGGTTTAGTTTTCATTATCAACAAAAGACTTATACTTTTTGTTAGAGATAACACACATGCAATTGGAAGTAGGTAAAGGGTGTCGACGGTAAAATTGAAACACACACTCAAATTGCTCTAACTTTTGAACTGTAAGGTAAAATCTATTGAAAATTTGCATGGAGAAAGTTCAAAGTGCATTGTTTATACTATGTAAGTCTTTTTATCAGGTGTGCAAAGATACGAAACACGCTGTTGAAAGAACACTTCGTTTGCGAAAAAATTCAGCACAAGTACATCGAAAATCAGAATCCGTCACATCGTGCCATCGGTAAAAAGTTGGGAATCCCAAATTCTGCCTGCTGTAAAGGATAAGTTTGATGTTTCCGGCTCTCCGAAAACAGAAAATGTCGAACTTTGCCAAGAAATTTTAGATTTCACAAGCAATTTGTTCATGTGGAGAGCGGAGTACACCTTTCGCGACCCCAGGTACCATAAACATAGACAGGTGTGTTTGAAAGAGCGACTCCAAAAGCGATTTCTTCCTCTTCTGAAGTCTCACAACTGTCCTACGATATTCTGGTAGGATTTGACTTCATGCCATTCCCAACCCAAGTAACAATTTCAAGTTTTATTACGCTCATCCTATGTACTGCGTGTGCGTGTGCAAATCTCCGTAAACAATCGAAAAATTTTTGGAATTTCGTTAATTCGAAAAGGAAATGCTCGTCCATTCCTTCCCACGTGTGCCTTGACGGAATTGATGCTACATCCATTTCTGAATCTTGTGAGCTGTTCGCAAACTTTTTCTCATCTGTGTTCGCCAATGAAACATCAAGCATCTGATCAGGATGCACAAACCGCTGCCTCATACGTTCCAGCTGATTTGGTCAACTTGAATGTGTTTGAGATTACTGCTGACATGATAATAACCGCTGCGAAAAAACTGAAGCGTTCCTTCTCTGCGGGGCCTGATGGCATCCCAGCTGTAGTTTTGAATCGCTGTATTGTACCGTTAGTCGTTCCCTTACGCATTATTTTTAACAAATCCTTCGAACAAGCTAAATTCCCGAATAATTGGAAGGAGTCGTTTATGTTCCCAGTGTATAAAACAGGCGACCGCCGGAACGTTAGAAACTATCGCGGAATTACTAATTTGTCTGCCGCGTCAAAATTGTTCGAAATAATTGTTAGCAGTATGATGTTGTCTCGTACAAAAAACTACATATTTTCAGCTCAACACGGCTTCATGCCTGGTCGTTCCGTTTGTACGAATTTAATGGAGTTCACCTCTACCTGTATCTCGCGAATAGAAAATAACCCAAGCAACACAGCTTGTTATCGAACAGTATAATATTACATATATCAGAACTTCTCTATTACCTGAAAAGCGCAAAAAATTTAAGTCTAATGAAACAAGAATTGAAAGAAGTATGTATCAGGTTATTTCATACAAATTTAAAACGTTATTATAGCATAAGCTACAACTTGTTCTTCCAGTAGTTTAAATTTAGTAATGGAGACATAATAAAAACTTCGTGTTGACATGTTGACAAAACAAATATTATTCATATGATATGAGCTGTCAAATAAATTCATGTTATCCCTAAACATCTCAAAACCTTAATAATAACGACATATGTTTTCAAAGTACGTCTATAGTACTCTTAAGCGACTATTTTCCACGAATATTGTTTTCTAACTTGTTTTGTGTGTTACTTGGGAAGAAGCAAGTGGACGCAATCTACACGGACTTGAAGGCAGCTTTTGATCGGATCGACCATTCAATATTATTGCGTAAACTTTTTCGACTCGGTGAATCCCAACAACTAGTGCAATGGCTCAGCTCGTACTTGCGTGACAGGGTATTGCGCGTGAAGCTTGGCACGTGCATTTCTGCGCAATTTACTAATACCTCGGGTGTTCCGCAAGGTAGTAATATGGGACCACTACTTTTTTCACTGTTTTTCAACGACGTCACGTTGCTATTGGACATCGGATGCAGACTTGTGTACGCTGATGACTAGAAATTATTTCTACCTATTGGAAAAACTGATGATTGTCGCCGCCTGCAAGAATTACTCGATACATTTGTTGATTGGTGTAAACGAAACTGGCTCACACTAAGTGTGGCAAAATGTGAAGTGATAAGTTTTTACCGTATTAAAAGTCCGATTCTATTTAACTATCAGATTGAGGGGTCTGAGCTGCGCAGAGTAGACCACGTTAGCGACCTTGGTGTGCTACTTGATACTAAGCTAACATTCGACCTACAGCGTGAATCGATTATTTCGAAGGCAATGCATCAACTGGGATTCATTTCTAAAATTGGACGAAATTTCAATGATCCGCATTGCCTGAAATCGTTGTATTGTGCTCTGGTTCGGCCACTACTTGAAAACTGTAGTATTGTATGGTGTCCTCAGCAGTTGACATGGAATCTGCGCATCGAATGAGTACAAAGGAAATTCATTCGGCTTGCCCTGCGACATCTACCATGGCGTCATCCCGAGATTCTCCCACCGTATTCTGATCGCTTCCGGCTACTTGATCTAGACTCGCTAAATTATCGACGAAAAACGCACCAGGCAGTATTCGTGGCCAAAGTCATCAACGGTAAAATTGATTCCCCCAGACTTTTATCTCTATTGGACTTTCGTGCTTCGCAACGGACTCTACGTTCCACCGGCTTACTGCAAACTCCATTCCACCGTACCGTCTTTGGATGTAATGAACCCGTCACTGCATGTGTTAGAACATTTTCTAAAGTGGAAGAATTGTTTAATTTTGACGAGCCATCGTATAAATTTGTACAAAGGTTAAGAAGCACCAATGTTTTATAGAAACCATTCATGTAGACTCTAGCCAGATGAAGTAATAATAAATAAATAAATAAAATAAATCTTCTATACCTATTAGGGCTGTCGGTATTGGGCCCTTTTGGTGAAAACCGGTATTTAGGTATTGGCGTAGAAAATACCGGTAATACCGGTAAAATACCGGTATTGGCAGATTATTCGGAATCAATAGAAATGTTGATGATTTTCAGTAAATGTCTTTATTTTCAAACTTTAGCTTCAGTATTGTTGAATTTAAGCAGATATAGTACACTTAGCGGTTTATTTCCCTTGTTAGAATGGATTTTGTTGCCAACACTTCCAACAATTGAAAAAACTTCCGCTTTCTCCGAAATCTAACGAACGGCTCTCAGCGCATCAGGAATTTTCCTTTCATTTCTTCAAATTTAGAGTAGGAAAACCCGCTTTTATCTATTTTCAAAAATCCCAGGATTGTAGCTTCCACTATAATAAATGCCCCGGTCTCCTATACAGTCTCTTCATGAATTTCTCCTCCATCTCCAAACTGGAACCCTTGATAGTGTCATCCTCTTCATCCTCGTTCACAGGTATCTTCTCTTCTCTGTTATCAATTCCACTATTCGCAGATAGTGGCTTGGAGATTTCATCTGGTTGTTCAATCAAGGTGAAAAATTTGAAAAATATTCCAAATTCTTTCCTGGCAGATCCTTTGATAGAAAGAATGCTCAAAAAGTGCACAGATTCCCGTAGTCTGATCAGAGTCCGGTATCGTCGAAGCAAATAATTGATTGCTTCAGAACGTTTCAAGCAAACTTCAGCTGAAGTTAGTGACTGTTTCAAATGATGACGACTGACAGTCAGGCATGATTGTCGATGTTGAGTAGGTTTATTATAATATGCGTCAAATTGCAGTTAATGTTACTCAAATTTAATTCAATTGGACGAATCTAATTAATGGGTCGCCATGATGAAGTGAAAACCGTTTCCTTAACGTCGATTCAAGCCAGTTTTAAACCGAAACGGCGCTGCTTCAGTTGAAACTGGTGCTTCATTACTTCATTGTTGAGTGACGATTTACGATTGTAAGGGACGTTGCCGGGCCCTAATCTTGTTTCCTAAATTCATTGAGATTCTGGCATCACTGTCCTAGTTTGTTTACGTGCTTTGTATCGCTCCTTTTCTAAATAACTATTTCGTGCTGTTATTACTATTATTCGTTATTATTCGTGCTCTGACCGCTCGAGAATCTTGCTGGAAAACCGCCTTTGCTACCGCTGGACCATTACTCCAATCGAATATCGTTTGAATCGCGCAGGTAGGATTCGAAAATTAATTGTTCAATTTTCCATCCGTGGCTTGAGTGTGGCAGACATTTTGTTGCGCTCTCAACAACCCACCTCGCCATACTGCATACGTCACATTACGCTGCTCACCGTTGCACTATTCCACTTGCACTATCAACAAGTCTCCCCACGGCAATTTCGTGCTCGCTACAAACTGCTATATCCAGCTTAGCCGCTTACAATGATTTAATATCGTACACTAAGTCACATATCCTGTAAAAAATCTGTAACGCTGCTAACTCGGATGTAAAAAAACCGCTTGCTGCCCTCTGGTGTTTTCATTCATCGCGATCACCAATCCGACGACATAGTTTCGCATCCGCATCGATCGTAAGTAATTGTTTTTGTTCTTCATACATCAACGCTACATACAAACATATAGCAATACACATCGAGGTGAGAAGGCAATAGTGACTCCGTTTGACACTTCATTCGTTCTCTCAAGTGATAGTAGCGCCAACTGTGCTTTGACCGCTGACTCACAAGACCATCCAGTGTTGCTAGTTTTCACGAAATGTCGATTGTTTGTGAAAAATGTGCAAAAGAAATCACCGGCGATACGATGAAATGTGGTGCTTTTTGTTCGTCGACTGTTTGCATGCGCTGTAGTGGCATTACTGATGGCGCGCTCACCTCGATCAAGACAAATCCACATTTAGTATGGATGTGCACTGCTTGCAAAAACTTAATGTCAAAAGCGTGCTTTGCAAACACTTTGGTATCCGTCAATAAAGCAAGTGAGTCTATAGTCGAATCGATGAAAACTGAAATCCGCGACGGTATACTCGCTGACATAAGGAATGAGATTCGTTTGAATTTCAAAACGTTGATAAATTCGGTCCCTCGCACACCGACGTCCGTCTACCATACCCCGCTTCCATCTTCGTCTAGAGCTAAGCGACTGCGTGAAAACGACGACGATGACGATGTTTCTTTTCGTCGTCCACCAAAAGCTGCATGTGGCATCGGTACCAGTGCTGAGGAAACCTGGTTGTTCCTGAAGCTGTTGAACAGGACTCGAATAAATTCTGGCTGTACTTATCAGGTATATTACCGGAAATTCTTGAAACTAAGGTTTCCGAATTAGCGGTGTCCAGGTTGAAAACTACCAATCTACGGGTAGTCAAACTCGTCCCATGTGGTAGAGACACAGGATGCACTTGTCGCACTTGCAAGTGACACTTGGCCCCGTGGAATTCGTTTTCGTGAATTCGAAGCTACAGGTAATAAGAAGCAGGTTTTTGGAAACCAATGACGTCGGCCGTCGAACCAACCACTGTAAACGCAACGCCGAAAGCGCCATCCAACTTTCAGAGGCCGCCCCAGTAGTACTGACTACCTCTGACCCAATAAACACTTCTGTACCTGCTTGCTGCGCCACCTCTCGCCTCTTCGTACCTGGTCCCTTGCCTCGACCTACCACACCGCAATCGCCTGATGATTTGTCAACGTCAAGCTGTGTGATCGCACCGTTGACTGTTTACTATCAAAACGTCGGCGGGATGCGTACGAAAACAAATGACTTTTTTCTAACGACTGCTTCATGTGACTATGACGTTATCGTGCTTACCGAAACGTGGCTTCAGAGTGATGTGAAAAATGCTGAATTGTCATCCAACTACAATATCTTCCGTTGTGACCGAAGCACCGCAACCAGCCATTTACAACGAGGAGGAGGAACGCTCATCGCAGTAAAGAATACGTTCTCCAGTACCTCCGTACGTGTGGAATCTACCAGCGACCCAACAGTGAACCTGATAGATACATCGCACATTCCAACTGTGTGCAGCAAATCGTGAGTAAAGCAACCTCCAACGATTCCGTGTTAGTAGTCGGTGACTATAATCTACCTCGCTTGACATGGTCTTACGATCTCGATGTGGATTTTTTTATAGCGTTAAATGCCTCCTCTGAACACGAGCTTGTTTTCACTGAGTATATGATTGCTAGTGGATTACAGCAAATATGCAACGTACGTAACACAAACGATAGGATTCTAGACTTGGCTTTTGTAAGTAACAGCAGTGAAGTCGAATTGATCGAAGCGCCGTTCTCGATTTTACCTTCCGACCGTCACCATAAGCCGTTCGTTCTTCGCTTAACTGTACAATGTCCATCGCAGAATCCACATAGAATATCGACAGATCGAGATCTTGACTTCAACCGCTGTAACTATGAAGCAGTTATCGCTGAGCTAGGCTTATTGGACTGGGATGAACTTCTTTACGGTGCAGATACCAATAGAGCAGTTAACATTTTCTATGAAGCGGTGTTCAGAATTGTTAGCAGATACACGTCTTTTCGCAGGACCTGCAGTCAACGTTCGCACAATCATCCGTGGTGGAACGCCGCACTTCGAAACCGTCGTAATGTCCTTCGCAAGGCACGCCGCCGTTTTCTACGCAATCGCACCGTAGAAAATGGGATTACCCTTCGAAGGCTCGAGGCAAATTACAACGAATGCCTATCATCTTCTTTCCGTGAGTATATCTTTCGTATTGAAGATGAGGTTAAGTCGGATCCTACTTCTTTCTGGCGCTTTTTCAAGAGCAGAAAAATGTTCAGTCGATACCGCTGGAAATGTCTTTCGATGGTAATTCGAGCAAGGACGCCGAAGGTTCCGTCGAACTTTTCGCCGCTTTTTTTAAATCAGTCTACAGCGTTCACTCTCCGCCTGTTTCCCCGGAGTTGTTGAATTCTCTGTCGTCGCACGATATTCACATGCCACGTCCGACATTTACCGCAGTTCAGGTAACCAACTCGCTGAAGTCACTTGACCCGTCCAAAGGTCCTGGATCGGACAGATTACCTCCCGTATTTATTCGTCGATGCGCTGATGTGCTTGGACCACCAGTCTGCCGCATTTTCAACCTGTCGCTATTGGAGAATGTCTTTCCGGAAGCATGGAAGCTATCTACCGTTACGCCTATTTTAAAAGCCGGAAATACCCACGACGTTAAAAATTACCGACCGATTTCGATACTCTGTTGTCTAGCAAAAACACTCGAACTTCTGATCCACGAAAAATTGTATTCTGCTGCTAAACCCATAATAAGTGAATACCAACACGGCTTTGTGAAAAATCGCTCTACCACTACGAATCTTATGGCGTATACCAGCACTCTCAACTCTAGCTTAGAGAAGCGCTGTCAAGTGGACAGCATTTACGTGGATTTTGCTAAAGCATTCGATAAGGTGCCTCACGAATTAACACTGAAAAAGTTGGAAAAGCTTGGTTTTCCTCACTGGCTCATCTCATGGTTGCAATCATACCTATCGGACAGATCTGCTATCGTGAAACTAGGATCGGTCGAGTCAGGCAGTTTTTCAACTCCATCTGGTGTGCCGCAAGGTAGTCATCTTGGCCCCTTAATTTTCATTTTATTCGTAAACGATTTGAGCTACCGACTTAACTCTCAGCATCTCATGTACGCTGACGACTTGAAAATATACCGGACCATCAGCTCGCTGATCGATTGCGCTGCTTTGCAGCAAGATTTTGACAATGTAGCCAGTTGGTGCGTCTTAAATGGTATGGAAATGAGCGGGACAAAGTGCAAAATAATAAGCTTTACGAAAGCGCGAACGCATCTGAACTATAACTACGAAGTAAACGGTCTCAGCCTGGATCGTGTTACGTCGTTAAACGACTTGGGAGTAACAATGAACAGCAAGCTTTGTTTTAACGAGCACATCACTGCGACAACCTCCAAAGCATTCGCCGTGCTCGGGTTTATCCGTTGTAACGCCCGTGAATTCCACGACGTGTACGCCCTGAAGACACTGTACTGCTCACTTGTGAGGAGCATTCTCGAATACGCTGTACAAGTCTGGACACCTTATCATGCAAGCCAGATCGCTCGTATTGAAAGGGTTCAACGCTGTTTCGTTCGTTTTGCGCTTCGACGACTGCCCTGGAATGAACCACAGAGATTGCCGCCTTACGAACCGCGATGCCTACTGATAAGGCTGGAGCCTTTGCACCAGCGACGCGTATACCTGCAAAGAATGTTTGCCTTTGATATATTGACCAACCGGATTGACTCCTCAGACCTTCTTCGACTGGCAAACTTTTTCGTTCCAGCGCGTCGCTCTCGCCAACGTTTGTTATTCCTAACTGTTAGACACAGAACAGTGTTTGGTCTAAACCATCCGCTGGAGAAGTGTTTTAGTCTGCTGAATAATTTAGATGTGTTTGATTTTCATGTTAGTAGACATCGTTTTAAAAGTAGTGTAAGACAATTAATTTAGATATATGTTTCAGTCTGTACAGTATTCACTGAAGATGCAGTAAATAAATAAATAAATAAATTATCTGAGAGCATCGAATATTTCGAAGAATCGAAAAAAAATTGAAACGCGACGTTTGGCTCATGCAATGAAACATTTTTACAGCAAAGACGCTCTACTGTGCCTTAAACGGGCTCAAGAGCTAGAATTGTTTACTTACAGTTTCAAATTCTCCATTGCTAGCAGTTGGAGAATCCCGTCGCATTAACACCAAGTTGCTTTTCTATGAATTTCACAAACCTTCTATCAAACTTAGTTCTTCTTCGAATATGAAGTTTAAAAAAACTAGGATATTGGAAAATACCGGAAATACCGGTTTTTTGCCTTTCCAGAACCGGTATTTCGGTATCCAAAAATTGGCTGGTATTACCGGTTTCGGTATTACCGGTACTACCGGTTAGACAGCCCTAATACCTATAAAAATGGATTTCTGTCTGTCTGCCCGAATGTTCCTTATAGATTCGAAAACTACTGAACCGATCGGCGTAAAAATTTGCATGTAAGGGTTTTTGGGGACAGGGAAGGTTCTTATGATGGTTAGAGACCCCTCCGCCCACTAAGAAGGGGGGCTCCCATACAAATGAAACACAACTTTCTGCATAACTCGAGAACTGATCAAGCAAATGGATCAAAATTTGACATGTGGATGTTTTAGGAGACAAGCATTTTTTCTATGGTGAATTGAAATCTCTCCCCACTTTAGGAGGAGGGGGCTCCGATACAAATGAAATACAAATGTCCTCATAACTCGAGAACTAATTAATCAAATGGAACCGTATCTGGCATGTGGGTGTTTTTGGAGGTATGAATTTTATCAAGTAATCAAGCAAATGGAACCAAATTTGGGACATATGGGGGGTTTTGGAGGCAGGAATTTTTTTAATGATGGTTTGCGATCCCTCACCCCTGTGGTAGGGGGATAAGGACTCTCATACAAATAAAACAGAAATTTTTGCATATGTGCCATATTTTTTGCTATGTAACAAGCGGTAAGGTGTGAAAGTAAACTAGTAAAACCTTCTCGGAGAAAAAGACGCTGATAACTTACGCACCAGTTGCCATTCATGTCAAAAGAGAAGGACATTCGAATGGCACGTCATATTTGTGATGAACGCGCTTTGGCTTTAATGTTATTTGTAACCAATGGCCCTTTTAAAGGCCACAAGCGAGTCCAAGTAAGATTATTGAAACATGTCAAGCTACACATAATCATATTTATTACAATAATAGGTGGGCTGGTCATTATTTACCATTTATGATGCACACAAATGATTTTTAAAAAGAAACCTCTATGTCTAAATAGTTGCAGGCGTTGTACTTATAAACCCCTGTCCACGTATTTTCAAAGCCACCATTGCATTCAATAAAGAATTGAATCTAAATATTTCGCTCTTCTTTTTTAAACATTCACTTAAACATTCACTTAAACAATGACACTCACAGATTCTTATAAACATACAGAAATGCAATTTACATTAGTCTGATCTAATGAGCTGATATAATCGTGCGTCACCCTTTCGTACAACCCTTTGGACTGTATACCTTCTAGTTTTTTTATCACCATTCGAAAAAAGTCCATTTTTTTAGCAGGTAGGGTGTCGTGTGGTGAAAGTTTAATTGTCAAAACACTCGGACGCCAACCGAGAGAGTGTAGGTTAGATTCACACTTACCAATTGAACAACGCAAAATATTTTTGTCCTCATATCGAAGCTTCGCAGTCAGGATGCTTTCGAGAGCAGAAGAAATTGTTCAAATTTGAATAACCATCGCATATGTTTGTGCAGGAAATACGAAGTAGCAATTTTAATCTTTTATAGCAATTAGTATTCATGTAGACCAGCGTTTCTAAAATGGGGGTTCGCGAACCCCCAGGAGTTCGCCAAAACTTTAGTTCGCTGTAGAATAGTATAGGGAAATCCGCCAGGGGGTTCGCGAACCGAAAAAGGTTGGGAACCACTGATGTAGACCATTATAGTCAGTTGAATTAACAAAATAAATAAATAAATAAATAAATGACCAAAATAACTCAGTAACTCGCGAGTACTTGTCATCATTAAACTTACACACAGAGACTATAGATTACAAAGGCGACAAGGCACTCAAAAACCGCTAAATTTTGAATCAACACGGAGAGTTACCTTTATTCTCGCTGAAACGGTGCCACTACTGATACGAGGTTTTCAAATATTGGAACTATGTATTGCGCTTAATTGGTGGAAAATGGTTAAAAAATAATGTAACATTAAAGTGGTGTAATTGGTTAAAACAACACGCTCAACTAGAGATTGGGAGCTGTGAGTTCGACTCTCACCTTCGCTAAGTCTATATTTTTGGCCTAATATCAAGAATTTTCAGTTTGCCTGAATCTTCATTTCTCGCATTAAGCATTTATTCTTCCCCAACAGAAAAGTAAAAGCCGACTGCTATACGTCGTTGAAAAGAAAAAAGAAAAAATTAAAACCAAAGCACGTTCATCGCAAATATGACGTGCCATTCGAATGTCCTTCTCTTTTGAAATGAATGGCAGCTGGCAAGTAAGTTAGCGGCGTCGCTTCGCTGTCTTTTGCTCCGAGAAGGTTTTACTAGTTTACTTACTTTCACAGCTTACCGCTTGTTACATGTAGCAGAAAATATGGCTCATACGCAAAAATTTCTGTTTTATTTGTATGAAAATTCTTCCACAGGGGTGAGGGGTCTCAAACCATCATAAAATAAATTCATGCCTTTAAAATCCTCCACATGCCAAATTTGGTTCCGTTTGCTTGATTAGTTCTGGAGTTATGATGAAAGTTGTATTTCATTTGTATAGGAGCCCCCCTCTTACGCCCTCCATAATATTGCTGATCATTTTATCTATCCAATGACATATAAATTGTTCATTTTCGTTTAGTAGTTTAGTAGTTATTAGCATTTGAAATCTTTCATTCAAACGTTACACTTCTATATTCATTTTCACAAAGTGCTACCTAGTCTCAGTATAGTAAACTTATTTACTTACTTATGTGTCCATGTCCGGCAGAACAAAGGGATGAAATCAGAGATCTCCATTGCTGACGGTTACCCGCTATGATTTTTACCTGTCGCCAAGACAGGTTCTCGTCTACAGTCCGGATGTCGTTGGCTAAGGCCTCTGGGTCTGCCTCTTCTACGCTGTCCTTGTGTATTCCAGTCGAGTGCTTCTCTGCAAACCTCGTTCGCTCCTTTCCGCAAGGTGTGACTGATCCACTTCCACTTACGTTCACGAACTTCTGTGGCTATTGGCCATTGGTGACACCGACAATGGAATTCCTCATTGGATATCCAGTTATTAGGCCACGAGGCACGAATGATGTATCGCAGACACCGGTTAATGAATACCTGCAGTTTTTGCGTTGTCTCCGCAGAGACGCACCACGTTTCGCAAGCACACAGCAGTACGGAATTAAAGATTCGGGTTTTCGTACGTAGTGCGATCTGGTTTGAGCGCCAAACGTTTCGCAGACCTGCAAAGGCACTCCTGGCCTTCCTGATCCGTGTGGCTATATCAGTCTTGGTACCACCATCGGGCGTTGTCTGGTTACCAAGATATTGAAAGGCGTCTACCTGCTCAACTTGTTGCCCCGCTACTGTGAAGTTGGTGGGATTGTCAGTGTTCACTACCATAGACTTAGTTTTCGCTACATTGACTGTGAGACCTGCCGCCTGGGAGCCTCTCGGAGAGGTCATCTAACTTGCTCTGCATATCGTTTCGGCGTTGTGCGAGCAAGACAATGTCATCGGCTAGGTGGAGGTCATTTAGCTGCTCCATCGTTAGAGGATTCCAAGGCAATCCTCGATTTGGTCTACTGTCAATTGCTCCAACTAATATTTCATCCATAACGATGAGAAACAGAAGCGGTGATAAAATGCAACCCTGTCTCACGCCAGCAGTAACCCTTATGGGGTCGGACAAGACGCCGTCGTGCAAAACCTTGCACGAGAACGCCTCGTTCTGAGCCTCGATGAGATGGACTAGCTTACCTGGAACTCCTCTACGCCTAAGTGCGCCCCAGATGTTTTCGTGGTTGAGTTGGTCGAACGCCTTTTCGAAGTCAACGAACACCAGCAGAAGAGAGTCCTGGAATTCGTTGATCTGTTCCAATACAATGCAGAGCGTTGTGATATGGTCTACACATGATTGACTAGCACGGAATCCAGCTTGCTGCCGCCAGAGAGTAGCGTCGATCTTCTCCTGAATCCGGTTGAGGATTACCTTACAGAGTACTTTGAGAGCAATACAGAACAACGTGATGCCACGCCAGTTACCGCATTCAATTTGGTCTCCTTTCTTAGGGACTTTGACCAATATGCCCTGCATCCAGTCCACCGGAAAAGTTGCGGTTTCCCGTATATTTCTGAAAAGCTGATGCATCTTCTGGGCTGACAAAGGTGGGTCAGCTTTGAGCATTTCGGCTGAAATACAGTCTATCCCTGGCGCTCTATTAGATTTCATACTCTTGATGGCTGCTACAATTTCATCCAGCGATGGCGCCTCCGAGTTGACGCGATTAATTTGTCAAGCTGTAGGCGTCATACGCTGCAGGTTTTGTTGGTCTCTGACATTTGAAACTCGGAAGAGTTATTCAAAATGTTCAGTCCATCGCTTAAGTTGTTCTGTACGGTCAGTCAATAGCTGACCAGTTCTGTCCTTTAGCGGCATCTTTGTATTCATCCTGGCACCACTAAGGCGGCGAGAAATATCGTACAACAAACGGATATCACCATTGGCGGCGGCGGTTTCTCCTTGTTCGGCTAGGGAGTTAGTCCAGGCTCTCTTGTCCCGCCTACAAGTACGTTTAACAGCCCTCTCCAGTTCGGCGTATCATTGACGGGTAGCTGTCTTAGCCGATCTGGTCCGCGCTCGTATAGTAAACAACTGATAAATTGATAAATTTCCCATGGAAGGTAATTATATTAGCTCACTTGCAAAAAAAATCTACGCCCTTATGAGCGGCCTTCCGGCAGTTAACCGGAAAGTCGCCATGGCGGACGAAAACACGCGTGTAGGCGTGTTTTTGAGTTCTTTCTTCGTTTTATTTATCAATTTCTCATCAGTTTTCGCGACAAAATTGTTGGAGTAGATCTTACGCTTCAGGTTCAGGTGCCCAGAAATTCTCGATGGAATACAGCTGGGGGACGTTGGGCGGGTTCGCCAGCTTCGATATTCAGCCGCTCGATCTCCTCCAACGGTCTCTTTGAGTAGTGGGCCGACGCCAGATCCGGCGTCTTCACCCTTATGGTAGCTCTTGATGAATAACGCAACTTCCGGCAGGCACTTCGTACTATGAATATCCCCGTTCACGACCAGTCCGGAGAGAAAAAAGAGCGGCTTTGACATCCCCTTCTTGCTGATTGTCAGCCACAGCAGCACCTTCTTGGGGAACTTGGTGTGTGTAATGAACTTCACCTCGAAGCTCACTTCCTTCGTGGGGGAAGTAAAATACGAATGGGCCTTGCCAGTCGTTGCCATCCAGGGTGAGATAGATCTCGTCGTCTATCACCACCGCCACGCGTCGCGATTCACCGGGAAAATCGTATTGACCATCTTATTCAGCCGATGCCGCTGCGTCATTGCCTGCAGCTCCGAGACCAGTGGACAGGAATGCCGCTTCCTAATATGTATTTCCATGTTCGCCAGATACTTTTTTCGACCTCCCGGCCAAGCGGTCCCTAGGTATTCCTCTTCAGCATCCTTTGAAGCTTCCTGTTACTCAGGGTCGTCGGCCGTCCGCAATCGGGCTTTCCTTCAATGCTCTGATTGTTGTCCAATAGTACCAAGATGTTGTCGATGCCGGAACGGGCGTACCCGGCGTCCACAACGTGCATAGTTCTGAACGGAGTAGCTTCACTGTTTTCGTCATCACGGTTAGAGTTCGACTGATGGAGCTGTAGAATTTTTTTGCAAGTAAGCTAATATAATTTACTTCCATGGAAAATTTATCAAACTCAATTAACTGTCTTAGTTTTTTAATCACCATCCGAAAAAAGTCAATTATTTTAATGCATACATAATTAGATAATGCATACGAGCCTCCCAGTTGGCTTCGAGGTTTGACGCTGGCCTAATAAGCCAGCCGTTGTATGTTCGAATCTCGGCTGGGAGAGACTGTTAGAGTCAATAGGATCGTAGCAACTGGCCCTGCAATTGTCCTGTACTCTAACAGCTGGCTGCGAAGTCTGTCGTATAAAAACAGAAGGTCAAGTTTTGATAACGGAATGTAGCACCTAGGCTTTGCTTTTACGTTATTAGATTATCTCACATCTACTTTTTCCATTCCTCCAGTCTAACGTGGGGCCGGTGGGGTTCTTGAAGAGGACGGATTTCACTACACAGTCGTCCGGCGTTTTTGTGACGTGGCCGACCAATCGTTGGCTCCCAGCTTTCGACAGGTGCGCTATGGGAATCTCTCCAAGTAGTGCCTGCAACTCGTGGTTCACACGTTCGTTGAGAACTACCGGTTTGATTGGCGTTTTGTACATCGTCAGTTTTACGCGGCGGCGTATGCTTCTTGATTGAAACGTCTTATGGAAGGAAAAGTAGGCTCGATTTCTAGCTTGAATGCGTCGTTGGATCTCCTTACTCGTATTATTGTCGACGGTGACCAGAGATTCCAAATATACGAATTCATCAACCACTTCCAGTTCATCGCCGTCACTATAGTCACTATTCGTGGGAGGCAATTGTTGCTTTCTCTGGAGACTCTTCTTACCTTATATTATGTTTTCGACGTATTGATTTGTAAACCTATCTTCCTAGCCTCCATTTTTAGTCTCCGCCGGCTCAAGGTATCAAGTAATGATGTCGAGGTCGTCTGCGAAGGCTAGGAGTTGGGTACTCTTGCTGGTGATCGTTCCCCTCGTTTCGATGCCCGCTCGCCGGATCACAACTTAAATAACGATATTAAATAACATACAGGACAGTCCATACCCTTGCCACAACCTTCTGCATGATTCGAAAGATTTCGATAGTGTCCCCGAAACGCGGACGTATCACATACCTCGCTCCAGCGTAGCTTTGATCAGCCGCGTCGGTTTGTCCGGAAAACCGTATCCGTGCATTATTTGCCATAGCTGTTCGCGCTCGACCGTATCGTATGCTGCTTTGAAATCCACGAAAATGTGATGCGTGGGCACGTTGTAGTTTCGACATTTCTGGAGGATTTATCGGAGAGTAAAAATTTGCTTTTGGGGATAGACGATGCAACAAAATCTGAGAGAGTACCTTGTAGGCGGCGGTGACCAGCGTAATGCCACGGTAGTAACAGCAATCTAGACGGTCACCCTTTTTGTAGATGGGTCATACTACCGGAAGGCACTCCTCCGGTAGTTTCTCCTCCTCCCAAATCCTTGAAATTATACAGTGAAGTGCCGTTGCTAGCGGTTCTTGGTCATTTTTGTAGAGTTCTTCCGAGAGTCGATCCTTTCCGGGGGCTCTATTATTCTTCAGCTGACCGATTTCTCGCCGGATCTCTTCGAAATCGGGGACCAGCACGCAGTTATTGTTTGTAGGTACTGCTAGGTTAACGTCTTTTTGGTATATCGTGGTTGAGGTGCTCATCGTAGAACTGCCTGTCTACCATCTTGCGCTCGTTTGTGATTAGATCCCCTCCCCCGTTCCTACACATGTCAGGTTTAAGTGTGTTGCCCATACGAGTTTGGCTCACCTTCTCGTAAAACTTGAGCGTGTCATTAGCCCGGAATAGTTTTTCCAGCTCCTCACGATCTCTGTTCTCCTTCCGGCACTTTTTCCTCCTCAGGATCGTGGTCAACTCATTCCGCGCTCGTCGCCCAATTCTCTCTCGTGGATATTCTTAGATAGTTTTTCCAAGCTCTTCTTTTCCTCTCTATCGCTTGTTGGCATTGCCCGTCAAACCAATCATTTCGTGCGATAGGGTTTTCCTCGTCTAGCACCGCGGTTGCGGCCTCGTTGACGGCCGAGCGTATCATACTCCATCCGTCTTCAAGGATCGAAGCATCTAGCTCCAAAGAGAAAGGCATGTGGTGTTGCCTGAGAATCGTTCCAATCAGATTGGTGCTCGTTGGTGAAAGATTGCAGGTTATCATTAAGAGTGTGGGGTTCCTCTTCAACGATCCAATTGTTTCGGAAGGATATAGACTTGAAAAAGTTTGAATGATTTGAAGAAGTTTGCCTATTTGCTCTTATAACTCATTTTTATATTCGGTTCCTTGACCAAATTGCATCTATCCGACCGTTTATGCTTCCCCGGTGAATGTTTGTTTCTACAGCTGCCAGGTTGAAATCAGGACGAACAGAACAGAAAACATTGGCTTCTTTGCGATACGATTTGTCACGTCCTGTCCCAGTCTAATATTTACTAAATAAAAAAAAACTCCGCTGGATACTAGCAAATACTCTATCCCCCACAGCTGAGCTTACAGTAATAAGGGAAACCTTTACGTGTAACTTTCCCTTTGCCAAACCTTTAAAATAAGCTGCTGCTATAATGATAAGGGAGTCCCTCTGGTCCAACGCAGATATCGCAGAAGGAAGTAAAAACTATTTGCGAGCATTTGTGAGCATTTGTCAAACGAGGCAATAAAGTTCAACTCAAAGTTGAAACTGAAGCAAAAACTATCAAGTGCTCGGGTGAATGCAAATGCAAAAAAGAATTACCATCGTCGTCGGAAAGGATTGCGACTGCGGGAGCAGCAGGTTTTTATTTTCAACTCGACTTTTATCCCCTACTTATAGGTCAACCTTGCTTGTCTCACTGCAAGTTCGAGGTTTCTATCATTCAAATCACGTTTGATGTGATGATTAACTTTTTCGATCCGATTTCTAGATGACCCACCAAATGGGGTTCGACCGTACTTAAATGCCAAATGCGGACCAGAGAGTGTGCACCGCCATTATTCCAAGCTTTGGTACGGAATGGCGAAATAAGTTGGAAGCCAACCAACCAGCATCAGCAGTGTCCCATCCATCATACATTTAATTCTATCTGTGCGCGGGTCCAACTTTGTATCCACAGTTCCAAGCCACACTGGGAAAAATTGTTTCTATCTGGAAGTCTGAGTAAAATCAATCCACCTATTGACGACACAGAGCCTTGTCCGTAATATTAGTTTAGTCGTTCAACTATGATAATATAAGCAAAATAGGTTTAGCAGATAGAGTTCAATAATTCATTCTGATTATACACTTAGCAATCTGTATATTTGAAAAAGAAACTGTTACAGCTATGCATATAATTGGAATGGTCAAATTAATTGTTGTTTATTTTCACCGAAGTAAGTCGAATGGTTCATGAGATACAGCGCTCTAGGTATCGGGTCTGTTTTACATTTTGCGCGCCATCTCACCCCTAAATCATAGTACAACAAATGTATAATTCGAAATAAAAACTATTTGACTTTTGCAGTTTAAGCTTCCAACCATCGCCAGTAGCAGCTGACGCTACTCGAAGTTATCCTAGAAACATTCGTTGCGAACTACGTTTCCACGTCTGTTTGTTGATGTTTTTTATCTCTTTTGTCAAATTCTATCCTTAAAAGGCGACGTCAAAGTTCAAGAAGTGCTACTAGAACCACGAATAGTTATATTTCATACCGATTTTAAAACAATGAAACAAGCGTTTTAACGACCCCCAGGAAAGCCAAACGCGTTGGTTGGTAGATAGTAGATTGGGTATGTTTTCCAGCCGTTCCCCTTGCTTTGCGGATGGGAAGGTGTTGCATACCTCCGCAGAAACGCATCGGGTTCTAACTTCTACATCAGAATGGCAACACATGGGGAGCCATCGCTCGTCAGTGTCGTCATTTCCGTTGAAGTAGCCAAGGAGCTGTTTACACGAATGGAATTTAGTTAAAAACGTGCAAATACTTTAATGTAGTAGAATTGTTTCAACGCAAAATAATTTAATTTTGGGCATTCACAAAGCCTTTGATTTTCTAACGATGCATGATAGTGCTAGGTATGTATTTTTCTCGCTATCCTGCAATTGTTCAAAACTGAAAAGCACATGATTCTATCCCGTTCTTTTCATATCGTATTCTAACCTTTCCGTAATCGTGATTAGGTAAAACAATCCAGTTTAACAACAAAATTAACCATCGAAAGCTAACATATAGCATTCCTCGTTAGTGTTTATCTTCAGCCGGTCCGGCAAAATGAAGAGATGAAATCAAAGATCGCCACTGCCGACGGTTACCCGCCATGGCTTTCAGCTGTCGCCAGGACAGGTTCAGGAACCATTAAGGATGGTAAATGGTTGAATAATGCGCTCCAGAACTACCACGAAGTTCCACAGCCTCTTATTTAGCAACTCCTATCTCTACCTCCTCGTGGTACCATCCGGGATTCGTTCCTTAGTGGAAATCGGACAACCGATGGAAACTAGGGTCGTATGCGGACGGAGAAGGGGGCACTCATGCGAAGGCTGAGTGTAAACTCTCCGCCTGCAAATGACGGATCTCGGTAGAAGCATGTTCGATGAACCTGAAAATACTGAGCACCTGAGCAGGGGGTCCAAAGCCCCCAAAGGAGGATGGTTTTAATAGCTATTATCCATGGCTAAAAGTAAAAACATGGATGGATAAACCCCTAATCCAAGGTGTCATGCGACCCGTGCCGAGGGATGAATGGTGGGGGGGGGGTTCTATAAATACTCAGCCTCAAACGGAGCCTGTGGAGTACCAGAGCGCCCTCCACAGTAATCAGCCCTTACCGCATCATGAGGGGCTCTGATGAGGCGGACTTTTCTTTCCCTCAACTCGTGGGATTCTTATGGAAAACAAAATCAAATATACAACAAGTGTAGATACGGTGGAAAACCCGTTCGCTAGAGGAGGCATCCAGCGTTCTCCACCAAGGGTGGAGAAGGATGCAACTAGGAGCGCTAGTGTGGGCGGCAAAGGCAGCGGTATGCCTACCACGCCGGACACAGCGATGAATGGCCCAGCGCTAATCAGGGCGATGGAGAAGAATAGAGACGCTGTACCTAAAGTGGTAGCAGCGTCACAGCAGCTCGATGTAATAATCGAGTTTACGTCAGGTCGCGGCAATTTCTCCAAGGACCTGAAGCAGAGCTTGCTCATGCTTCGGAGAACCTTGAATGCAGCGACCAAAACGCACAACGACCTCGTGGCGCGTGCAGGAGAGGCTAAGAAGGTGACCGTGAAGGCGTCGAAGGCAGTACAAACGGACGCTTGCCCGTTGACGGAGTGTCGTAACGCGGCCCAGGAGGCAACGAAAGCGCTACCAGCAGCGGTAAGGCATCCGCCAAGCGCCCGAGACAGTCCCCGGGGGATAGCACCCCTGGTGGACCGAAAAAACGCCTGATCGGTAAAAGCCCTCAGGCTAGCGGGTTGGCAGAGCTAACCGATGAACCAGCGGGAAGCTCCAAGACAGGTGGCCCGTGGACCGAGGTTATGGCCAAGAGAAAAGGCGGAGGAGGCTCCAGTAAAAAACTGCTCCACCTAAACCGGCAAGAAAGCGAGCGAAGAAGGGCAACGCTCTTATCCTGAAAACCGACGGGTCGAAATATTCGGAGGTTCTGAAGGCCATGAGAGGAGACGCCCTACTCAAGGATCTGGGCGCGGACGTACGGAGCATCCGCCGCTCACGCACGGGCGATATGATCCTCGAGTTAAAGAAGGACGCCACAAAGAAGAGTTCCGCATACAAGTCCATAGCGGAAGGAGTGCTCGGGGACGGAGTGCAGGTACGTGCTCTCACACCAGAAGTGACTCTCCAGCTTAAGAACCTGGACGAGATCACCGAAGTGCGTGAGGTCGTACAAGCTCTCAAAGAGCAAAGTGGAGTGGTGGTGGCAACCGAGGCGGTTCACCTACGCAAGGGTCCAGCCGGGACCCAGGTAGCCACCATACGACTTCCGCTGACTGACGGAAACAAAGCCCTGAAATCTGCTAGGCTAAAAGTGGGGTGGTCGGTATGCCCACTGAGCGTGTTCAAGCAGTCGGAAGCTTGCTTCCGGTGTTTCGAGCACGGACATAAAGCCTGGAACTGCAAGGGGCCAGATAGGAGCCAGTTGTGCAGGAGATGTGGCAGTGCTGGCCATAAATCAAAGGACTGCGCGGAGCCTCCCAAGTGCCTGATCTGTACCGGTAAACGGGACGCAAAACACGTAACGGGAGGTCCAAGGTGCCCGGCCGGTTTGCCGGCGACTAAGCCACGATCATAGTGCAAGTGACTCAACTCAACCTGAACCACTGCAGCACGGCTCAGCAGCTGTTACACCAAGCAGTTTCTGAGTCAGCAACGGACATTGCCATAGTCTCGGATCCATATCGCGTCCCTGCCGGAAACGGCAACTGGGTCTCGGATAGGTCTGCGACGTCGGCTATATGAACGACAAGCAGGTTCCCGGTCCAGGAGGTTGTGTCAACTACAGACGAGGGATTTGCGGTTGCCAAAGTGGGTGGAGTGTTCTACTGCAGTTGTTACGCTCCGCCGAGTTGGTCTATCGAGCAGTTTACGCGGATGGTAGACCGAGTATCAGTTGTGCTGACTGGTCTAAGGCCGGTGGTTGTGGCGGGCGACTTTAACGCTCGGGCGGTAGAGTGGGGAAGTCGTCGCACGAACCATAGAGGTCGGATTCTGCTTGAAGCTCTGGCAAAGCTTAACGTAGATCTGGCCAACGTCAAGTACCGGCAACACAAGTACCTTCAGTAGGAACGGTGCGGAGTCTATCATCGACGTGACTTTCGGCAGTCCTGGTCTGATAGGAGACTGGAGGGTAGACAATGGCTACCCTCACAGTGACCATCAGGCGGTCCGCTATGGTGTCGGTCAGATAACGAGGCGGCAGGCGACGAGTAGGGCCAACACTCCAACCATCCGTGGATGGAAGACATCATACTTCGATCCCGAAGTATTTGTGGAAGCGATCCGGAGAGAGTGCGGTGATCGCGGTATGCCCGATCCGAACGCTGATCATTTGGTTGCGATCGTGTGACGCTACCATGCCTAGGAAAGGTCGACCTAGGTATGGCAGGTCACCGGCTTACTGGTGGACAGATGAAATTGCGGAACTCCGCGTAGAGTGCTTTCGTGCGAGGAGAATTATGCAAAGAACTCGTTCGGATGAAGGCAGGGCTGAATGTCGAGTAGCACTTGTTGCTGCACGCGCAGCGCTTAAGAGTGGGATAAAAGCTAGTAAACGAGACTGCTTTGAAAGGTTACGTGCTAGTGCCAATGCGAACCCGTGGAGTGATGCCTACAGGGTCGTAATGGCAAAGACCAAGGGTGTGATGGCGCCCGCTGAGCAATCGCCAGAGATGCTGGAGCGGATCATCGAGGGCCTCTTTCCGCGCCACGAGCCAAGGCCCTGGCCCCAGGCCGCTGAGTCGTCCCACGGCCGACGTTCCAGTATCTCAGACCATAGCGTAGGATGGTCGACCTCCCAGCCGAACATCCAAAGTAACGTGGGCGACGGCGGTTTGGAGGTCGGGGAGGAAGTGACGGTTACGAACGAGGAACTCATTATATCGCTAAATCCCTAAAGGTGAGCAAGGCACCGGGGCCAGACGGTATCCCGAATATGGCCATTAAAGCGGCTATTCTAGAGGCTCCCGAATTATTCGGGGCAGTAATGACTAGATGCCTGGAAGCTGGCCACTTCCCGGACAGAACCTGGTCCTATTGCCGAAGCCGGGAAAACCTCCGGGTGTCCCCTCGTCATATAGGCCGATCTGTCTACTCGATACTGCCGGCAAGGTGCTGGAGAGGGTTATCCTTAACAGACTCGTACAGTACACGGAGGGTACAAACGGTCTGTCAAGGAACCAATTCGGCTTCCGAAAAGGCAAATCTACGGTGGATGCCATCTTGTCTGTCACTAAGACAGCTGAGGTGGCAATCCAGCCCAAGAGGACAGGTATTCGTTATTGCGC
Organism: Sabethes cyaneus; assembly: GCF_943734655.1. NCBI lineage: Eukaryota > Metazoa > Arthropoda > Insecta > Diptera > Culicidae > Sabethes > Sabethes cyaneus. Next base: position 106,227,985 of record NC_071353.1, on the reverse strand, counting down.
AGTTGTCACGCTTGACGTGAGAAATGCGTTTAATAGCGCTAGCTGGGACTACATAGCCAACTCGCTTCGGAACGTCCAGGTGCCGGTGTCGCTGTACAGGATCCTGGAAAATTATTTCCAGAATCGTGTGCTATGCTACAACACGGAGGAGGGTCAGAAATGCGTTCCAATCACCGCAGGGGTTCCGCAAGGTTCCATACTGGGCCCGGTGTTGTGGAACGTCATGTATGACGAGGTGTTGAAACTAAAGTTCCCGGTAGGGGTGGTGATTGTCGGCTTTGCGGAAGATATCACTTTGGAAGTCTACGGTGAATCTATCAGAGAGGTTGAGTTGACGGCTGCCCACTCTATAAGCATTGTTGAAGATTGGATGCGATCCAGGAAACTGGACCTAGCGCATCATAAAATGGAGGTTATCGTGGTTAACAACCGCAAGTCGGTGCAGCAAGCAAATATCAGCGTCGGGGACTGCACTATTTCGTCAACGCGGTCCTTAAAACTCCTTGGAGTCATGGTCGACGACAAGCTCAAGTTCGGGAGCCACGTCGACTATGCCTGCAAGAAGGCTTCCACAGCTATTTCGGTATTGTCTCGTATGATGTCTAATAGCTCTGCGGTATATGGCAGCAAGCAAAAGCTTTTAGACAACGTGATCCAGTCCATACTCAGGTATGGCGGGCCGGTGTGGTCATCGGCGTTAGGTACCAAAAGCTATCTAGCCAAGCTGGAAAGCACCTATCGTCTCATGTGCTTAAGAGTGGCGAGTGCGTATCGCACAGTTTCACATGACGCAATCTGCGTCTTGACGGGTATGATGCCTATTGGTATCATCATCAGCGAGGACGTAGAGTGCTTCAACCAACGTGGAACTAGAGGCATACGGAGTACCACAAGATCGGCTTCGATGATCACATGGCAGCGGGTATGGTCTGATTCCACAAAAGGCCGGTGGACACATAGACTTATCCCGGAACTATCCGGATGGGTCAACAGGCGCCATGGCGAAGTCAACTTCCACCTGACACAGATTCTGTCAGGGCATGGTTGTTTTAGACAGTATCTGCACAAATTTGGGCATGCGGAGTCCCCCGAGTGTCCCGAATGCGCGGACGTTGAGGAAACTGCAGAACATGCTTTCTTCATATGCCCTTGTTTCGCGGGCGTGAGAAGCAACATGATGGCAGTTAGCGGACAGGACACTACTTCGGATAACTTCGTCCAAAGGATGTGTTCTAGCTCGGATGTCTGGGGTGCGGTCAATGCGGCTGCTACCCAGATCGTACTTGAGCTACAAAACCGCTGGAAAGCCGATCAACGGCGAATAAACAGCCTAGCTACCATAGTCCAGTAGTTATCTAAGAGTGTGCGTTAAGCACAATAGCCCCTTCCTGAAGTAATACCGATAAGGTGGTTCCAGGGGGAATTGAGGCTGGAGACTCGAGCAGGGTTTTAGTGGGTCTGGATCCTCACGCCCCAGTAGGGGGGTCGGGATACTAAACCCCACTCCCTGAGTTGTCTTCTCAGGTGTCTGATAGCAGATTTCCCTACTCGTTAAAAAAAATAAAAAAAAAGGACAGGTTCTTGTCTACAACCCAGCTGAAGTCGGCTAAGCTGCGTTTCCAAGAGTTTCAGGGTTTGCCTCTTCTTCGTTATCTTAGCGGATTTCAGTTGAGCGCTTCTCTACAGATCTGGTTCGCTTCTGTCCTAAAGCTGTGTCCGATCCGCTTCCATCTACGTTTTCGAAAATCTGTTGCTATCGGTCATTGATGACGATGAGGGTTGATGGCATCACTTACTTATTTACTTAATTGGCCTAACGTCTTACGACTAGGCCTGCGCAATATATCTGTTTCTCCATGGTAACTGATCTCCAGTTGCGCGGGCACTCATTGCTCGCCAGATCTCACTCCACCTGCTCTTGCTACCTCGCACGCTGTGCCCCTCTTCGTCTTGTTCTTACCGGATTTGATGCGAAAACCATTTGTCGAATTGCATAGGGAGAGCAGCAGAATTTGTTCACGTCACTAATTGGAAATTCAGTCACTTTGTTCGAGTCGCGTACAGTTCTAATTGGTTCTAATTAGAGAATTTTGTCATCGATGGCTGAGGATGTGTAAGACTAGTTGGATGATGATTACAAGGTTCTACGTTGCTCTACGAAGACTTCAGTATCGGGTTGTTGAGTTGGCCATTTACTGCGTTGAATTTGATAGCGAAACGTAGCGGTCGATGCGTAATTCTTTTCAGCGAGTTAGTTGCGATGCGATGATGTTCATGCCAGCGGTCATTAATTGGCACCAGTTCCAACAATTTTCCAGTTGTTTTTGCGGGTTCAGACTGTTTGTAGCAAGAATTTTCGGTCGTTAGTCGTCGGTCGTTGGCCGTGGTATTTCCCTTGCGTACGAAAGCGTGTTCCTGGCGATGGTGGTACGGCGTTGAGAGTTTATGTTGGTCAAATACACGGTGATTATGACCCATCGTGTAGCATTCCTTCTCAGAGGTCCGATATTGATGGTGTAGGTCTGCGTTGCGTTCCCGATGGGAATGTTGCAAAACGAAAATGGCAAGATACGGAACGATGGTTGCCAACGAGGTTGGAAAATGCGTTGTGTCTTAGCGATTGTCGAGCCTCATGTCGGTCGTCGAAGGAGCGAATAATTGTTCGTCGAAAATGTTTTTTGCAAGCAGCCCTTGCGGAATAGCAGGGAGCGGCGTTGTCTTCTTCGGTGAGCTTCTCCATCAGCGTGTGATTTGGCATGGTGGCTGCGTTGGCGATGATTGGAGTAGCAGGCTGAACGTAGGTGGAACTTCCCGACACTACCCAACCGAGAACGGAGTTGACGAGCACGGAAAGGTTGTCGTCAAGCGGAATTCTGCCAGCAACGTTGAATAGCTCGAAGAATATTTCCGCAGCCAGGACAAGATCAATCGGACCAGTGCGGTAAAATGACGTATCGGCTAGGTTAATATTGGGCGGAATGTCCCAAGAAGAGATGTCAACGGAAGTAGATGGAACATCGATGGTAACCTTCGGCAAAACGATAAAATCAAGATGGTATGTATACTTGCTAAGGTGGGACCGAATCGTGATGTGTAGCTTGTACCGGGCATGCGTTGCAGACTGGCCAATGCCGGCGATTGGGGGCGAATCTTCTGCCGTTGCGCCTGAGTTCGTAGCGAAAACGAATCGCTCATGAAGCAGCATTCACTTCCGGAATCTAACAGCGCCCGTGCTGCATGCTCGACTCCGTGGTTGTCGACGACGATGACGATAGCGGTAGCCAAAAGAATTGTTTTCTGTCCGTGACCCACGGAAGCGTTGCAGGCAGATTCCCCAATAATAGCTGAAATTGTAGCAGTAACTGAGCAGCTAGTCGATGGTACTGGCGTCGATGGACGCTCTTCGGTGGCAGTCTCCTCCGTGGCATATAGAATAATTTCCAAGCGACCGCGTAATTATTAGCACTAATTGGAATCGATTGTACAAGTTTTAGAGCATCACCCGATAATGACGCCCGTAAATAGTAAAACTTCTGGATCAGCGAAAGTTCGACCGATGAATGCACTAACGACAAGTATAAATCGTAGAAGTTCAACCACGAATCTAGATCACCATTGAACACCGGGAGTTTAACGTCAGGTAGACGGATATGCGCGGATGACAGAGGGATGTGGCTTGATGTAGAAACTGTCATACACGAATTGTTAGATTTATTGTTGGCCAACAGGAAACCTTTTATCCGAGAGTAGGCTGACTAGGTTTCCGTTCGCAGCTTCAGTTGCTCGTCCAGATTGGCCTCGTCCAACGGCTCAATTTCCATTTGAACCGCGTCCATGTCATCCCAGAGTTTGACGAGGCTCTCCAGCCATACTGGAACCTCAAATGCGTCTTGACGCGGCGCTCTGTGGCCATTGCAGCAGGATAACTCGTCGACCAATCAAATGAAATGGTGGGATCTGGAAGGCAGAAGACCGCGCAGCACAAGAAGGGCAAATAAAAGAGTTGGAAAGCCAATTACCTTGTAAAGGCTTTAAAATGCCTTGAAATTTAGCCTGCAGCCAAGTTTCGATGATTGAATGGTCCACGGGTAGCAGTAAACTAGTAACGAAACGGCAGCAAGCGTTGAATTGAAACAGCAAACCGGATCACCAGTGATTACAATTGTCCATGGATAGCAGCAAATCAGCAGTCGGAAAGCCACAAAACGACGAGATCAAGATTCACAATGGCGGAATCTGCAAGGCAGAAGACCGCACAGCACAAAAAACACAAGTAGTGTTGTTGGAATATTAATTACCCTAGCAAGGCTAGAAAATGCCTTGAAATTGCATCCACGAACAAGCAGGTTGGATCTTTCCTCCTCCGAACACAACAACAACAACAACAACAACAACAACAACAACAACAACAACAACAACAAAACTTCAGGCAGCAGCAGTAGCGGCAACGATGGCGACGAAACAAAGCTTCCAACCAGAGACTAGAATGGCGACGAAAAGACGCTCTATCACAAATTAAAATGCCGGCAACGGAGTTCAACGTTGCATCCGGTTCGAAGGACCATATGTCGAATTGCACAGGGAGAGCAGCAGAATTTGTTCACGTCACTAATTGGAAATTAAATCACTTTGTTCGAGCCGCATACAGTTCTAAATTTGGCGATTTATTTTAGATAGGTGAGTATTTGTATTATTCGAGTTCGAGAGTCTTCTTCCACTTTTACAGGTAAGTTATTTCACTTCAGTTTCGTTTACAGGTTTCCCGGATTTTTATACAATTGTGCAGGTAAGTAAAACGCTTAGTTTCACTAAATTCTATAATTGTATTATAACTAGATTTCATAAATTTGCACAATTCAATATGATACAATTTGTATTTGCACTTGTAATTTGCTTCGGGTTGAACGTAAACACTACGGCTCACGTTACGTTGCTGCTGCCAGATGCGTAGAAAGAGGAGCATTGAGTGTGACGGGACGCTTTTATACTTTACAGCCCGGAAGTCAGAGACGAGCGAAACGGCTATATACTGCTCGAATCAGTTTTCGCGAATGTTCCCTTTATCGGCTGTGGTTCATCATCCAGGGTTCTACAGGGTTGATGTCTGCATAAACGGTACTAATTCGTCGTGCACGAACACCATTTTTGCAGGATTGTTGTCCGGCATTCTAGCAACATTTCCTGCCCAACGTATCCGTTCAGCTTTAACCACTTTCTGAATACTTGGTTCGCCGTAGAGACGCTCGGTCTCGTGGTTCATTCTTCGCCTCCATACATCGTTCCTTTGCACTCCGCCGAAGATGGTTCTTAGCACCCGCCGTTAAAAAACTCCGAGAGAGATCGTAGCCATGATAAGTCTAGTAAGCTTACCCGGAAAGCCGTTTTCGTCCAAAATTTTCCATAGCTCTTGTCGGTTTACACTATCATATGCGGCTTTGAAATCGATGAACAGGTGGTGCGTGGAGACTCGGAATTCGCGGCACTTCTGGAAGATCTGCCGCAGGGTGAAGATTTGGTCCGTTGTAGACCGACCCCCCATGAAGCCGGCCTGATAACTTCCCACAAATCTATTGACTATTGGTGATAGTCGATGAAAGATGACTTGGGACAACACTTTGTAGGCGGCATTCAGGATAATGATTGCCGGGAGTTCTCACAATCCAGCTTATCACCTTTCTTGTAGATAGGGCAGATAGCCTGTTTTTCCACTCCTCCGGTAGTCGTTCCGTATCCCAAATCTTGACAATCAGCTGATGCAGACAGCCGGCCAACTTGTCCGGGTCCATTTTAATAAGTTCCGCTCCAATGCCATCCTTTCCCGCTGCTTTGTTGTTCTTCAGCCGCTGGATGGCTTCTTTAATTTCCCTTATCGATGGGGGTGGCACATCTTTGTTGCTTGCTACACCAATGTTATCACTTCCTCCGCTTTCATGGTCTTCCGTCTGCACGTCATTCAGGTGTTCATCGTAGTGCTGCTTCCACCTTTCGATCACCGCACTGTTGTCAGTCAAGTTACCTCCATCTTCATCTCTGCACATTTCAGCCTGCGGCACAAAGCCTTTGCGAGAACCGGTGAGTCTCTGATAGAACTTCCGTGTGTCGTGAACGCGGTACAGCTGTTCGAGTTCTTCGCACTCCTTCTTCTCTTGGTGGCGCTTCTTTTCCTTGAAGAGTCGGGTTTGCTGCCTCCGCTTCTGTTTGTATCGCTTCACATTCTGACGAGTGGCTCTACGCAGTATTTGTACCCGCGCTGTGTTCTTCTCAGCCAATATCTACTGGCATCCCTCGTCAAACCATTCGTTACGTCCATTCGGTGCCACACTGCCTAGGACATTCTCCGCTACGCTGTTCATGACTGTTTTCACGGCATTCCAACAGTCCTCAAGAGGGGCTTCATCCAGCTTACCCTCTTCTGGTAGCACAGTTTCGAGAGATAACGCGTAGCTTTCGGCGACATCCGGTTGCTTCAGTCGCGCTAGATTATACCGTGGCGGGCGCCGGTATCCTATGTTGTTTACAACAGATAGTTTTTGACGTATCCTTACCATCACTAGGTAGTGATCCGAATCAATGTTAGCGCCCGGATAGGTTCTGACGTCGATAATGTCTGAAAAGTGCCGACCATCTATCAGAACGTGGTCGATTTGTGATTCTGTCTGGTTGGGTGATCTCCAGGTGTACCGATGGTAGAGGTTATGCTGGAAGAAGGTACTACCTATGGCCATGTTGTTGGGGGCGGCGAAGTCGACATGTCTTAGGTCGTGTTCGTTCGTTTGCGGGTGAGCGCTGAATCTTCCAATCACCGGTTGGAATTCCTCCTCCTGACCAACCTGATCATTACAGTCTCCGATGATAATTTTGACATCATGTCTTGGACAGCGGTCGTATTCACACTCCAACTGCGCGTAGAATTCGTCTTTGTCATCATCGATACTTCCGAGGTGATGGCTATGCACGCTAATTATGCTTATATTGAAGAATCGGCCCTTGATTCTTAATCTGCACATCTCGCCCATCACTATAAAAGCTGTGACAGCTCGTGTGTATTACCACAGCTCTGGTAGATGGTATGCCTTCTTGTTGGCCTTCTCTATACGTACTGTTGCAGCACTATCTGCAAATCTTGTATAAAACCCTATTTTCATAAAAAACGATAAAAATCGTTCAGTAAGCTAAAACAGGAAACACTGTTCGTTATCGCTATCGTTATAATATATATCATTAACGCTAACAATTGATCTCTCTTGCCCGCCCAAATTGTATTCCGATAGGTACTGCCTTCTTTCTTGAGGCAGGTCAGTTCAGTTATCAAATTTATATCGATCGAATCAGTCGAGAAATAATATA